>NC_044563.1:1247584-1559480 GCF_007565055.1 Rhinopithecus roxellana | reverse complement strand
AACACTGTATCCAGGGATGGTCAGAGTTTGCCTGGAACCCCTGAAGGTCTTGCTTTTAGAGCCGGGCGGGGCTGCCGTGTGGCCAAGCCAAGCCAGTGGCCGCATCCCTGGGCCTGGGCTCCTGGGGTCTGCCCCGGAGCCCACCATGTTGCAGTACTGAGTGGCTGTGCATTGCTGCTCTCTTCACTGTATGACTGGGGGTTCCCTCTGTGCCCTTCAAAGCCCCATCTGGCCTGGACTTTGGGTCTGCAGCTGGCGCATGAGAATCTTCCCACATGGCAGCGTAGGGGGACTGGGGAGCCCAACACCAAGGCTGCCAAGGTCTTACTTGAGTAGAAGACTTCCATCCTGAGCGATCCTGCTGGCCAGTCCTCCGGATCCAGCCCTCCTGGGGCTGTGGCCACCCACAGGGCTCCAGGCGGGTCTGGGGTCCCTGGTTCCCCAGGTCGTCCACCCCTTGCTGCAGCTGCTCCGGAAACAGAGGGTGCTGCCCTGGCCATTTTGCTCCTTGCTGGGTGTCTGGGAGGGCTGTGAGGGGAGAATAAAGGGCAGGGAGAGGTGAGAGACCTGAGAGAAGGGGAAAGGAGTCTCAAAGGAGGGGAGGGAGGGCGGGCCAGCAGCGTGGCGCAGCGTGTAGGAGGGGAACATGGCGGTGCCCGGCACGAGGTGGGGTGCGGGGCAGCCCTGGAGTCCTGGCTGCCTCTCCCGACAGCGGGTCCGGCACTAGCCAGCCAGCTGAGCATGTTGTGTGCGGAGTCTGCAGAAAGTGCTGACCCGCCAAGCCCCACAGGCCAAGCCAGGCCCGGGGGACAGGAAGGAGCATGGGGCCTTCACTCACTGCCCAGCCTGGGGCACGGCCGGCCCATCTCCCATTTCCAGGGCATCCGGGGACGGGCACGCCCCGGACACTCACTGCCCTGCCACTGGAGGTTAGCATCCTCCCTCATCCAGTGCCCTGCCCAGGTGGCTGTTACCTCCCCTACCTCCTCCAAGACCCTGAGCAGGGGAAGAAAGAAAGTGGATAGGACCTGACCTCCTGACCTGAGTGCGGTCCCCGCTCTGTTCCCCTTTCCTCTGCCCCTAGTTCTCACTGCGGAGGAGGACAAGAGCGCTCACCTGGGGTGGCCCCACGTGCCTGCCAGCCTTGGTCCAAGACTGCAGAAGGGGCCTTGAGGAGGTGGGGAGGAACCCAGAGGCAGACCCCAAGGGTCTTCCCTGAAAGCGGAGGGCTGGTGAGCAGCAGGAAGATCCGGGATTGTGCCCTCAGCTGCCCTCTCTGTCCTGACGTGTCACCCGCTAAGGGTCACGGGCCAAGGAGGGACCGGGCAATGTCCAGGAGCCAGAGTTGGGATGGCCAGGCTGGGTGTGGGGTCGGTTGGGGATCCCAGGTGAGAGGAAGGAATTGAGAATGGACTTGGGCCCGAGGCAGGCTGAGTGGCTGGTGCAAGGCAGAGGGCTGGGCCCCGGGGGCATTCTGTCCTGGTTCCCCTGTCCCCTCACCCAGTTCGTGAGCATCCCTTGTGAAGCAGGCCCTGGAGATCAGAGGGGTGGTGGGCGGATGCAGTGCAATATTCCCCAAGGAAAGTGTGCTGTGCAGCGGTGGAGGGCAGGGCTGGAGAGGCCCCAGCTGCAGAGCAGGACGCCGGAGGGCGCAGGGCAGCCGAGCCAGGGCCTGGGGTGGCCGAAAAGTGGCACTGTGTTCTTGCGGGCCAGACCAGAGCCCAGGCAGTGTCAGGAGGTGGATGGTGTGAAAGAGAGAGGAGTTCCAGGGCACACTGGGGGCCTCCTATGTGGCTGGAAGGTGGAGGGGCGCTGGGTGGGAGGGCTGGCATCGGGCTGGTGGCTCGGGCTAAGGCAGCCTTGCAGGGGCTGGCTCCTGCACCCATGCACGGCGAGATGTATGGGCTGGAGTGGCCACAGCACTGGGGAGAGACAGATGGAAGGGCTGGACAGGAAGCAGGGCTGTGGCCAGGCCAGGGCCCGGGGAGGACAGGGACAAGTGGCAGACGTGAGGGTGCAGAGGAGCAAAGTCACCAGGACCTGGCCTGGATCGGGATGCTCAGGAGGCTGAGGCACTTGGAGGAAGGCCCTGGGGGAGCCCGGCTGGCTGCCCCAGCCCTGCCACCCTCAGCTGCCTCTGCCCGCCAGGACTCCTGGGCTCCATCAGGTGCCGCAGCACCCTGGCCGCGACGTCACAAGGTGGGACAGGGTCAGCAAGGTGACCTCTCATGCCCCCATGTTTGCAAATCCCCAAAACGACCCAAAAGACAAGCTCAAGGCTGGATTTTCCAAGAGAGCCCCTTCAAGTACCAAAGGACACAAAGAGCAGGCCCTTCAGAGTCTGCAGCCCGCAGACGGCAACACAGGTCCCGGCCCCAGGACCCCCTTGGGCACAGAGCGGCCAGAGATTCCACAGCGGGCCTTCAGGGCTCCAGCAAACACGTGCAGGGCTTTCCAGAGCCCCGCACAGAACAAAGAACAAAATGGGGAGAGCAGGGCCCGGGCTGAGCGGACCACGGGCGGGTGGGTGGAGGGGACGCAGCGGCATGGCGCCCACTGCCAGGCCAAGGGCAGCTGCAGGGGGCTGGGCTGGAGCAGACCGGGGGTGGGGGTGGGGGCTGGAGGAGGCTCTCATGGCCGGAATCAATAACTCACACTGGGGGAGGGTGGGAGACGTTTGTGGCGGGGCTGGGGGGGGGTGCCGGACAGGGTGTCCCTCCACCCCCAAGTTCAAAGTTTTATGGCGAGCAGGCTTGACTTCCTCCCGCGTCCCTCCTCTCCAGGTGTTATTTGAAAGAAATACTTTTCAGACTACATGCTGAAAACTTCAGCATGAAAATTTAATGTCAGAAACTCTGTAATCTCTTTCCCAGAGATAAGACCCAGCCCCTTGAGGAGGGGCGAACTCGATCCCTCTAACACAGAAAGCAGACGCCAGGCCGGGAAAGCAGGGGCCTGGCGGCCTCGCTGGGGGAGGCTCAGACTCACGCTCCCTCCCTCCCACCCGGGGCTGGGAGGGGGTGACTGAAAGAGGCCCTGCAGGGATGGAGCTGCAGGGCTGGGGTGAGGGGTCCGGCAGGAGGGGCCGTTCTAGTGCAGCCTGCAGGCTTGGGGCACACTCGGGCCTTTGGGAAGCACTTCCTGCTGCTCTCCCGCGTGCACCCCACTCCCTGGAACTTGGAGTGGGTGCCGCTGCTGCCAAGGCTCAGGTTTCCATGACGCCTGAGGCCCCTGGCCCTCTCACTCAGACCCTAATTTAGGCCCAGCGGAGGGCTCAGGTTGTGGACAGCTAAGCTGGGAAAGGGCAACATGACCACCACCGCCCATGGCCTTTCTGACCAGCAGCACTGCCCTGGGTTGGGTGGTGGGGGCGTCCTGCACACACAGTTCCTGAGGTCAAGCCTGGGTGTGGGGGTCCCGGACTCTGAGCTGCCAGGCCCCCCAGTTCCTGGCCTCAGGGAGAGGAGAACAGAGCTGCCACACACCCAGCTCTTGACTCGATTTCTCTGTGGGTGACAGACATAACTTCTCTAAGCTGTTCCCAACAGTCCCCACCCTGAAGACGGCCTCCACCTCAGACATCAGACAACGCCCCGAGCCCCCCCTGCCCAGGGCCGGGAGGGCAGGCTGCCCGGAAGGAGGGTGGGGCTGCCCGGGGGCTGGGTGTGCGCTCCAGACCTGTGTTCTGGGACTGCATTCCGGGGGAGGGGGTGGTGGGAAGGCGCCATGTGGAGCAAACCGGCTGGGCTGGGGGCAGGAGGCCCCCCAAGCGGGGAGAGGGAGGCGTCCGACCGACCGACCGCACTGCTCTGCTGCCCCCACCAGGCAGGCTGAGGCCGGCGTCCCTGGAGACCGGGACCTGGTGGCCTAGCCCCGCACTCCTAAATGAGCCTGAGACCCCGGTGTCCTGAGAGGCAGGGGGCTCCTTTGTAGCGGAAGGAGACAGAGGCCTCCTAAAGGGGCTGGACGCTTGCCCAAGGCGTTAATCGCCTGGAAGCTCCCAGAATGTGGGTGTGGGAGAGGCCAAACTGCTTTCTCCCCAGATCCCAAGATCCTGGGTGACCCTGAACCCGGGCCTGGGGACCTGGCCATGTCTGCCCAAACCCCCTACTGCCCCCCACATGTGCTTTGCGTGGTCCGAGCCCGGCGGGCAGGGCAGGGCTGGCTTGAGGCCTCCGAGAGGGCTTCTCCCCAACCGTCCTGCCCCCTCCAGGGGACATGGGGAGCCAGACCGGTCTGTTGTCCTGTGTTTCCTGCCTCTCCCGGTGTTGCCCTGGTGTGTTGCCATGGTGATGACACCAGGCATGACTGGGAGGGGTCACACCTCAGGCGGAACAAGAATCCTGCGTGTCCACCACAGACGGCACCCCCTCAGAACACCCACGCCCCGGCCCCCGGCCCCCAGGCTTTGTCGAGAATGTTCCATGAGCCTGATGGACAGGCACGAGGTCCAGCATGTGAGGCCCAGCCCGCTGCTCTGGTGCCCGCCCCTGCATCCCCACAGCACCCCACCCGGCCTCGCTGTCTGTTCTCGGGGGGCCCCCCCCAGCCGTCTCAGATCCAGGTTGTCCAATGTGAGAAGCGCCCTGGGTTTCTGCTGTGTCCCTGAACCCTGACGAGGAGCGCTTCTCTTCCTGCACCCGCAGCCCCACACAGCCCCTCCACACCCCAAGGTCCCCCAGCCAACCCAGGGTCCTATCTGCTGCCTGCAGCTGAGCCTGCGGCGGGGGACCCCCGCCAAATGTGAGGAAGCCTGGGGAGAAGGTGGCCCCTGCAGAAGCTGCTGCCCGTGTGCCCCCACCCCATGCTGCCGGGAGAGGCTCGGACCTCAACAACTTGGGGGTGGCAGAAATGGTCTCTGCATGATCAGTGCGGCCCCTTCTCAGGCCCTTCCCGGGGGGTCCAGAGGGCCTAGCAGCTTCCCTGGCTGGGGGCTGAGGGGCCTCAGGGCGGCGACTCTTGGAAAAGCCTGAGGTCAGAAGAGTTCAGAAACGGCCGTGCTGGCTGGGTCCTCTTGACTGATGTGGACAACTGTGTCCCATCTCCCTGAGCTATTTCTGTTTTCGCAGGAGTCAGGGGAGGGCTGGAACTCCGGCTTCCCGGCATCCCGGCGGGCAACCAGATACCCTCAGATAAAGGGCATTCCTGGAGGCCTTCATCACGCTCCCCAGGCAGCTGCTGGCCCCTCACCCTGCACAAGTGGGCACGTCCTCCCTGAGCCCCGAGGGAGGCTCGGAACACATAGCTTCCCTGTTATGTACCAGCTGAGGGGCCCGGGTGGATTTAGCTGGGGTGAGGCCCAGGGGCCCAGGCGAGCAGGGGATGTTCTGGTGGGGAGGACATGGCTGAGATGGGAAGAGCAGCTGGTCCTAAGCCCCACAAGCCCCCTTCAGGGCCCTGAGCCTGGGTTTTATTTTGGGAGGCACCTTCTAGAGCATAAGCTGCCTCATCCCGTGGGCAGGCGTGGGGTCGCCCAGGACCTGGGGTATCCTTCAGCCGGCTGTCCAGCTCCGGGACTCTGGGTTCCGGGGAACCCTCAGGGGCTGATGTTCTGAGCTTGTTTGCCCCACAGTGTTCTCAGCCACACCTGCACCCCAGCAGGATGCCAGAGGGCCTTTCCCAGACTTCAGAGCTGAGGCCTGGGCCTGGCAGGCGCCCCCTCCTCCAGCAGGACGGGAGCCAACCATTCACTCAAGCCACGAGCACCCCATGGCTGCCCTGCAGAGCTGTTGGGAGCGGAGGGTCCATGATCCCAGGTTCTGAAGACCTCTGTGCCCAGCAGCAGGGCCTCTGGAGGGTGAGGAGGGATGAGTGTTCGGAGCAGTCCATTGCCGGCTGGTGGGGTTTATTTTGTTAAACAGAAAGAAAAACAGCAGCAGCAGCACAGAGCCCCGGGGCAGTTGACCTCCTGAAGCCAGGCAGGGTGCCTGGGCAGGGCCCCAAAACCACAGAGGAGCCCCAGTCAGCCCTCTGGGGAGGAGGGTCAGGCAGCCCCGAAGCCCCCCAACACCTCCTCACTGGGGACCAGCCTGGTGGCAGGAGGCAGCCCTGGGGGTCGGGGACACAGTGCTGAGGAACACTAGGACCTGGAATGCTCCTTAAGGGAGTGAGGCACCCCTGGGGGGCAAAGCTAGGTCCTGACCAGGGTGGGAGCTGCAGAGGAGCTGAGCTGACTCCAGCTGGTGCATGACTGGCTGTCTAGGGTCAGCACAGAGGGAGGTCCCATCCCAGGCCAGCAGTGGCAATGCCATCTCCGAAAAGCGGCCCATGCCATGAGGCCTGAGCCTCCGGTGCCCTTGCCTGGCATGCTCTGCCACACCGTGGCCGCGTGAGGGACAGACAGTGAGGGACAGAGCCCCAGCTGGCAGGGAGGTGGTGGGCTTGCCATGCGCCAGCAGGCACCGGGGTAGGAGGGGCTGGGTATCGGGGGCGGGGACCCCGGGGTGCGAAGCTGGACGTTAGGCGGGCTTCTTCCGCAGGCCCGTGTCTCCTGGGCAAGTGTTATCATCTCCACATTTTATTGTATTATATTATTATTTATTTACTGAGACCGAGTCTTGCTCTGTCACCCAGGGTGGAGTACAGTGGTGCAATCTCAGCTCACTGCAACCTCCACCTTCTAGGTTCAAGTGATTCTCCTACCTCAGCCTCCCGAGTAGCTGGGATGACAGGCACCTGCCACCACACCTGGTTAATTTTTGTGTTTTTAGTAGAGATGGGGTTTCTCCACATTGGCCAGGCTGGTCTCGAACTCTTGGACTCAAGTGATCCAGCTGCCTCGGCCTCCCAGACTGCTGGAATTACAGGCATGAGCCACTGCGTCTGGCCTCATCTCCACATTTTAGACAAAGCAAGACAAGGTGGCAGCCAAGGGCCTCAGGGTTGCAAGGTGGCAGCTCCAAGTGGAAACCCGGACTCCTGGCCCCTCACCCAGGCCGCATACCTGCAGCCAGGCCTCCCTCCCAGAAGCTGCTACCAGGCCTGCTCCTAGGCCCCAGCCTCCTGTGCTCCCGGTCCAGGTGGTGGCCATTGTCTGCCAGCCACTAGGAGCCAGCTGGGGGGAGTGCCGTGCCCCAGCCCCTGGGCAGCCCATGTGTCCCTCCTACACCCGTGGGCAGGGCCCTCGAGTCCCAGGTCCCAGTGGCCAGCCATCGGTCCTCTCACTAACTGCAGGATGGCCACTGAAGGCCAGAACGGTGGGGGCCTTGGGGACTGCCCGAGAATCTCGCCCACCAGGGCCCAGGCCCATGGGCGCTCTGTGGCTCCAGCCTGTGGCTCGGGTGGGGGTGGGGGACCTGGGATTTCTGACCCCGGTGGTGGGGAATGAACAGCAGACCCCTGTCTACGCCCCTGGCCTGCGGCTCGCTGGCCTTCCTAATGAGCGTGTGTTTCCAGAGCCCTTTGATCTAGGGCTTTAATGACCATCCCTTACCGAGGAACCACCAATCAATGGGCCCGCCCCCTCCCCGGTGTGCCCACAACCAAAGCAGGGCTTATCCAGGCCCCCTGACCGGCAGCCCTGAGGCTGAGGGCTCCTGCTCCCGCCCGGGGTCACCAGGATGTCCTCAGTGGCATTCCAGGTGGGACAAGCCTAGCTCCTCCTCAATGCCTCCATGCCCACGGTCAGGCCCAGCTGCCCTGGGGTCATCTGGGCACCTCCTGGCCCGTGATGGGGGAGGGAGTGGCCGAGCAGTGCTGGCTCCCACCTTCGGGCACCGGGGGTCTGCTCGGAACACTGAGAGAGGACAAGACACAGCCTCAGCTCCGACTCAGGGCATGGGAGCGGCCTGCACTTCCCAAGGTCGGTGCCCCACGCTGCCTGGGGGCCTCCTCCTGAGCTCCATCCTGGGTGGGCCAGGGCCCTCTCCCCATGGGGTCTCCAAGCCCCAACACTTGGCCCGCAGTGTCCGGCGGGTGTGCCGTCCATACTGTCCTGCTGGCAGAAGCTGTGCCCTCCGCCGGCCCTGAGGAGGCCGCTGCTGCTGTTCCTGCCACGGGGGACACCATGACTTCCAAGGCCGGCTCTCCTCCCGTAGTTAACAAAGTGGGGGCGCAACAGGCTGTCTCCAATGTGGCGATGGGGGGACCCACGCTGTCCCACGGATGGGGAGGCAGGGGCCACAGGGCAAGGCGGGAGCCCCGGGGGGACTGAGGGGTCCAGTTCTTCGGGGCCACCCTTCCCCCAGGGCACCCCTCACTCACGCCACGCACGCGCAGGCGGGAAATGAGACCTGTGAGGCTGGGCTCGGCCCTCCCCCTCTCTGGCAGCAGGCATGGGGTTTTATGAGTGCTACAAATCAGATATCACACAGTTTGGGGCTGACATGGTTTTTGTAAGAATTATTTAAGGCCCTGGCCGCCGGTAAAGTCCCAGGGAGAATGGGCAGGGCGCGCCCAGCTGCGGGGCCGCCGGAATTCCAAACACTTCGTAAAGTAAGGTACTAGCTGGAGCACCTCGTTCTGTTTAACAGGCTGCTTCACCCCTGCCCCGGGCCGCGCGGGCTGCTGGGAACACCTCCCCCAGGCCGGGGGGCGGGGGGGCCGCCCGCAGCTGTGAACGCTGGGGCCTGCCTGGGCGGCCCTGGCTCCAGGCTGAGAAGCTGAGAGGGAGTGAGTTGAAGGGTTGGTCCCACTAGCATCTTCTCCCAACCCCGAAGCTCTGCCCAGGGTCCTGCTGTCAACCCCAGACACGGGGCCCAAGCCGCTCCTGATGGTCTCCTGTGCTCTATCCTGGGCCCCGCTCCCTCCTCCTGGCGTCTGTGGCAAACTCCTGCAGGCCGGGACCATGCCCAGCGCCCACACACTGGGAGCACGACGGTGTCCCGGCCTCGAGTGGGCCTCACTCGGCATCTGTGACTGGTCATTTCCGCCAGCTGAGCCTGCTGCTAACTGGGCCCGGTCACGGGCTCAGGCTGCCCTCTGGCTACTTCCCTGCTCCTTCCCTTCAGTGGGCCCAGGCCAAAGCAGGGAGCACAGATGTGCACAACGTCACCACTGCCAGAGGAGGGACGGCCATGTGGGTGGCCTGGGGCACCCCAGGCACACCCTAGGAAGCTGCTCATGGGTGCCCGTTGGCAAGGAGGGTGCAGGGGGAGGCACATGCCAATCCATCAACCTCAGGGATACGTCCAGGCTTCTATCCTGGGATATTTGAGCACTTCCATAATTATCCAAATACTGGTGTCATCTCCTACTGTCAGACAAGGACACCTTTCCTTCTGTGATCATCGCTAAAATCCATGACACTGTCATCACACCGAGGGCTGAGTGACCCCGCTGAGAATACGGGACACAGGGACACGAAGCTGTCCCAGTGAACCTGCGGGAAGGAGGCGAGCAGCATCACGTGACTGGGGCTGGCCCAGCTGAGCGGGTTCTGTGGGAGCAGGGCCATGGGCTCCCCAGTCTGGAGGGGAAGCTGCTCACTCATTGCCTGGCCTCTCCACCCACTGGAGTGGGTGCCCTCAGGGGAGCTCAGAGGACCGTGTAAAGGTGGGCTTTGAGTCCCTGGCGCTGCGTGGAGCACTCCTGCCATGTGGACGTTGGGCGGGAAGGAGTGGAGAACCAGGAAGGGGCGTCACTGTCGGACCCGATGGGCCCATCCCTTCCCAGACCCCAACTTCCCTGGGGTGATGGGGCCTGGACTTGTGGATCCCTGTCTCTGCGGGAAGTGTTTGCTGCAGGCCCCAGGGCTGCACCCTCCAGGGACAGGCTGGGGACCCTGCACATCTGAGCTTCTGTGAATTCCATGGAGAAGGGCCACAGGATTTCTGGAATCTTCTGTCTCATGTCTCTCAGTGAGGGAGGATGGGGTAGCGGCTCTGTCCTGGGCCTGAAGCCAGCGCCCCCAGCCTCCCTCCACGGGGGCTCCAGAGCAGGGGTCACTCTAACCACGGGGTGAGTCCTCTAGGGTCTCAGCTTTGCAGAGCTGGGCTCAGGCCAAGGCAAGGAGTGCGGATGTGCAGGGGGAGGATGGGTGGGAGGTCTCCCACCCTCTCGCAGAGCTGGCCTCGTGCAGGGAGAATGCAGGCCCGGCTGGCCCTCCCCATTGGACACAGCGTCAGGGCCCCAGCATCCACGGAGGCCAGGGCCAATCAAAGCCAGATGTCGGAGAAACAAGAAAAGCTGACTATTTTGACTAGAAAAAGCCCTATTTACAAAGAAATAATGAATCGATTTGGGGGGACTGGTGCTGGGGATGATCTCAGACGGGGTGGGGTGGTGAACGCAGACGCCGAACAGGTCACTCAGGGCCTGGTGTCCCCACCCGGCATGGTGCGGTCTGAGGCCTCGCAGGGTGCGGCTCCTGTCAGGCTGAGCTGGGTGGGAACCTTGAGGGACATCCCCTCAGACACCCAGGCCCAGGAAGCAGCAGCGTCTGGAGGATCAGGAGAGGCTGGAACACGGGGGCCCCAGCAGTCCTGTCCTCCCAGCGTGCCATGGCAAAGAGCAGCATCCACTATGGAGAGCGTCCTAGGGCAGGCAGAGGGGTGGAAATACGGTCAAAGAGAAGAATTCTTGGCCTTGAAAGAACTCTTAGCCGGCTATGGAGTTGAGACGGGCATCCACGTGCAGCGCAGCCCAGGCCCCGGCCGCCATGTACAGGGGCACTGCAGACGTTGTGCTTGCTCCCAGGGCCCCAAGACACAGAGGCGACAATGCAGGGAATTCCGGGGGTGTGGAGCTGTGAGTGGTGCTGGAGATAGAGAGGAGGGGACTGAGGGTGCGGCACCTGGGGAGGAGAAGGACAGAGACGCTAAGATGGGAGAGAATGACAGGGAAGGGAGCAAGCACAGGTGGCCAGAGCCCTAGGGCTGGGCCCCTCGGTCCAACTCCTGAGCCCCAACCCGAGCCCCAGCCCAGGCCAAGCTCCCAGGGCCCTGCAGGAACCCCCTGGGGGCCGCCTAAGAGCAAACACGCCATCCACATCCACGCCTCTCCCCAGCTTCCAGGCCACTCGGGAGCCCACCTGCACCCCTCGTGAGAAGCAGCCCAGGAAGACGTCGCCTTCACGAGCACCCCATCCGGAGATCCACAGTAGGGACGTCTGTGGAGCCGGCCCCATCCCTCGGCCATCCTCCGGCCCCTTTAGAGCCTGGGACAGTCACTTCCTCGGTGAGGCTACAGCAGCCTTACATGCACACCACGGGCAGGAAAGTGCCCCATCCCTCCAAGAGGAATGGCAAGCTCACATCCACGTCAAAGTGTGCACACGCGTGTGCACCACAGCTTCGCTCACAAGAGCCAAAAGGCTGAAGCCGCCACGTGTCTGCTGATGGACGGCGAACTAACACGAGGACCGTTCACACGGTGGAGCACGACTCAGCCCCAGAGGGAAGGAGATCCTGGCGCAGGCTGCGACATGGGTGCGCCCTGAAGATGCCACACCAAGTGAAATAAGCCAGACACGAAAAGCCACACAGACCCTGGGTGGTTCACTCATGAAACATCCAGAACAGGCCAATCCAAAGCAGACCAGTCGTAGCCAGGGGCACAGGGGAGCAGGGAGCTGGGAGCTCCAGCTAAGGGGTGCGTGCTGCTTTCTGAGTGATGAAAATGTTCTAGCAGGCTACACAACTCTGGGAATATACCAGAAGCCACTGAGTGGGTGGACTGCAGGGTACACCAACTTCATCTCAATAAAGCTGTTCTTCAAAAATAGAAAAGAGCATCCCAAGGCCAGTGCTCTCTCAGATCACTGCAGCCACAGGCCTCCTGTTCTGGGGGAGCCACCATGGGCAGGCAGGGATGCCAGGCGGTGCTTGGCTCATGCCACCTGCCCACTCAGCCAGACCCTGGCCAGGAGCACCCATCAAACCCCAAGGAAGAGGATGACAGCCCAGCTTTCCCACCTGGCCAAGCTGACTTCCTGAATCGGGCGGTCACTCACTCACTCATTCACTTAGCTAATACGACTGACGGTTGCATGAAAGGTGGGAGGTGGGAGGGCAGCCCCGAGATGGCAGCCACTACAGCTACCTTCAAGGGGCTGGCCTGCTCCAGCCTGTCCTCACTTTAAGCCCTAGAGTGGACCAGGAGGAACTGCTGTGTCCCTGGCCTTCAGTCCCTGCTGGAGGTCGTAAGTTGGGAACCCCAATGCAGATGGATGACCAGGAACGTGACTTCAGGCTCTAGACTGCAGAGACGTGTGTTGGCTAGCTTGAGGCAGAGGGGCCCAAGGAGGTGGGAGGGGGCAGGATGGGGCAGAGGAGGAGCCCGGGGAGCCAGGGCCAGGAAGAGCCCGCTCCTGCCCCAGCGCCCGGCTGCCCATCTGCCACCAGGTACAGAAGTGATGCCATTTTGAGACAGGACACTGTCGAGCCGCCCCAGGAACACCGCCAGCTCCCAAAGAGAACCAGACGCCCACAGGAGGGAGGGTGGCCAGGGGGTTCTGCTCCATTCCGGCAGCTTGGCTCACCTGGAGCTGCCAGGGCATGGGCTCCTGTGGGCTGGAGAGCTGGGCCCATCGTGGCTATAACTCGTCAGCACAGACAAGTGGGGCCATCCAGCTCTGAGCACAGCCTGGTGCGGTCCTGAGGGCCCCTCCACCCCTTCCCATGCACGCAGTGGGGCACTGCCTGGACCTTGCATCACTCCGGCATGGCACTAAAGAACATCAATGGGGACACGCAGCAGTGCGGCCGGCTCTCCTCGTCCTGTTGCCTTTGTCTCTGGCTGCTCCCGACCCTGCTCCCAGTTGGAGATGTCCACAAGGGGTAGGGCTGTCATGTTGGGGCGACGGAGGCAAGGCCACAGGCCCGCTTGCCATCTCTGGGGTCAGGGTTCCTCTCCCACTCCTGCCACGCTGAGGATGTCCAGACACAGGTGGGAGTGGTCTTGTCAGCATTGGGAGATTAATCTTTTTGGGCGAGTTCCTTCTGCAGGAACAGCCTGTTTGGGTTGGACGGGGGTCTTGCCCAGGTGTGGGGGTGGTGAGGCTGACGCCCAGGCCAGAGGGGCCCTGTGAGACCCTCTCTGGTCCCCATGCATGAAAGAGCCTGTGTTAGCACATGAGCCACTACAGTGGGGCCCTTGTACTGGGGAAAAGACAG
Source organism: Rhinopithecus roxellana (assembly GCF_007565055.1). Classification (NCBI taxonomy): domain Eukaryota; kingdom Metazoa; phylum Chordata; class Mammalia; order Primates; family Cercopithecidae; genus Rhinopithecus; species Rhinopithecus roxellana. Next base: position 1,546,428 of record NC_044563.1, on the reverse strand, counting down.
ACCTGCCCAGGTGCTGGTCCCTCCCTCCCCGAGCCTCCAGGCAGGAGCGGGTCATGGGAGCTGGCACGTCCAGCCAGTCCCTTCTCTGGGCTCTGAGTATGCCTGGGGTGGTGGAAGCAGACTCCCGGCTGAAGCCCTGAGCATCCCACTCCACCCGGGGCCCTTCCCGTGGGCCCTCCCCGTACGGCCCTGGTTGGCTATCCCAAGCTCAGCTCCACGGGTGCGGCATGCAGGGCTCCTGGAGAGAGGCTGAGCCTTCCAGACCCCGAGTGGGGCCGCCTGCCCACCCCAGCCTGTTCCGCGCTCCTCTGCAGCAGGCATGTGAGGTGGGTGTGGATGCTTTGGGGAGACTATCCAGTGACATGGCGAGGTCATGCACACGTGGCTGGGACAGAGACCTGGGGGCTTCAGTTCTGACACCTGGCTCAGACCAGAAACCACTGGTCAAGTGAATGACCCAGAAAGTGGGGTCTTGTGTGAATTACCCGCCCCAGCCGAGGACTGGCAGCCCCGTTTTTCACACTAGACAGCCACATGCCCGTCCCTATCCTCCATTCTTCAAGAAATGCGCTCAGCCTCACCCCCGTGCTCATCCCCGCGTTTTGGTCTTGCCTCCATCTAGGCACTCCCTAGGACTGGGCCCAGGCCAGGCACTTGGCAGGCCCTTAAGGCTATTATCTCCCCTAAGGCTCTGCCCTCAGCCAGCCCCTTTCCAGGGTCAGTGGGCTCCCATGCAGAAGGATGCCCAGTGACAACTGGGGAGTGCGGGAGCCCCCAGCGTGCTGTGCAGTAGCTCCCCAGCCCCTTTCTCCTTCCTGGCAGGGAGGCCTGTGGGAGACATGGGGGCTGCAACAGGACAGCACAGACCAGGGTGAGATGGGGCGGGAGGAGGGTCTGGAGGCCCAGGCGGCTGGAGCCGGAGTCAGGGCTGCGTCTGGGGGTGGCGGCCGTGATGGAGTGTGCCTGGTGCGCTGGCCGCCAGCAGGGCTGCTAACAGCCTGGCCCCTGTGCGCGGGGCTGGACATGCCGTGGATGAAAGATGGGATTCTTCTTCCCCTGCCGTGAGTTAGGGTCCTCAGAGCTCTAGGCCCCATGAATTATTTCTCTAAGGAAAATACAGTTGACTCCATTTCTCCGGCTCCACTTCCTGACCTTCCCCATCCCTTTAAATCAACACTGAAGGGTGAGCTTGCCCGGGCCTTCACCCCCTAGCCGAGCGCTTCCCCCGCTGCATCTCATCCTGCCTGCACTCTGGGCTGGGGGAGGGGAGGCTGAGCCAGCTGCCACGCCATCTCCTCTTGCAAGACCCTCGTAGGCTGCCCAAGCAGAAGCAAAGGCCAGGACCCTCACTCAGACCACAACAGGCCCACGCTGCAGATCGGGGTTGGTCCTGAGGCCACGTGACACCTGTGTCCTCCCGAGCATTCGGATGGGGAGGCTCACACGGCAAACCCAACTTTGTGCAACAAAGCCGTGCCGTGGGCTTTCCCCCAGATGCCCGAGTGCAGCTCCGTCCTGGTCAGGGCAGATGGTTCCCAACGTGCACGTGGGCCCTGGCTTTGATTCCCAAGCCGGAGCTGCCTCCACACAGCAGGGAGGGGACCTTGCTCTGGCCTCCATGTTGGGTTTTCTGGGGAAGCACTGGAACCAAGGGCAGGTTAAGAAAAACAGAGGACCCCCCAGGCCTCTGGAACCCTTCTGAGAAAGCACCAGCTGCTGCACGGAGATGGGGCCAGAAGGGGCTCTGGAGGCCACGGGCCTCCCCAGATGCAGGGGTTCTGGGAAGAGGGGCTGGAAACCATCCGGGTTCCTTGGAAGGTCCTGAATAATACATCATTAAAACCAAAAATCAATTCTGCATCCAGCTCAGGGCCCCCTGGAGGCTGCCCCGGCCGGCCTGTCCAGCTTTGCTGGAACAGGAACCCAGGCCAGTCTGCCAGGTTCAGGCCCCGTAAACGGCGGCCGGGCAACCCCCTTGCTCCCACAGGCCAGGCCAGGCTAGCAGAGGCAGCACAGCGCCTCTGGCAGGGCCACAGGCTTCCATACAGAACTCCATTTAGACAAGAATCAGAGGCAGCAGCTGCGCGTCCTGACCTGCCCTGAGCGACAGAACGAGGGTCTAGACGCAGGCATCCACCCAGACACTGCGAGGCCACCGGGCACCTCCAACAGGACGCTCAAGCCCACCCTCTCCTCTCTCGCAGCCCACAGAGCTGTTTTGCAGTGGTTGCTGCCCACACCTTTCCAGGCTGGGTCCTCCCTGTCCCCTAGGCCCAGCCTTGGGCCCATTCCCGACGGCACCTCTCCGCCATGACCCTCCTGAGATGCTGCTGCCCTCAGATCCCTTCCCGGCCCTTCTTGGGTCCTTGCTGCCAACTGTGCCAAACTGAAACCCACAGGCGAGCCAGAGTTCCCTCACCAGTACCCCTGAGGGCTGCTGACCTTGCAGCCCCTCCCCAGAACTTCTGTCCAGGCCAGGCTGTTCTCTCACCCAGCACCGTCCCGTGCTCTTGCTGACCCCTCTACTCCTCCCGACGCCTCTGGGCTCAGGCTTTGAATGTTAGCACTCAGAACTATCTTCTGGGTCATTTCACCTGCATGTCTCATTCCCCACCTGGCATGCAGCTCCGAGCCTGTGTGTGGCCCTCTCTCTGGCCAACCCGCCTCCCCAGCATGGGGCCACCACGTCTCTAGTCTGCCCACCCTCAGTTCCTTGTCAGCTCAGAGACCGAACCCCGGCTGCAACCACTGCCCAGACCCTGGAAAGCAGAGCCAGGCCACGTGGCGCTCAGAGTCGGGGGGTGGCTGCTGCGTGTCTGGCACCCAGAGACCCAAGAGAAGAAGGAAACAGAGCTTCCTGCTCTTTCTCCTGCAGCAAGACTTTTATTTAGGTGTCAGGGCTGCTCTGCCACAGTGCCCACCTGGGGCGTATCCCTGATGGCCGCCCCGTCACAGCCCGAACCAGTTGGGGACGCCGCCCCGCCGAGGGTCACTGCTCTGCCTCTGCTGCCTCTCCTCCGCGAGCATGTCGTGGAGTCCGTCGGCAGTGCTGCCTTCGGGGCTCTGGTCTTTCTCGGGAAACAGATCTGGGAACGTGAAGGTCTGTCCGTGGGCCTAAGGGGGAGAACAAATGCTCCAGCCAGAACTGCAAAGACTCCTCAGCAGAGGGGTCCGTGGGGAGCCTCATGCTTTCTGGCAGCCCCTTTCTGCCGGCGCCGGATTCAACTGCTCAGAGGCACCTCCCTGGGCCTCCTGAGGCAGCGTCCCTGCCTGGAATGTAAGCAGCCCTATAGCCACGGCCCCCAGTGTCATGCCGCAGCGGAAGCCACAGCTCCGGGACAGGGCCGCTTTCCCCACCATTGTCTCTTTAGGGCCTGGTGTTTGCCCCCACCCTAGGTGCACCCATTTACCAGCACAGGGCCACCTGGCTGGACTGGGGGGGCAGGGACAAGGCATGGAAAAACATGACACAAATCACGTCTGGTACCACGCTGAACCTATCCGTCCAAAATGCCTCAGGCTGTACTCACATTAAAGCTCCCCCTCCTAGCCCAGAGCCTGGCAATTAAAATGAACATCACGTACGAAGAAACATGCACGTGCAGCAGCTGATAAATCAGGACCGGCTCTGCCAATTAACTGGTCTTACATCTTTTGCTGAGAGTTCAGAATATGTCTGTGTTGGCCAAGCACCAGCCCAGGCCACGGCATGTGGCTCGGGTTCACGAGAAGGAGGGGATACTGCTCTTTGGGGACCTGAGCAAATATGAGGAGCCATTTTATCTTGCTGATTACTAAGTAGCTCCAAAGATAAGGGGCAAGAGCAGAAAGAAAGAGCAGACCAGAGGAGAGGGAAGAGAAGGGGGAGGAGCGGGCCGGCACATGTCGGGGCGGCCAGCCTCCCTTCTGTTTCCAGACAGGTGGAGGAGTGAGGATGGCACCCAAATCTGGAAACCTTTAGTGAGTAAAATCAGTCAAGTACATTTGGCTCCTGCAGACCCTTGTTGTGTAAATAAATTTGGATGTGGGCAAGCAGCCAAGTATGATCGGAAACAGGCCCAGATTCCACCCTGCAAGGGAGGTGGATGCACCCCAATCCCTGGCGCAGAGCGCAGGGGCTGGTGGAGAAGGTGGCACTGCATGCGCTACAGCCGACCTGCAGGAGGATTGGCTTACACAGCTCTAAACTTGGCGTCTTTTAAAATACCGAGGGGCAATCGTTTACATGTGAGGCTGATTGCCCTGAACGGAAGGTTTACCTTTACTATATGGAGGTGACTCTGCTAGTTTTCTGAGGCAGTCAGAAATGACAGTTTAAAACACAAACATGGCCATTTGTCATAGTTTCGGGAAGAAATGGGGGAAGCTGGTGAGAGAAAATCTGTTTCTTACAGAAGACAAACACCGTTTGTGGATGCCAAGCATGGTTTCCCAGGGGGTTCCCCTTTCTAGAAGCGTTCACCTTGTACCTAAAAAAAAAAAGTCCTTGATCCTTCCAGAAAGGAGAGAGACAGTTGATAGGAGTAAACAACAGGAAGAGAAAAATGTCCTAATGACAAGTAAACAAGGCAGCCCTGCCTTCAGGAATCTCAGGGCGCCCTGGGGGCTGCTGCCCGCCTGGAGCCCGGAGCCCCGAGCACGGAGCTCAGCCCAGCTGGCGGCGGCGGCTTGTTCTGGAGTTGCCTCTCATGTCCTGTGCCCTTCATTCCTGCGCTGCTCAGCGTCCACACAGGCCTCGGGGCAGCGGGCGGTCAATGGTCTTTTTGTTGTGTGGGTCACTGAGGCGCTGGTTACAGCTCCCAGGACTTTGGGCCAAGGAGATGCTTATCATGTTGTCAGAGAAAAAAATGTGGGACTCCCACCATGTGGGACAGGGCCTTTCCACAGCGGCCAACTCCAAATAAAGTGGATAAATTTATCTTTCTAATGCTCCCTCCCTGGGCTTTGCAATTAGCAGTGATTCTAAGCCCTGGCGCAGGGCCCAGGGGGACACGCTGAGCAAGGTCTCAGCAGACACGAGACAGGAAAGGGCCTTGAGAGTCCCCTTTGCGGGGGGACAGGGACCAACGTCCATGGCCCATTTCTAGGCTGTGCAAAGATCTGCTGGAGTTCAGGAAGGGGGTGAGGACCCGTTACAAATTTTAATTCTGGAACCGGAGGAACCATGCCCAACAGGGACCCTCGAGGCTCCCAGTTGCCCTGCCCTGTCTCTGGCTGCCTGGACTTCACAGAGGGAGAACGACACACGGGCAGCAGCTGCAGACACCGGATCCCGGAGCTGCTGGGTTCAGTTTTCATGGGAGGTGGGGCCCAGAGGAAAAACGCAAGGGTTCGGATGACTCGAATGCCACTTGTAACCGTAGCTGCCTCTGAAGTGCCCGTGGCGGTGCCGGCACACGGGATGTCCACCCACATGCCATGACAAAGACAGATGGGCCCAATTGACACTGAGCACACAGAGGCCTTTATGAGGCCAACGGCTGCTCTCCCCACCTGGATTGGCTGATTTCATGCACGGCAAATATTAGGCCAAATTATTCCGGGGGCCCCTGTTTAGAACAACAAATGTGACTGTTTTTCAGAAAAGCTGCCACGCTAACTTGGCCTTTTGAACAAACTGCCTCCTTAGCCCCAAAATAAGCCGGCTGGCCCAAGAGGCGGTTTTCACAATAGTGTTACTGCCATCTAGTGGCAGGGGCCACTGGCTCAGCCTCCAGGGACCGTTTACACCGGAAGAGAGCCCCATCCCCACCCAGTAAGGCCAGCCCCAGGGGCAGAGCGGGGAGGCCCAGGAGGCGGCTGGGGCGGTCTGTAGACATCTTGGCCCAGAGAGAAAGTGCCTCTGGGTTTGCCTGGGACTCAAAGAGCCCGAAGAAAGGCTTTGAAACTGTGGGTCTCACTCCTGACAAGTATGGGTTTCAGAAACTAAGGCCCAGGCAATGTGGGGTGAGGGTCCTTCTTCCCCAGAGCCCCTCCAGGACACATAAGCAAGCACCTGCTCAGAACCAGCCTGTTGAGCCCTGAGCCCTAACAACTCTGTGGGACCTGCTACCCTGCAATGCAAGGCATGGGCCTCGGCCAAGACCCCAGCCAGCCAGACCTGCCTGGGCACCAAAGACCTTTGCCCTCAGGGGCCTCTGTCTGAAACCTGGCCAAGGACAGGCTCTCCAGAGGCTGGGGCGTCCCATGCTCAGACACCCTGGTGTGTGTTGGAGCTGAAACCCACTAGGCCTGTGATGGCTGCTTTTGCCCAGAGAGAATTCAAACTTCAAAATCACAAAATGGCTGGACGCTGAGACGTGCCCCATGCGCCCCAGCGCTCACGTGCTCCCAGCGCCACCACTGACACCCCCAAGGCCGTGACGGAGTGTGACCTTATGTGGAGAGTGCCTCTGCACTGCGGCCCTGAGATCCGGCCTCATGGGGGCTCCCTGGGCCCCAGCGCAGCGTCTCTGGCACAAACATCCCCAAGGACACAGTTGCAAGGAGCCCCTCGGAGGCCCCGCCGGGGCTGGCCAGCTCACACGCACCAGCTGCACGTAGGCGACCTTGTAGTCCGGCTTCTTGATCCTCACATTTCTGTGATCTCTTCTCTTGTTAGAGCCTGCTGGAAGGGAGCGAAAAAACAAAATCAGAACTTTAAAAACTTATATCCTCAGAGGCCAATGCCACGAAAACGAATCTCCGCTCTCTTAAAAATGCAACGATGTTTTTAAAAACTCAAAAAGGCTATTTCTCAGGGAAATGGGCATGGAAATCAAATGAGCCGGCACAGCAGGCTCGCAGGCTCGTCCCATCTCCAAACAGAGGCCAGCAGGCTCTCAACAAAGGAGTGGAAATGGCACCAGCCAGAACACACGACACGGGCTTATGAAATAGCAAGCGCTTTGCTGCCCAGCCTCAGCCACTGCAGTCCCACCTCGGAGTCAGGGCTCAGAGTGGACCCCAGGCCAGCCCAGTTGAATTCCAATCCCCGCTCTGGCATATAAGCACCATGTGACCCTGACAAGTCACCCTGTGCCTCAGTTTCCATGAGCCAAGTCAGACCAAGACCCCCAAGCAGTGGCTGAGGCTGTGGCTCGGCAAGGTAGGCATGTGGCACAGATGGGCACGACACCAACAGGAGAACCTCCTGTGGGCACTCACCATACTGCACCCGTGTCCGCACGGCAGCCACGGGCACATTATAGATGCTCTCGAGGTAGTTCCTGAGGTCTACCCTTGTCATTCTGGAGGCAAAGGAGAGAGAAAAGGGCATCTTAACCAGGCTAAGCCAAAAATACTGTCCCAGACAAACAAGGGTAAGAGGCCGACAGACCAAGGCCCACAGGTGGCAGGGAGGAAAGCTGGGCGCTGGTGCCCAGCACCAACGGGGTCAGGCAGCCCCAGCAACACTAGTGCTACTGGTCACAAGGCTCCCTACTCTGGACACACCAGCATAGGGTGGCACAGACCCCAGGGAGTGGGAACACTGCCCAACCAACCCCTGGCCTGCTCCACAGCCCCACATGGCTCCCTACTCCGGGCAAGTGCCTGTGAGAGGTGACAGTCGCTGCACACTCCTGGCTGGCAGGTGCCCCACCTCGTCTGCCCTGGGGCCTGTCGGTAGCATCAGGGTTAGGCCCACTCTGCGGCTGATGGTGCTCTGCGGTTCTAGGAAGGGCCTTCTGGAAAGGCCTGCCTGGGATTCGGTGCGTTAACTGCATGTTCCCTCTACTGTAGAACCTCACGGTCACTGTCAACTCAGCTTCTGGGCCTCTGCAGGTGGTACAGTCCTGACCTCTGCCCCCAGGGGAGCTCACGCTGCTGTCCCGCCTGGCTCGCATCAGCCCTGAGCTGGGGACCTGTGATCTTAAACACTGCAGAGCAGCACCCCAGTTTTGTTCGCAGGGACTGTGCATTTCTCTGACGGTCAAGGAGGCTCTTCTGAGCGGTTCTGCACATCATGGCCTGCTCCCAACCCAGCCTCCCAGGACGTCTCTCCTAAAAAGAAGTTGCAAGAACTCAACAGAAGACGTGAGCACAGAGGTCCAAATTTTAAGTCTTCCGGTGAAGTTCTCCCCAGCGGGAGGGCGGCGTGCAGCATGCCGGCTGGGCTCCCTACCTACGCGCACTCCATCAATACTTGCCGGGCAGGGCTGCCTGAGGTGCCTTCCCAGCAGGAAGAGGCTAGCACGTTAGCTGAGTTGTTTAACTCAGGACCCAGGTCCCCCGAAGGCGCTCTCCCAACCCAGCCAGACTCCTTCTAGGTTCATTCCATGGGGATCCCCCCGAGGGCGCTCTCCCACTCCAGCCGGAATCCTCCCGGACTCACTCCATGGGGATCCGGAACTGCACGGTGTCCTCGGGTTGGGCCACACCGGGCCGCACCAGCTGAATGAAGAAGTTGGTTCGGAACACCCGAAGTTGTGGGCCACCCAACTGGTACAGGGGGTACCTGTACAGAAGAGATTAGGTCCACGTCACACACTTAGGCCACGGCAGTCCGACATGCCAACGCTGCAGACCTCCGAGTGTCCACTAACAGGGCTGGCAGGAAAGGGGGTAGCTAACCCTGCAGATCCCCCCATACCCCGCATGTCCACTCACAACAGGGGCGGGCAGGAAAGGGGGTAGCTATCAACAGGTCACCACCCAAGGACACAGAGGTCCCCACAGCCCCTTTCTTACATGGGCCTGCTAAGGAGGACAGCCAGTCCCTAGCATTGACTCAGGGAGCACAGGCTGTTGACTCCCAAGGTCAGACTTTAGAAAGGGCCAATGAACAAAAATCAGAACCCCGCAGACAGCATTCCCCCAGTAAGCTGGTGGCAACGCTCAAGGACGTGTGTCAGGGCACTGATACCCCTGGGAAAGCAGACCCTACACGGCCAGCCCACTCTCCTGTTGCTCAGGTGAAGTGGAGCCGGAGAGGACCACACGCCATGGGACAGAAAGGCCAGCTCTGCACTCTCCTGGTGGCAGCAGGGCCTAGCTCCTCAAGATGGAGAACGCAGGCAAACCAGGCTCAGGCTCCTGGAAGATGGTGCTGCCAGCAGACTCTGGTTCGGTACACTAAATACAAGCTGACTGCCACACCCCACCACCCCGCTAGAAGCCAGCGGAGGCAGACTCTGATTTGGTACACTAAATATGAGCTGACCGCCATACCCCACCACCCCGCTAGAAGCCAGCGGAAGCAGCTCGAGAAGTGCCAAGTGGCTACCGAAAACTAGGCCGGCACTCAGCCTGGGCTGGTGGGCCATGTGACAATCGTGCAGAATCTCTAGTCAGTTGGTTTTGTGCATTCTCCCATGTCCAGCTGGGTGGACAGGCAGCGCCTTCCTACTGCCCCCTGCCCCCATTCCATCCCCTGCCACTGTCCACACATCCTGACTCTATTTGGGCCTCAGAGCTGGGAGGAGGGACACACGAGAAACTCAGGTCTGCAGGGTCTCAGGGGATGTGGGGTCTGAGGGCCCAGGTGCAGGTCTTGGTGGGGGGGGGGGAGCAGAGGGGCTCTTCAGGGGTCTCTGGTGACCTATCTGAGGCACTGCACACGGCACTGACCTTGGGGAGCACCCAGCAGCAAGTTAGAGAGAGGCTCCATAAGGCTAACGCTGCCCCAAGCCTCACATGAATTTCACGCTGGTCTCTGCCTGTCTAGGGAAGATGAGGAGGAAGTGAGGGTCAGAGGCCTTGGGTGGGGTGTTCCTGAAGGGCCAAGAGTGATGGGCAGGGCTGAGCCTCTGGGCCTGGGGGCCTGGCAGGGGCCAGGAGCTGCCGGGAGCTCTTAGAGGCAAGGCGCCTGTAGCAAAGCCAAATCACTAATAATGTCCACCCCAGGCCTCCTGATGGCCACACTGACACATGGCAGCCTGGTGGCTGGGCCAGTGGGGCTGAGTCTTCACTCCCCCAACCCCAGCAGAGCCTCCTCTTGGGCATGGTCTTGGCCTTTCCAAGCCTCGGAGTACAGCCTTCAGGGGTGGGCGCCAATGAGAGGCCGAGAAGGGTGGGCTCTGGGTGTGGAGGGGCCTGACTTGTTTTACCCACAGGTTCAGACTAGCCATGGCCACCCAAGGGGTTCACACATTCCCTCTGGTGACCAGCTATGGGATTGCAGGAGGGGAGACAAAGTTTGGGGACTCCCAGGAAATAGTAGAAAAGAGGGTACAACAGCTCCCAGGCCATTAATTGTCGAGTCTCCAGGCTTGTCTTCAAAAGACTTTGCTTCAGCAAAGTCTGAAGGGCACACTTTGCTAAGGGTCTGAAGAGCCATGTGCGGGCTTCAGATGAGAGGCTGGTAGGGGTTGGGCCAGGACTATTCACTGTTCTTGTTTTCACAGGCAGAGCCTCTCCAGGCTGCAGAGTAGGCTGTCTGCGCATGGAGCCTGCAGATCTGGAACAATCTGCACTGTCGACACCCAGGGCCGCAGGACAGGGCTCTGAGGCCTCTCTGTAGGACTCGAACCCTTATGGGCCCACCAGCCCTCAGTTCCCTCAATCCCACTCTCCCCAGGGAACACCCCAAACACTCCCCATGGTATTTCACAAGCACCTCCACCATAACCTATCTCAAGTAGAACTCTGCACTAACTTCTTCCTCAAAACACAAAAACCTGGCTCACTGCCACCAGCCTGCCTCCCCACGGCCCCACGAGTGACTCACCCAGGATCCCACCCTGTCAGCACCCCCGCCCCAGCTGCATCCAGTCCACAGCAAGTCCAGTCAGCACTCCCTGAAAAGGCTCCCCAGCAACAGGAGTGTGTGCACTGCCGGGCGTGCGGGCCTTGCTGCCTCCAGGGCAGCCACACCTGATGTTTCCAGGAACCCACCACCCTTGGAGTTTCAGGAACACCCCACCAGGGTCCTCTGACCCTCACTTCCTCCTCATTCTCCAGGGACAGGCGAAGGGCCAGCGTGCAATTCACGTGAGCCTCAGTGCAGTGTTGGCCTAACACCCTTTCTTCCTTGGTGCTGGGTGCTCCCGAAGGTCAGGGTCACGAGCAGCACCGGTCCCAGATGTCTGCTGAAGGAAGCCTCGTCCACTGAGGGTCCCACCTGCCACCCTCCCCTCTCTCCCCAGCTATGGTGCAGGGGCCTCCAAAGCCACACCCTGGCCTCTTGACCGTCTCTCTCCAGAAATACTGATTACTGTTCTCCAAACCCCACCCGGGAGCCCACATCTACTGATGACGCCTGAGTCATTCGTTCACCAAGAAATATGTAGGGTTTCCTGCTTCAATTTGGGGAAGGCGAAGTGGGGCAGGACAGTGCCCTGATGGCCCCCTGAGAATCCAGAGAAGATGCAGAGTGGGCGTGGGGGGTCTGGGCTGCGCAGAACCGGGTCTCCGGCCCTGCCTGCCCCAAAGCCGAAGGCTGGGGTCAGCTGCCCTTTCCCACTCAAACCCAATCTGGACTCCCAGCTCCTCTGCCTCAGGCCGCGCCCGAGCTGCGGTGGGGACCGCCCGTGCCTCCCTGCCTGGACCCGGCAGCCGCCGTGGCCCCTGCCCCGTGACAACCAGAAATGTCTCCAGACAACGCCCTCGGCCCTGGCAGCGGGACCACCCCCGGGCCGCCCTCCCAGCCCCCGCGCGGGGACACCGTGGCCTCCGCGGGTTTGGCTCCTACCCTCTGTCCCCAGCCCGGCCACGCCCGCCCCCCGGGGTTGCCCTAAACCTGGCGGGGGGCCTCTTCCGCCACCCGCCTCGCGTGTCCCAAGCCACGATGGGGGTCCCGGAGGACCCCGCCTCTCCCGGGCCAGGAGGGGACCCAGGGACGCCCACCCCACTCCCCGGAGTCCGCGCGCCCTGTGGGGTCCGTCTGCTTGTGACACTAAGGGGCGCCCCGCGGGGGGGGGCGACGACCCCTACTCACACCACATTCCGCGCCATGGCGGCCGCGCGCGCTTCCGGGGCCCGCGAGGCGGAAGGAGCAGCACGCCCACCCCGCACGGCCGCCGCCTGGCACAGCGCCCCCTCGCTTCCGGAGGCCGCGCCGCCCGCCCCGCACGCGTCCGCGCCCGCGCCGCCTGCCCGCGCGGTCCCCAGCCCCGCGCCCGCCCCGCCCCGCCCCGCGCCGGCTTCTTCCACCTCTCCTCCCCCCGCCGGTCCCGCACCCCACGTTCCACCCTGCCCCGACCCCCACTCCCCGCGCCGCAGGCTCCACAGGACGCAGGACCGCAGCAGTCCCGCCCCGCACTTCCGCCCCCACAGCCTGAAGCCGGGGCCCGCGCCCCTGCTGTTCGCGCCCCGCCCACGCCCGCACCCTCCCCAGCCCCAGAGGCCTCTCGCCGCCATCGCACTCTTTCGGGCCTGTCTGCCCTGCCTCCCAGCACTCGGGCCTGCACGACCCCCACACCCGTGCCCCTGCCCTTTGGCAGCTCCAGGCCACAGCCTGGCCCGCACCGCTGCCCTTGCAGCTGCCCCCGGGGCTGGAAGTGGAGACCTGGGGCTGTAGTGCTGGGGAGGGCGGGTCCCCGGGTCTGGGGTCTGAAGCCCCTCTCTCCATCTGGCTGTTTTCCCCCCCCGCGTCCGGAACCCCAGGGCCCCTCCCCTCGCCCTTCTGGCGAGCCCGGTTGGCGACCCCCACACCGGCCACACTCTCCATCCCCGGTGCTCCCACCACGCCTCCTCCAAGAGGGCCACGGATCTCTCCAGGCCTTGCCATTTGCCCACACGCCCTCTCCACTCTTCTGGCCAGCCCCCTCCGGCCTCTGGCAAGGCCCTCTCTACAGGAACCCCCGTCCAGGGCCCAGTCCTCACTCCTCTCCTTGGGTACTGCTGGCCAGGAGGGCTGCTGGGACCTTTCAGGGTAGGGCGGCAGCCTCCCTCCCCTGTCCCCAGGCCTCTCCCTCCTCCCGTGGTTTCCTCTGCCTGGTGGCTGGATTCAGGCCACTTGATCTCTTTCTCAGGCCACTTCTCAATCTGTTTAACTGCCCGTGTCCCCCCACCCCCAAGCCTGGCTTGTTCCTGCACCCAACAGCACCCTAAGTGCAAGAGGCAGGGGTGTTGGGGACCCCGAGAAGCGGGGCCATGGGTCCTGGCTGCTGCTGGGGGCAGAGGGCCCAGGTCTGCAGGTGAGGACAGGGCTGCGGGAGGGCACTTGGGTTGATGGAAACTCAAGAGGAGGAGAGGGCACTGTGCGCCTCCGAGGGCCTGAGCCGGGTAGGGCTGGAGTCCGCCTGATGGGTAGGTTTGAGTGGAAATGACTCCAGGGGGGTCTATGTAGCATGAAGGCATTGAAGCAGGATGGAGTGAGAAGTGGGACAGAGTGGGCAGGGAAGGCGGCGGCAGCTGTCCCCACTGTTGTCCAGGCCTGTGTGGGGTGGAGAAGCTCCAGGCTGCCAGTGGTAGGGTCCCAGGAGGCTGGTGACCAGACAGGCCTTTGCCCAGCAGCAGGTGCCCTTGGCCAGGCCCAAGGAGCAGACCGCAGGGGGGAAGGGACAGGAATGGAGCTGGAGAATGGGGCGTCCTGGGGCCAGGGGTCCTCAGGCTTCCTTTTATTTTCATGCAATGCTGCCTTTTTTGGCAGCCACATGGTGCAGTGTGCTTAGAGATATGTGGCTGCTGGAAATTGGGTTCAAAGTTGTGGGTGGCTGATGTGGAGAGGAGAGTGACTGGAGGCCGAGCTGCGTGTCGGGGGTGGGTGCTGCTCAGATCACTGGGGCTCCTGGAGGGTGGGAGTCGAGCTGGGAGCTGAGGTCCTTCCTCAGGGAGGGGCAGGGATAGGGTCTCCATGGAGCACCACTCCACTCCGTCCATCCTTTCACCACTCCTTCCAACCCTCCTTCTCTGATAATCTGCTAATGGGATCCTCCGGAAGGCGTGCTAAGTATGGGGTGTCTCTGAGATGCCTGGGGAGCCAGTGGGGACCTTCTCTTCCTCCTTCCCACCTGCCGTTGAACACAGATGCCGGGGTGACTTCCACTCTGCCTGCCCCTCCTGAGATCAGTGGTCTGCACGGGGTTGAGGCTGCCCGATAAATACAGGCCCAGTTAAATCTGAAGTTCAGATGTTTATCTGGACAACTAATAAATTGTCATTATTTATTTATTTATTTATTTGAGATGGAGTCTCGCTCCGTGGCCAGACTGGAGTGCAGTGGTGCAATCTCAGCTCACTGCAACCTTTGCCTCCCGGGTTCAAGCAATTCTTCTGCCTCAGCCTCCTGAGTAGCTGGGACTACAGGCATGCACCACCACACCCAGCTAATTTTTGTATTTTTAGTAGACAGGGTTTCACCATGTTGGCCAGGATGGTCTTGATCTCCTGACCTCATGATCCGCCTGCTCCGGCCTCCCAAAGTGCTGGGATTATAGGCGTGAGCCACCACGCCCGGCCCTTATTTTATTTTATTTTATTTTATTTTATTTTATTTTATTTTTTATTTTTTGAGACAGTCACTGTGTTGCCCAGGCTGAGTGCAGTGGCACAGTCTCGGCTCACTGCAGCCTCTACCTCCCAGGTTCAAGCAATTCCTCTGCCTCCGGAGTAGGTGGGATTACAGGTGCGGGCCCCTAAGCCCAATTAATTTTGTATTTTTAGTAAGGGTGGAGTTTCACCATATTGGCCAGGCTATTCTCAAACTCCTGACCTCAGGTGATCCGCCCGCCTCGGCCTCCCAGAGTGCTGGGATTACAGGCGTGAGCCACTGCACCTGGCCCAATAATTGGTCCTTTTTAAGTAGATCTTATCTTTTAGAGCAACTTTGGGCTTACAGAAAAATTGCTCAGGGAGTATACAGAGTTCCCACAGACCCCCTCTCCCACAGACCCCCTCTCCCTGAGTCCCCCTCTGTTATTAACATCTTGCATCATGTGGTGCGATCTGTTCCAATTGATAAACCAATATTGATACATTACTATTAAGTCCAGAGTTTACCCCAGGGTTCATCCTTGCGAAATGTCCTTTAGCCACCATTATGGTGTCAAACAGAAGCGTCACTGCCTGAAAAGCCGCCTCTGCCCCGCCTGTGCCTTCCTTCCTCCCCCAGCCCCTGGCAGCCGTGGGTCTTTCCACTGCCCCCCTGGCTTTGCCCTTTCCAGGCTGTGGTGTCATTGGAATCATACAGCACGTAGCCTTTTGAGATTGGCTTCTTTCCATGAGTGAGATGCAGCTCGGGCTCCTCTGGGTCTTTTCATGGTTTCATAGTGCATTCTTTTCGGGCCGGATACTGTTCCATTGTCTGGATGTACCTCGGTGTATCCATTTGCCTGTGGAAGGACTTCTTGTTTACTTCCAAGTCTCGGCAGTCATGAATAAAGCCTCTGTAAACATGTGTGTGCAGGTTTTAGGGTGGACACAAGTTTTCAATTCATTTGCAGACACCCAGGAGGGCCATTGCTGGTAGGAGGACGTTTGGTTTTGTGAGAAACTGCCCCGCGACTTTCCAAAGTGGCCACACCGTTTGGCGTTCCTACTGCAGTGTGGCGCTTCCTGCTCCTCCACGTCACCCACATGTGATGTTGTCAGTGTTCTGGGTCTGGAGTGTTCTCATAGGTGTGTCGGGACACGCTCTTCTGTGTCCACCTGCTAGACCTGAGCCAGGAGCCCCGCTGCAAGGGCAGCTCCTAGGCTGAGCTTTGTGAGTCAGGCTGGGGGAGCTGGGACATTTTTACAGTGAGGGGCCCTGAAGGATTTTAAGGGAATGGATGGACAAGTTCAGCTGGGAAAGCACCTTCAGCCTGCAGCTGAGAATCAGGTCAGAAGGTGGGGGAGGGGCCGTTCACACATACACTCATTCATTCATTCATGCAGAGGGTGGGGGAGGGGCCGTTCACACATACACTCATTCATTCATTCATGCAGAAGGTGGGGGAGGGGCCGTTCACACATTCATTCATTCATACAGAGGGTGGGGGAGGGGCTGTTCACACATACACCCATTCATTCATAGACTCATTCATTCGTCCAGCCAATAAACGCACAAAAAAAGTGCAAACACTTGTAGTGAAATCAGTATAAGCGCAAACCGGTGAGCCACCATGTTCAAATGCAGGTTTTCAAAGGTTAGGAAGAATGGCAACCCCCTTGTTTTTTTTTGGTTTTGTTTGGTTTTGTTTTAAGACACAGTTTTGCTCTTGTGCCCAGGCTGGAGTGCAGCGGTGCGATCTTGACTCACTGTAAGCTCCGCCTCCTGGGTTCACGCCATTCTCCTGCCTCAGCCTCCCGAGTAGCTGAGACTACAGGTGCCCCCCACCACGCCCAGCTAATTTTTTTATGTTTTTGATAAAGACGGGTTTTCACTGTGTTAGCCAGGATGGTGTCGATCTCCTGACCTTGTGATCTGCCCGCCTCGGCCTCCCAAAGTGCTGGGATTACAGGTGTGAGCCACCGCGCCCAGCCTGTTTCTGCTTTGTGTGTGTGTGTGTATGTGTGTGTGTATGTTTTGAGACAGGGTCTCACTCTGTTTCCCAGGCTGGAGTATGGAAGTGCAGTGACACAATGAGAGCTCCTTGCAGCCTCAAAGCTCCTTGCAGCACCAGCCTGCGATCACCAGCCACACACGTGGCCACCTGGCATTTCTCCCAACCAGAAGGGAAGGCCCCCCACCCATGTGGGAGGCTGCATTTGGGCAGGACCAGGACAGCAGGTGGGGGTGTGCTGGTGCTTCCCTCACGAAGCCCTTCAGAATCAGCTGCCATTGGAGACTTCTTGTCTCCCCATCAACCCCTCCTGCTCCTGCCCCCTCCCTCCTCTCTCCCCAGCTCCCTCCCACCATCCCAGGCAACCTGGCCCCTTTGCTGCAGCAGCAGAGCCCCTGCCCAGCACCTGCTCCTGGTGGCCTAGGGCTCAACAGTACCCCCATTCTAGGAGCCCCTTCTTAATCCCAGTTCCCCCACCATTCTTGCCCTCCTAGGAACCCTGCTCTCAGGTGCCACAAAGAGGGGGTGGCAGAGGTAGTCAACCCCTCACATGGCGTGGTTGGGGGCCTTTGAGGGTCCACATGGCCTTTTTGTGCCCCTGTAGTCCTTGGGATTCCCAGGCCTCAGGGCCTGGGCATGTGCTGACCCTCTCCTCCCAACCCCTGACACTTGCCACGCCCTTTTCCCAGGGAGGCCTCATTCACCACCTCATTGAAAACTGCAGCCTCGGCCTGGCACAGTGGCTCACACCTGTAATCCTGACACCTTGGGAGGCCAAGGCGGGTGGATCATTGAGCCCAGGAGTTTAAGTCCAGTCTGGGCAACATGATGAGACCCTGTGTCTACAAAAAATAGACAAGTGAGCCAGGTGTAGTGGCGTGTGCATGTTAGTTGCTCATATTTCTGATCCCAGGGCTTGGCTGCTTCTGTCGCTCATTTTTTCTACAGGCTGAATTGTGTCCCCCTTAAAATTCTTACCTTGAGGCTGGTCCCTGTGGCTCATGCCTATAATCCCAGCACTTCGAGAGGCCGAGGTGGACGGATCACCTGAAGTCAGGAGTTGATCAGCCTGGCCAACAGGGTGAAACCCTGTCTCTACTAAAAATACAAAAATTAGCCGGGCGTGGTGGCGGGCGTCTGTAGTCCCAGCTACGAGGGAGGCTGAGACAGGAGAATCACTTGAACCTGGGAGGTGGAGGGTGTAGTGAGCCAAGATCATGCCACTGCACTCCAGCCTGGGCGACAGAGCAAAATCCATCTCAAAATATATGTGTGTGTGTGTGTGTGTATGTATCTATGTATGTGTGTATATATGTATATATATCGTATGTTGAAGCCTTAGTCCCCAGTACTTCAGGATGTGACTGTTTTTGCAGATGGAGTCTTTAAAGACATAATTAAATTAAATGGGGTCCTATGGGTGGGTCTTAATCCAACAGGACTGGTGTCCTTATAAGTAGAGGAGATGAGGACACAGACATGCACAGAGGGATAGCCCCGTTGGGGACACAGGGAGATGGTGGTATCTGCAAGCCCAGGAGAGAGGCCTCAAGAGGAACCAGCTCTACCTTGATCTCAGACTCCAACCTCCAGGACTGTGAGAGCACAAATGTCTGTCATTTAAGCTCCCTGGACTTGGTGCTTTGTTACGGCAGCCTGAGCAAATTAGTTAGGGTGGGAATGTTTTCCTTACGTGTTTTTCCAAGTGCCTTTAATGTATGAATGACCTTACTCCTTCTCTGTCATACTTGATTCCAAGTATTTTCCCAGTTTTGTCATTTGCCTTTTACTTTTTAAAAACACCTTCATTGGGAGTGTCATTGACACGCAGTCATTGCCATGTTTAAACTGTACAATTCCTTCCGTCTTAATCTACAAAGAGAGCCATGAAGCCAACCCCATCAGGAGACAAACGCACCCATTGCCCCAAAATTGTCCCAGTGCCCTGTGTGACTCTCCTTCCCACCCTGGACCTCCCAGTCCCGAGCAACTGGTGTCCTGGTTGGTTTCTGCTTGTGTGTGTGTGTGTGTGTGTGTGTGTGTGTGTGTGTGTGTGTGTGTTTGAGACAGGGTCTCTGTTTCCCAGGCTGGAATGTGGAAGTGCAGTGGTACAATGAGAGCTCCTTGCAGCCTCAACCTCCTGGGCTCGACGGATCCTCCTGCCTCAGCTCACCGAATAGCTGGGACCGCAGGTGCACACCACCACACCTGGCTAAGTTTTTTATTTTTTTTGTAGAGACAAGGTATTGCTATGTTGCCCAGGCTGGCTTCAAACTCTTGGGCTCAAGTGACCCTCCTACCTCCACCTCCCAGAGTGCTGGGATTACGGGCATGAGCCCTGCACCCAAGTGTTTGTGCTTTTTTACAGAGTTACATAAATGACATCCTGCGGCACGCACGCACTCCTTGTCTGACTTCTGTCACATAGCGTAACTATTCTGAGATCCATGCTTGCTGCTGTGTCTGTTGTAAACACTCATTTTTATTGCCACAACATGGGCACACCCCACCCCGCTCATCTGTTCGTCTCTTGGTGGGCATCAGGGTGGTTTCCAGTTTTGAACGATGGAAAGTCATGTGGCCATTTGCATTCACACGCAGGTTTTCAGAAGGACATACATTTGCTTTGCTCTTGGGGAGAGACCTAGAAATAAAATGACTAGATGCCGTGGGAGGTGTGTGTGAAACTTGTTCAGAAATGGCCTAGCTCTCATTTCATGTTGCAGTTGGAGTGGTTCATCTCGCTGACTTTGGCCCTTTCTTAGACGTGTAGGGTGCGGTCTGTGATTTTGGCTTGCGTGTCTCCAAGGACCAACGGCGCTGTGCAGCTTTGCACATGCTACTTCACCACTGATATATCTTGTTGGGGGAAGCATCTGTGCAGATCCTTGACTGTTGCTGTAAAAGTGGGTTATTTGTTTTCCTCTTGTTAAGTCTGAGAGGTCTGTCTTTCTTCTTTCTTTTTTTTTTTTTTTTTTTTTTTTTTTTGAGACGGAGTCTCGCTCTGTCGCCAGGGCTGGAGTGCAGTGGCCGGATCTCAGCTCACTGCAAGCTCCGCCTCCCGGGTTCACGCCATTCTCCTGCCTCAGCCTCCCGAGCAGCTGGGACTACAGGCGCCCGCCACCTCGCCCGGCTAGCTTTTTGTATTTTTTAGTAGAGACGGGGTTTCATCGTGTTAGCCAGGATGGCCTCGATCTCGTGACCTCGTGATCCACCCGTCTCGGCCTCCCAAAGTGCTGGGATTACAGGCTTGAGCCACCGCGCCCGGCCCTCTTCTTTCTTTCTTTCTTTTTTCTTTTTTTTTTTTGTTTTGCTCTTGTTGTCCAGGCTGGAGTGCAGTGGCACCATCTTGGCTCACTGCAACGTCTGCCTCCCGGGTTCAAGCAATTCTCCTGCCTCAGACTCCCGAGTAGTTGGGATTACAGGCATTTGCCACCACGCCTGGCTAATTTTTGTATTTTTAGTGGAGATGGGGTTTCACCATGTTGGTCCGGCTGGCCTCAAACTCCTGACCTCAAGTGATCCACCCGCCTTGGCCTCCCAGAGTGTTGGGATTACAGGCGTGAGCCACCATGACGGTTCTTTATCTATATTCTGCATCGGTCCTTGATGAAATAGATTTGCAAAGACTTTTCTCCTGGTTGGTGGCTTGTCTTCTCACCGTTAACCATCTGAAGAGCAAATTTTAAACATTTTTGATGAATTTCAGTTTGTCAATTTGTTCTTTTAGGAATTGTGCTTTTGGTATCATGTCTGAGAAATCTTTGCCTTATCCAGAGTCATAAACATTTTCTCCTGTGTTTCTATGGTTCCAGCTTTGCATTGAGACCCATGATCCTTTTTGAGTTCATGGTTGTGTATAGCATGAGGTGTGAATGCAAATTCTTCTTCTCTTTCTGCATGTGGAGATCCAGTTGTTCCTGAATATGAGATTGCTGCAGCATGCTTTCTTGAAGAAACCACAAGTGCGCACCAAGTCGCCTTTGTACCTTTGTCAAAAGTCTGAACTGCGTATGGTAGTGGGTGCCTGGGGTCCCAGCTACTTGGGAGGCTGAGGTGGGAGGATCCCTAGAGCTTGGGAATTTGAGGCTACAGTGAGCAGAGATTGCACCACTGCACTCCAGCCTGGGCAGCAGAGCGAGACCCTGCCTGAAAAAAAGTCATCAGTATGTATGTGTAAGCTTATTTCTGGACCATTTTCTTTTGGATCTATTTGAGTATTTTTACCCCAGTATCGTTCAGTTTTGGTTACTCTGGTCTTCATAGGAATTCTTAGCCTGTTAGCTCTTCCGTTGTGTTCTTTTTCCAGATTGTTTGAGCTCTTCTACCTCCTCTGCTTTTCCATGTGCATTTTAGAATGGGCCTGTTAATTTACACAAATGGAGGGAGAGTTGACATCTTAACAGTATTGAACTTACTAACCCACAAACCCTGGAGGTCCCTATTTATTCAGGTCTTCTTCAACTTCTTTCAAGAATGTTTTACCCTTTCAATTGGGGGGTCTTCACATCCTTTGTCCGATGGACCTCTACGTACTGTCTATTTTTATACAGTTAGGAAGTGGTATTTTCTAATGTCAATATCTGATAGTTGATTACCATTTTATAGAAACACAATGGACTTTGTATATCAGTCTTGTTATTCTATTAACCTTATTAATCTCACTTAGTAATTCTTGTAGCTTTTTTTTTTTGTTTTTTATTCCATCGGGTTAGATGGTCACGTTATCTGTAGATAAGATTGTTTTCTTTTTCCTTTCTCGTCTGTATGGCTTTTATTTCTTTTTAGGGGCCTAATTGCACAAGCAGGAACCTCCAGGTCAATGTTGGGTGGAGGTGATGAAGGCAGACATCCCAGCCTCCTTTCTGTTCTTGGTGAGAAGATGTTCAGTCTTCCGCCGTTGGTTGTGGGGTTTTCATAGATAATCCTGTATTAGGTTGGGGAAGTTCCCTCTCTTCCTAATTTACTGAGTGGTGTTTTTTAAAAAAACCGGTAACCGATGTTAGATTTTTCAAATGCTTTTCTGTACCATTAAAAAAAAACCTTGGACAAATTAAACTTAACAGAGTTTAATTAAGCAAAGAACCCCTTGCTAATTGGGCAGCCCCCAGACCCAAATAGGTTCCGAGAGGCTCCAGTACTGCTGCATGGCTGAAGATTGGTGGACAGAAACAGGAAAGGAGGTACAGAAGACGGAGGCAAAGCCCAGAAACCACCGCAGGGGCTGCAGCTCGACACTTGCCTTATCTGAACACGGTTTGAATGACCGGCACCCTCAATGCGCGGAAACCCGGTGAGTGGCACAAGGGCGGGTTTCAGTCTGTTTACATCTCCAGTTAGGTTTCAGTTCATGGTGGATGGAGAAGGCGGAACGTAAACTATGTCAGGAGGCAGCTTTACGCCAAGATTAATTTAACGATTTCCCCCTTTAGACGTTGACGTCCCTGTCGCCATCGTAAATGTAGGTATTTGGTCCCAAGTCCCGCTGGGAAACAGCAGAACAATGGGTTTCGTAAGTGGGAACGAGGACCTAGGGTTATATTTTTTGTAAGGAATAGAGAGGAACCTCCTTGTGCTGGAATTTCATGTGCTCAGAAAAACAAACCCTGGTCTGCCTTAGGACCCATCTGCTTCCGTAAAGCTTCAGTCTGATGGTGTCACATTTAGCTTGTGTGACTCCATCTGGGTTTGGTCTGATCTGTTGGGGCCTCTTGCAGGAGCTCCGTTCAAAACAATGGCTTCTTAAAATGTTGTTTAAAAATTCCCTGCCTTTGGTCAGGTTCTCATTTAGTGGAAAGTGTAGCCAAGCCTTAGGGCCTTCGCACCCCCCTCAGTCACCGCCACTTTGGGCTTCTGGTCACGGCATGTCATTCGTGGGTTACGATGTCCTCGTGGCCGTGTGTTTCTTTGAGTTCTTGTTGCTCCAGTCAAAGAGACACCATTTAACATCCTACAGATGGCCACGTGCAAACATGTGAAACTTCTGAGAGAATACAGAGCACCAGGTAGATGAGTATTATGACTGTTAGGAAGATCATATTTAATACCAAGAATTTGGAGCATGCTTCTTAGGTGGGGTCCTGTGAACCAAAGCAACGAAAATCAAACAGACCAGAGAGTGAGCTAGATAAAGAGTCTACTCATTTCAAACAAGCAGCCTGTTTGTTCATCCCCCACAACCGAACCTTTCTAATACCCGATACCTTCCTCCACGTGCAACAGGAAGTGTCAGCGATGGCACAGATGCTCCTCTGTTTAGCTAGTAAGGAATCCAGAGCAAGTCTATCATCTCACACGCCTGTAGCAAGAGAATGTAAGGACTGTTGTGTAACCATAGCCTTTGGAGTAGAATCTGTTCTAGAGCCAATTACGAGGGATACTTTTTATTTATTTTTGTTTTTTTTGAGACGGAGTCTCGCTCCGTTGGCTGGAGTGCAGTGGCGTGATCTCGGCTCACTGCAACCTCCACCTCCTGGGTGATTCTCCTGCCTCAGCCTCCACCTCCTGGGTGATTCTCCTGCCTCAGCCTCCCGAGTAGTTGGGATTACAGGTGCCCACCATCACACCCAGCTTATTTTTTATATTTTTAGTAGAGATAGGGTTTTGCCATGTTAGCCAGGATGGTCTTGATCTCTTGAACCTCGTGATATGCCCGCCTCGGCCTCCCAAAGTGCTGGGATTACAGGCATGAGCCACCGTGCCCGGCAGAGGGATACATTTTAAATCTTTGCCTCATTTACTCCAAACTGTGGAAAAAGAGGCCTCAGAAATGATGCCCATCTAGAAGATGGAAGCTCTTGCCAAAGTTCTCTTTAAGCTGTGATGTAGAGGAACGGACCAATGTTTGTGACTGATTATAAAGCAACAAAGGCACCATTAACATTTTTCACCCAGGCTGGGCACAGGAGCTCATGCCTGGAATCCCAGCACTTTGGGAGGCCAAGGTGGACACTTGAGGTCAGGAGTTCGAGACCAGCCTGGCCAACATGGTGAAGCCCTGTCTCTACTAAAAACACAAAAATTAGCTGGGCGTGATGGTGGGTGCCTGTAATCCCGGCTACTCGGGAGGCTGAGGCAAGAAAATTGCTTCAGTCCGGGAGGCAGAGGTTGCTGTGAGCTGAGATCACACCACTGCACTCCAGCCTGGGCAACAGAGTGAGACTCTGTCTCAAAAAAAAATTTTTTTCCCACCTACATTGACCCTTCATCTTCCAACTGTCAAGGCAAAAGGTTGGCCACATGTAGGATTGGCTGCAAAATCCTCCACAAATAAAAGTATACCCCACGAGCACACATAAGAGATCCCTTTTTAGTTCTATTGTTCAGAGGCATTAACAGTCTCAAGATAAGTTCTTGGGGAAAAGCTGTTCGCATCTGCGATGCCATCTGCTTCTGGGCAGAGAATTCCCTGATTAGCTTTACCTTAAAATCTCCGATGGGGCTGCAGTTCTAGAGTCTGGCGGTGCCCTCTTGAGCTGTGAGATAATGAACCCAGGGTTCAAAGTCCTAAAGTGTCACTGCAGTGTGGGTGGCAAGGGCAGACTTCCTGTGATATTCTCAGAAAACCAAATGTCTGAGTTTTAGATTGTGAAGGGCTTAGTAGAGTCCTCAGTGTACCATGAAAAGCTTTCTGTACCTGGTGAAAATATACTCAGGCATAATGCATTCAGGCCTTGGAGCCTTTAGTCATATCAGAGATGAGGAGTGGAAGATACATGAGGTTCTATATAGGGCTTCCAGGGACTATTTCATAAGGTGTCAACCTATGTTTTCCACTGGAAATGGACCCGATGGCCATTTACCTGCAACACCCTTGACCAAGGCAGCCCGCTTCATTCAGTTCCCTTGCTTTTAATAGTATCGTATCTGCAACAACTTATTTAGCAGTTTTTCCACTTGAGCAGTGGAACAAGTACCTCTGTCACTGGAGATTTCTCAGGGAACGTCCCATGAGAAAAACAATTGTCTAATAATCTTTTAGCTACTGCTATAACATCAGTGCTCTTGCCTGGGAAAGCTTCTATATAATCAGAAAACAGGCATTGAAAATGACAATGGAAGGAAATCCCTCCAGTAATGTTTAAATGGCCCATCAAGTAGCAGAAGTATAATTGAAGTTTTGATTGTCCTCCCAGGATTATGGGTTTGGCAAACTAAACTAAAAATGGTCGTAAACCATTTTAACAACTTACAACAGTCACCATGCCAAACACATGTCTATATGATGTATATATAATATGTATATACAAAAAATATATATAATATATATATAATTTGGATTGTTTTGTCTCTTCCATGATGAGTCATGGCATGCAGAGCATTTAATAATAGAAGATTTAAGGACACAGGAAGAACCAGGTGGCCATCTGGGCTATCCGTGTGTCCATGCTTGACACTGGACTTATATCTTCTTAAATACCAATTTTGTTTCTCCAACTCAGGTGTATAGCACTGTTTATTGGAAGGGTTATCGTAGGTAATCTGACTTGGACTATGGATTTAATTCAAATTGGGTACTGGCTGATTTAGCATGAAAAGCTGGCAAAGTATTTTCTTGGTATTCAATTAATTTTTGTCCTGCCCAGCTTAGCCATTTTATAAACCAGTCAATGTTTTCGTTAGAGTTCCAGGAATTTTTACCCAGTCCAAATGATATGACACTAAAGTTATCAGAAGCCTATTCAAGGGGGCTTACCAGGGTCCTTTCCATCCTTTCAAGAACCTCCTAGAAGACTTAGTATTGTAGGATTGTGCATGCTTGTGAAGAGTTTTCAGAAACGTCAGAAAAAAGCAATTAACTATGGAAATGACTTAAAATGGCCGTGGTTAAAGACAGAATTGACAAGGGATTTTGGTTATTTCTGTGGCCTACAATAACTTAACATAACTTAACATAATTATGTGGCACATTGAATAACATAATTACTCAAATGTAATTATGAGTGACAGCATATACCAAGATGTATCAGAATTTTAGGAACCCCATACAATTTTGGAGCACATGTTAATGATGTATTCATAAACAATATCTCAAATAAGGTTAAACATCATTTCTTATTTGGCAGTGCTTCCCATGTAATTTAGTTTATCAAATACTTCTGTCACTCTCTTGTTTGGATACTATAGGGGCCCTTGGTAGCATCCCAAAATTAGTTTGAAGTTGAAAAGATACCTGATTTTACAATTTAAGTGTGATTTTGGGAAGCCTGTCAAAAATGTCAAAGATCTAAAACACTCAAGCAAAATAGGTTTAAGGTGACTGTAGAATTGTCATTCTTTTAGCCAAAGTGATATTTCTAAGATTTTAAAAAGCAAAAACCTGTATTCTTTGTTAGAGAAGGGATTCAGTTTTTTACACTGAGAAAGACAGCATGAGACAGAATCTCTTTTCTCTCTCTCTGTCTCTTGCAGTTTACTCAAAAGACTAACAATCATTATTACTCTCTCTTACTAATACACATAAAAATTCTTGTTCAAAAGAGAGAAGCAAATTTTATTTTAGACTAGTATATTTATCAGTACTAAAACTAATTTTCATAAAACCTTATAAACAAATCAATCTGGCCGGGGGTGGTGGCTCACGCCTGTAATCGCAGTGCTTTGGGAGGCTGAGGCAGGTGGATCATGAGGTCAGGAGTTTGAGACCAGCCTGGCCAACATGGTGAAACCCTGTCTCTACTAAAAATACAAAAAATTAGCTGGGCGTGGTGGCGGGTGCCTGTCATCCAGGCACTCGGAAGGCTGAGGCAGGAGAATTGCTTGAGCCCGGGAGGCGGAGGTTGCAGTGAGCTGAGATGGCGCCTTTGCACTCCAGTCCGGGCAACAGAGCAAGACTCGGTTTCAAAAAAAAAAAAAGTCCATCCAATCTCACTCATCTCATGACTAAATAAGGTTTTCCTAAGCCTTTTACAATCTTACATATAATTTTAAAATTTTTCTTCTTAACTTTCTATATTTTTGTTTTACCTGCATCTTTTTATTCTTTTGATTTTTTTTTTTTTTTTTTTTTTTTTTTTTGAGACAGAGTCTTACTCTGTTACCCAGGCTGGAGTGCAATGGCACAATCCTGGCTCACCGCAACCTCTGCCTCCCTGATTCAAGCAATTCTCCTGCCTCAGTCTCCCGAGTAGCTGAGAAAACAGGCAAACACTACCACACCTGGCTAATTTTTGTATTTTCAGTAGAGACGGGGTTTCCCCATGTTGGCCAGGCTGGTCTCGAGCTCCTGACCTCAGGTGATCCAACCTGCCTCGGCCTCCCAAAGTGCTGGGATTACAGGCATGAGCCATCACTCCCGGCCTATTCTCTCAGTTTGAAATGAGCTTTAAGTAGCTTCAAACTAGAAGGAATGATTTTTAAACACACATTTTTCATGCCTTTATACCTTTTCTCACCAAAAGCATATCTTGATTTTTTTATATTGTCTGTATACAGCATTGTTTTTCTTATATCTATAGTAGTCTTAATTGCAAATGTTAATTACACTTATATCAGTAACCCAAATCCCAGTGAAAACCCTAAGAAATAATTGTGAACTATTTTATATCAGTATTTGTAGAGGAGAACCACCTCATAATTTTTTTAGAAAGATGTTTCTTCAAATATTTGTTTACAGATCTAAAACACTTAGTTTTGTTTGTTTGTTTGTTTAAGATGGCGTCTCGTTCTGTCACTCAGGCTGGAGTGCAGTGACCTGATCTCAGCTCACTTCTACCTCTGCCTCCTGGGTTCAAGTGATTCTTCTGCCTCAGCCTCCCTAGTAGCTGGGATTACAGGCACGTGCCATCACGCCGGGGTGCAGGTGTAATTTTTGTATTTTTGGTAGAGACGGGGTTTCACTATGTTTTGCCCAGGCTCGTCTCGAACTCCTGACCTCAGGTAATCTGCCTGCTCCGGCCTCCCAAAGTGCAGGGATTACTTTTTTTTTTTTTGAAATGGAGTTTCACTCTGTCACCCAAGCTGGAGTGCAATGGTGCGATCTCAGCTAACTGCAACCTCTGCCTCCTGGGTTCAAGCGATTCTCCTGCCTCAGCCTCCCAAGTTGCTGGGATTACAGACACAGGCCACCATGCCTGGCTAATTCTTGTAGTTTTTAGTAGAGCCGGGGTTTCACCATGTTGGCCAGGCTGGTCTGGAACTCCTGACCGCAGGTAATCCATCCCCCTCGGCCTCCCAAAGTGCTGAGATTACAGGTGTGAGCCACTGTACCCAGCCTACATTTAGATTTTCTATACATATAAAATAAGATGCCAAAGTATTTAAATCTAAGCTCATGAATCTCACGCCTGAAATCCCAGCACTTTGGGAGGCCGGGGTGGGTAGATCACGAGGTCAGGAGTTTGAGACCAGCCTGGCCAATATGGTGAAACCTCGCCTGTACTTTTTGTAAAAAAACAAAACAAAAGAAAATTGTAAAAAAATACAAAATTAGCCAGGCATGGTGGCACTTGCCTGTAATCCCAGCTACTTGGGAGGCTGAGGCAGGAACTGCCTCCCCCTCGAGCCCAGGAGGTGGAGGTTGTGGTGAGCCAAGTTTGCGCCATTACACATGATCCTGGGTGACAAGAGCAAAACTCCATCCCAAAAAAAAAAAAAAAAAGAGGCAAGATGGAGTCAATTAAGTTGGATGTCTTTCACCATCTCAAAGAGACAGTGCCAAGGTGGTTTCAGCTTTATTTCCTAAATATTATCAGATACATGTAATGCAAAGAGACATACAGTCGTAACAGACACAGATAGAAACAGATCTTACAGATTTCACAAAGAATTTTCATTTGCCAGCTTTCAGATAGTTTTTCTTTTCCCCCTTTAGACGATCAATCTTCTGATTACTTGTTTTATCATACTAAGCAATTGTTAGCTAGGGAACAATTTGCCTTCAAAACATGTAACTCTTAGGTGAAATAAGGCAGAAAATGTGTATCTGAAAAGTACAGAGCTGAGACTTTCAGCTTAAATACTGTACCATCATTTGCTCAAATCAAGAAAAAAGCAAGGCCCAGTTAAGACAAGATGGCCAGGAAGAACACGTTAAACAAAGGTAAGACTTGTTATGTAAATTTAAAACCAAGGTACGTCCCTCCCAGACATTACAAATGGAAATGTCTTGTGGAGATGTAAATTTCTTTCACAATATGGTTTCAAGATAGTAGTGGAATGTCAGAAAGGTGCATTTGAGTTATTAGGCTGGTTGAAAAGTAATTGCAAAAACCACAATTACTTTCACACCAACCTGTGGGTAGGTGGTCCTTCTAACTGTAACTACTATTTCTTAGCTAAAATTACTGAGTACAGGGTGGGGCCCATTAAGGAATAGGGCAGAGAAAGCCTTCCCTCTGCCTGGGCTCAGCGTGGATGGATCTGAAGTAAGCTTGCTGGATCTGAGAGACCTTTTAGAAATCCTTCATCTAGGATAGCTTTCTGTCCGGGATAGTAACCAGGCCAAAAGCCCAGAAGATTCTTTTTTTCTTGTCAACTGGTCACTTAAGCTTTTTATTTGTCTTAATGAATTAATTTACATGTATTCTCTTATTTTGTCTTTATCTCATTTGGCAGGGTGTTGCTCTGTCACCCAGGCTGGAGTGCAGTGGTGCCATCACAGCTCACTGCAGTTGTTACAGGAGAAGGGTCCTGATCCAGACCCCAAGAGAGGCTGCTCGGATCCTGTGCAAGAAAGAATTCGGGTGAGTCCACAGCGCAAAGCAAATACAAGTTTATTAAGAAAATAAAGGAATAAAGAATGGTTACTGCAGGGACCAAGCAGCCCCGAGGGCAGCTGGTTGCCCATTTTTATGGTTATTTCTTGATGATATGCCAAACAAGGGGCGGATTACTCATGCCCCCCTTTTTAGGCCATATAGGGGAACTTCCTGACGTTGCCATGGCGTTGGTAAACTGTCATGGCACTGGTGGGAGTGTAGCAGTGGGGACGACCAGAGGTCACTCTTGTCACCATCTTGGTTTTGGTAGATTTTAGCCGGCTTCTTTACTGCAACCTGTTTTATCAGCAGGGCTTTTACGACCTGTATCTTGTGCCGACCTCCTGTCTCATCCAGGGACTTAGAATGCCTGACCATCTGGGAATGCAGCCTACTAGGTCTCAGCCTCATTGTGCCCAGCTCCTGTTCAAGATGGAGTCGCTCTGGTTCACACACCTCTGACACAGCCTCTGCCTGCGCCTCAGCCACCTAAGCAACTGGGACTACAGGTGAGTGCTACCGTGCCCGGCTAATTTTTTTTTTTTTTTTTTCTGTAGAGATGGCAGGGCAACGGGGCGGGGGTGGGGGCGGGTGCCTCACTGTGTTGCCCAGGCTAGTCTCAAACTCCTGGGCTCCAGCGATCTTCCCACCTTGGCCTCTCAAAGTGCTGGAATTACAGGCGTGGGCCACCTTGCCAGGACTTACTTGCCTTTTGTGCAGACACTTTTAAAAGAGGGAATAAAAATATTGAAATCATGTTAGAAGCTTCTTCATATCAATCAGTGTCCCC
The DNA here is from genome assembly GCF_007565055.1 of Rhinopithecus roxellana. Taxonomy (NCBI): domain Eukaryota; kingdom Metazoa; phylum Chordata; class Mammalia; order Primates; family Cercopithecidae; genus Rhinopithecus; species Rhinopithecus roxellana. The sequence continues at coordinate 1,516,594 of NC_044563.1, read as the reverse complement.
GATGGGACTGATTAGGAGGCCTTGTGTTTAGGTGCACTTCTTTTTTTTTTTTTTTTTTTTTGAGGCGGAGTCTCGCTCTGCCGCCCAGGCTGGAGTGCAGTGGCCAGGTCTCAGCTCACTGCAAGCTCCGCCTCCCGGGTTCCCGCCATTCTCCTGCCTCAGCCTCCCGAGTAGCTGGGACTACAGGCGCCCACCTAGTCGCCCGGCTAGTTTTTTGTATTTTTTAGTAGAGACGGGGTTTCACTGTGTTAGCCAGGATGGTCTCGATCTCCTGACCTCGTGATCCGCCCGTCTCGGCCTCCCAAAGTGCTGGGATTACAGGCTTGAGCCACCGCGCCCGGCCAGGTGCACTTCTTAAAGTGCAGTGGTGTTCACCTGGAACATCCCACCGTAATTTCCATTCACCGTTAGTAAGATGCCACCATTTCTGTAAACATTTGCTGCGTCCGGGACCTAATGTGGATGGACGTACAAGCCAGAAGGTGCTCGGTTTCTCAGCGACGAAGGATCCCATTTTACATTAAACCTTGGCTTTGGCTCTTAGATCCCCTCGATTAACTTAGCAATGATTTTTCCCCACCTTAGTGTGCACTAAAAAGAAACCGAGAGAGTAGAACACGAAAATCCTTGTGAGTGTCCAAAAGCTGGAGCATGCACCATTTACAGTCCTGCAGTCCTGCCATTTACAGCTAGTTTCTGCCTGACCCAGTCAGACATACATGGGCCTCTAACTGGATCCAAGCCAGTGGATGATCAAATCAGATTCCATCCTGGACCCAGTCCAGTTTCTGTCACGACTTCTGAACCCAGTTTAGATAAAAAATTTGCTCAAGCAAACTCAGAGAGCTCAAAACACACATCCATGAAGCTTTGGAATCCAAGAGAGAACTTCCCACGAACCCCGGCTGCTCTGAGAGAGCAGAGGGCACAGTGGGCCCTGTGGGTCCTCCTTTGGTCAGTCAGAGCTTCTGGGGGCCTCTGGAAGCTCTATGCCAGATCCACTTCTGATGCCATCCGTTTAAAGAGAAAACTTGGCCGGGCGCAGTGGCTCACGCCTGTAATCTCAGCACTTTGGGAGGCTGAGGCGGGAGGATCGCCTGAGCTCAGGAGTTCAAAACCAGCCTGGCCAACATGGTGAAATTCTGTCTCTACTAAAAATACAAAAATCAGCCAGGCGTGGTGGCAGGCATCTGTAATCCCAGCTGCTCGGTAGGCTGAGGCATGGGAATCACTTCAACCCCGGAGGTGGAAGTTGTAGTGAGTGGAGATAACACCCCTGTACTCCAGCCTGGGCAACAGAGCAAGACTCCTTTTCTAAATAAATAAATAAATAAACAAACAAAAATTAGCCATGCATGGTGGCGCATGCCTGTAATCCCAGCTACTCGGGAGGCTGAGGTGGGAGAAACACTTGAACCCGGGAGGCGGAGGCTGCCGTGAGCCGAGATCGTGCCCCTGCACCCCCGCCTGGGCCACAGTGGGAGACCCTGTCTCAAAAAATAAATAAATAAATAAAAATAAAGAGAAGCCTTAGATAATTCAACAGAGTTTAATTGAGTAAAGACTCGTTCACGCGTCAGGCAGCCATGTGGGGCCTGAAGTTTCTTTGTGGGAGGGTTTTTGCTGCTCTCTTTACGAGAGAGTTATTTAGGTGAGTTGTTTCTTCTTGCGTGAGCTTTGGTATTTTCAGTTTTTCAAGAAACGTATCCGTTTCGTCTAACTTGTCAAATTAATTTGGCATAAAGCTGTTCACCAATATTTTCTTCTTTTTTTTATTTTTATTTTTATTTTTTTAGACGGAGTTTCGCTCTTGTCGCCCAGGCTGGAGTGCCGTGGTGCAATCTCGGCTCACTGCAGCCTCTGCCTCCCAGGTTCAAGTGATTCTCCTGCCTCAGCCTCCTGAGTAGCTGGGATTACAGGCGCCCGCCACCACCCCCGGCTAAGTTTTGTATTTTTATTACAGATGGGGTCTCACTATGTTGGGCAGGCTAGTCTCCAACTCCTGATCTCAGGTGATCCACCCACCTCGGCCTCCCAAAGTGCTGGGGTTACAGGCGTGAGCCACTGTGCCCGGCCTCTTTGTTCTTTGAATTTCTGCAGAATCTGTACTCACGCCACCTCTCTTGTTCCTGATATTGGTAATTTCTGTCCTTCTCCTCCTTTCCCTGGGCCCTCCCCCATCAAGTTGGTGAAAGGTTTATCAGGATTATTGATATTCTTAAAGAACCAAGGTTTGGTTTTCTCAGTTTTGTTCTATTATTGATTGTTTTCTGTTTTATCAGCTTCCACTTGATGTTTACTATTCCCTTTCTTCTGCCCACTTTGGATTGAATTTGCTTTTCTTTTTCCGTTTTCCTTAAGCTGAGAGCGAGGTCGTTGATCTGAGACTTTTCTTCTTTTGTTTTTCTTTTTGAGACCGAGTCTTGCTCTGTCGCCCAGGCTGGAGTGCAGTGGCGCGATCTCAGCTCACTGCAACCTCCGCCTTCTGGGTTCAAACGATTGTTGTGCCTCAGCCTCCCTCGTAGCTGGGATTACAGGCGTGTGCCACCACGCCTCACTAATTTTTGTATTTTTTGTAGAGATGGGGTTTCTACCAAATCCTGGTAGAAATGTTGCCCAGGGTGTTCTTGTCCTCCTGGGCTCAAGCAATCCTACCCCCGCGGGCTCCCAAAGTGCTGGGATTACAGGTGTGAGCCACCACACCTGGCCGGTTAAACCATATTTCTTATTGGCAGTACATAGTTGGGTTTGCTATTTTATCAATTAGACAACCTCTGGTTGGGGGTGTGCGGACAGGGTCTCACTGTTGCCCAGGCTCGAGTGTGTTGATGCAATCACAGCTCATGGCAGCCTCGACCTCCAGGGCTCAAGGGATCCTCCTGCCTCAGCCTCGCAAGTAGCTGTGACTACAGGCACATGCCACCACGCCCAGCTAAATTTTTTTTTGGAGAGATGCATTCTCCCTCTGTTGCCCAGGCTGGCCTTGGACTCCTGGACTCAGGGGATCCTCCTCTACCAGCCTCTAAAACTACTGGAATTACAGGAGTGAGCCACCATGCATGGCCCCTCTGCTTCTTAATCCGGGAGTTGAGCCCATTGATATTTAATGTGCTTACTGGTATGGTTAAGTTAGAGTCTGTCACCTTGTTACTCGCTTTCTATTTGTCGCATCTGTTCTTTTCTCCCCTTTCCTCTTTTTTCTGCCTCCCATTGCGTTCGTGAGAAGTTTGATTCATCACGTCATCTTGTTCGTTGGCGTTTTTGCTGTAACTCTTTGTGTTGTTGTTTTAGGGCCGGCCGTAGGGTGTTAGTGGTGAGCTTTAGCGTCCCACAGTTGGCTTTGAGTGACGGATATTTCCTCTTTTTTATGGGTCACCCTTTCCTGCTTCTGTGTCTTTTTGATAATTTTTTATCGGAATGCAGACATTGTAAACTTTAACTCGGGTGGGAGCTGGATCCTTTTATATTTCCACAAATATTCCTGAGCTTTGTTCTGGAATGTAGCTGTTTATCTGCAAGCAGTTTGATCCTTTCAAGTATTACTTTTACCGTTTGTAAGGGAGGTCTGGAATAGTGTGGGCTAACTCTTCCCCACCATGGGGGCAAGCTGTTTCTGAGCACCCCACCGCTGTGCGTGATAGGGTTTTCTGCTGTGGCTGGTGGGAGCAGACACAATTCGTAGGTCCATGCGAGCACCCGGCACTGCCCAGCACTGGTCTCTCTAGTCCTTTCTGATAGTGCTTTCCTGTCTTGGGACGTTTCCCCTGGCATGTGCTGATGGCTCTGTCCCTAATACTCCAGGGGGACTCTCGGGTCTCAGCTTCTCTCTCTGGGCAGCTCTCTGAGCTTCGTGAACTTCAGCTGCCTGGAGACCCCCAGCTCTGTCTCATCAGCTCAGGGACTCTGTGGCCTCCATCTCAACTCCCACTTCCTGCACTGAAGCTTGGAAACCCACCAGAAAGTGCACAGGCAGTGAGAGGCCCCCAAGGCCAGTTCCCAGCCCGGGAAGCACTGTTGTGCACCGCCCACGTGTGGGGTCTTGAGAGCCATTGTGTTGTGTGTTTGGTCTGTTCTGTGTTGCTGTTTGGTCGTTTCATTGTGTTGTGTGTTTGGTCTGTTCTGTGTTGCTGTTTGGTCGTTTCAGGCAGGAAGATAAATCCAGTCCCTGCTACCCCATCTCAGCCAGGAGTGGAAATCTGCCTTTTAATGTTGGTGGACATGTTTGGGTAGACAGAAACTTGACGTGGTGAAGTCGTGAAATGGGCTGAGCTGCCCTTTTCTTCCATCATGTTTCCACTATTCTAAAGCTCGAAACGTTGTTCCCCAGCATGAAAGCAGATGAGTGTGCACCACACATCTCTCTAGCTTATGTATTTACGTATTCAAGATGGAGTCTCGCTTTGTTGTCCAGGCTGGAGTGCAGTGGCGTGATCTTGGCTCACTGCAACCTCCGCCTCCGGGGTTCAAGCAATTCTCCTGCCTCAGCCTCCCCAGTAATTGGGATTACAGACGCCCGCCACCATGCCCAGGTTATTTTTTTATGTTTTTAGTAGAGACAGGGTTTTGCCATGTTGGCCAGGCACGTCTTGAACTCCTAACCTCAGGTGATCCAACCGCCTCAGCCTCCCAAAGTGCTTGGATAACAGGGGTGAGCCACCGCGCCCGGCCTCTGGCTTTATTTTTAACCTTTTTTTTTTTTTCTTTTTTTTTCACATCTCATGGCCTCTGTAATTCACCTGGAATGTATTTTGGCATTTGATGTGGAGAGCAAATCACACTGCCCCAGTGAACACCTCATTTTCTCGACCTCTTTTATGAACTATCCCCGCAGCCTTCCTCGACCCTGCCACTCCGAGGTTCCCGTGCACACATAATATTGCGGGATAGGTATTGTGGAATGAGGATCCGTGTTACAACCTACAGAAGGTGTGGTCGTGAAGTCAGGAGTCACAGTCTCAGAGTTGACAGCACTGCCTTGTAGCTGTGTGACCTCCAGGATTTTGTTCACCCCCCTCTGAGCTTCGGTTTGCTCTCTGGGAAGACTCCAAGGGTAAGAGCATCTACCTCCTCAGCCTGCTGTGAGAGTTACGGGGCCTGGGCCAAAGACGCTTTGTCCGCCTGCTGGTCTGCAGGGAGCTCTAAATACGAATCTGCTACATCACCTTCACTTCTGAAATCTGCTCCGATGTTCCAAATGTTCTTGGCCGTTCCTCCGTGTTTCTCCTGTATGAATTTCAGCTTCTTTTTGCCAAGTATCTCCCCACCCCCGCCCACCCCCACCCCCAGATAAACTCACTAGAATGTTGGTTGAAAATCTGATAAGCCTACACATTGATTTGGAGAGAAATGATTTTTTGTAAGAGTCAAACTCCCTATCCATTTTTTTTTTTTCAAAAGTTTTTTCTTACATTTGTCATTCAAGTTTGTCATTTTCTTGCTACAGACTCCACACACTTTTCAAGAGGACCATCGCTAAGTACTTTATACTCTTGTTTGGGTTTTTTTAGAGTAAAAAATGTTCAAATTCTACCTTATCTTCTAGCTGGTGGTTGTTGGAAAATAATTTTAAAAACGGATTTAAAATATGTATTTTGCATCTGGCCACGTTCCCGAATTCTCTCATTCTTTCTGAAAGCTCTTCCGCCGACTCTCTGGGGGCTCCTAGGAATGTGCTGTTTTGGCTCCTCCTTTCCAGAAGTTATACGTCTCATTTCCGCCTCACATCGCTGGCATTGTCCTTCGTTTCCAGACCAGGGTCGAATAGTAATGGTAAAAGCAGGCATCCTTCTTGGGTTCCTGTCTTGGACTGGAACGCCTTAGTGTTCCAACAGCAAGGGGAGATAAAGGAAGTGCTTATTTATAGTTTTCTATAGTTTCTTGAGCTTTCGTGTTGTTTTGCCTTCAGAAACAAGAATTGACTTTTAGCAAATGCCTTTCCCCCTATAGTTAACAATCAGGAACTATTTAAACTATGCCAGTAGGCGTAAATAAAGTTAGGAAGAGCCCCCATCTACCCAGCCCCCACTTAGCTTAAGAAAAACAACATGGCTGGGCATGGTAGCTCAAGCCTGTAATCCCAGCACTTTGGGAGGCTTGAGTCCAGGAGTTTGATACTAGCCTGGGCAACATAGTGAGTCTCTACAAAAAATACAGAAGTTGGGGCCGGGCACGGTGGCTCACGCCTGTAATCCCAGCACTTTGGGAGGCCGAGGGGGGCGGATCATGAGGTCAGGAGATCGAGACCATCCTGGCCAACACGGTGAAACCCCGTCTCTACTAAAAATACAAAAAGTAGCTGGGTGTGGTGGCACGCGCCTGTAATCCCAGCTACTCGGGAGACTGAGGCAGGAGAATCGCTTGAACCCAGGAGTCAGAGGTTGCAGTGAGCCGAGATCGCCGCTGCACTCCAGCCTGGTGACATAACGAGACTCCGTCTCAAAAACAAAAACAAAAACAAAAAAGTTAGCCAGGCATGGTGGTGTGAACCTGTAGTTCCAGCTACTCAGGAGGTTGAAATGGGAGGATCACCTGAGCCTGGGAGGTTGAGGCTGCAGTCCGCTGTGAGGGTGTGAGTGACTGCACTCCAGCCTGGGCAACACGGTGAGACCCTATCTAATAAAAGAAGGAGGAGAAGAAGAAGGAGAAGGAGAAGGAGAAATACAACATGATGACTTCATCTGAGTTGAGTGCTCTGTGCAGCTCCTTTGCGGTGGAGCAAAGGCCCCTCTGCTGGCTGGGACCTTTCATCATAAGTGTGTATTCTCTATATCCAGGTGCATGTGATATTTTAAAATATAAAAATATTGTTTAAATGTCATGTAAGTAGCGTGAGTTTTCCTTTTGCAACTGTTTCACCGCCACCCCAGTGTGGTTGCTGTGTCCGGGACTTCGCCATTGGTGGCTCATTGGTGGCTCACAGCCGCAGGTCAGTTTTAATCGTGTAGAACCCATCTATGAATACACCACAGTGTACCTGTCTGTTCTCTTCTTGGTGAATGTGTGGAGGTTTTCTGATTCTTTGCAGTGACCAACAGCAATCTGTACCCAGCAATGCAAATGCCGGACTGAGGGATGCACCCTGCGTGCTGGCCGAGGCGTCACTGGGCGCCATTGTGGTGTTTTTTTGTTTTGAGATGGAGCCTCGCTCTGTTGCCCGGGCTGGAGTGCAGTGGTGCGATCTCGGCTCACTGCAACCTCTGCCTCCCGGGTTCAAGGGATTCTCCTGCCACAGCCTCCCAAGTAGCTGGGATTACAGGCACCCACCACCGTGTCCAGCTAAGTTTTGTAGTTTTAGTAGAGACAGGGTTTCACCATGTTGGCCAGGCTGGTCTCAAATTCCTGACCACATGATCCGCCCACCTTGGCCTTCCAAAGTGTTGGGATTACAGGAGTGAGCCACCATGCCTGGCTGTTGTTCTCTATTTTCAAGACACCCTTTTAACTTTATAAGTAATCAGTCAGATGGTTCTTTGAAACTGAACATACTGGCCCCCGTTAACTTTCACCTGTGACTTGGGCATCCAATGATAATCCTTGTCTCAATCAGTGATCCCATCAGTGGTTGCAAAACAGTGCATTCTTAATGCTGTCATTTCACCTCCATTTAGCTGGTGTTCTGCAAAAATGAACTTTTCCTTCTCCAGACTGATGTTTATATTTTGTTCATCCACTTTGCAGTTTTAATTTAGTTTCCCCTTTCATGCGTGTGCTGACAATTCAGCTTCTCTTCTCTGCGAGCTACCTGTTACCACCTCTCGCCCATTTTTCTATTCAATTGCTTGACTTTTTTTCTAATGGCATCCTACGTTCTTTTTAGATAGTGAAAACTAATTCTTGATCAGTGATATGTGTTACAAACACCTCCTCCCAAGAGATGGCTTGTGTTTTTTTGGCTTGGTTTATGGTGTCTTTTGATGAAGAGAAGTTCACTTATTAAAAACCTTAGTTTTTTCTTGTTGAATTTACCAATCTCTTTATTCTTTGGTTTGTGGTTTTTATATCTTGTTGAACATATGTTCCTTGCTACTAGCTGGGTGTGGTGGCTCACGCCTGTAATCCCAGCACTTTGGGAGGCTGAAGAGGGTGGATCACCTGAGGTCAGGAGTTCAAGACCAACCCGGCTGATGTGGTGAAATCCTGTCTCTGCAAAAAATACAAAGATTAGCCAGGTGTGCTGGCAGGAGCTTGTAATCCCAGCTACTGAGGAGGCTGAGGCAGGAGAATCGTTTGAACCTGGGGGACAGAGGTTGCAGTGAGCCGAGATTGTGCCACTTCACCCCAGTCTGGGTGACAGAGTGAGACTCTGTATCAAAAAATAAAATAAAATAATAAGTGGCACGATCTCAGCTCACTGTAGCCTCCACCTCCTGGGTTCAGTTGATTCTCCTACTTCAGCTTCCCGAGTAGCTGGGATCACAGGCACCCGCCACCAGACCTGGCCAATTTTTTTGTATTTTTGGTAGAGATGGGATTTCACCATGTTGGCCAGGCTGGTCACAAACTCCTGACCTCAAGTGATTCGCCTGCCTCGGCCTCCCAACATGCTGGGATTACAGGTGTGAGCCACTGCGCCCGGACCTCTCTTCTGTTCTTAGTTGACAAGAATGTCTGTCTATGAGTGATGGTATATTTTATCCAAATTATTTTTTAGTCTTTACATTCTTTATGTGTTGTAAACATGCATCACTACGTCATTCAGTTTTCAGATGTAAAACTATTATCACATTAAAAGAACTCCCAAGGCCGGGAATGGTGGTTCTCACCTGTAATCCCAGCACTTTGGGGGTCCAAGCTGGGAGGATCACTTGAGGCCAGGAGTTTGAGACCAGCCTGGGCAACATAGTGAGACATCTCTAAAAAAAAAAAAAAAGAAAGTAACCAGGTGTGCTGGTACGTAGCTGTGGTCCCAGCTATGTGAGAGAGTGAGGTGTGGGAAATCGCTTGAGCCCAGGAATTTGAGGCTGCAGTGAGCCCGGATCTCACCACTGCACTATGGCCTGGGTGACAAAGTGAGACTTCATCTCTTTAAAAAGGTAAAATTTAAAAAAATAATAATAAAGGACCCCCTTGGTCATAATGTAATTTTAAAAATTCATACTGTTTTTTGCTTGGTAGGAGATTTAACTACTGGTTCAATGTCTTTTTTTGTCTTTGCACCCCTGATTCGGAATGCAAGGTCCAATGTCTTTAAAATGAATTAGTCTATGCAGGGTTTGAACTTCACTTTGAGTCCATTCCATGTTATATTTCTCCTGGGAGTGGGCTGTTTTGCTCAGTTTTTAAATTGTCATAAAGTTGTTTATGGAATTCTTTCACCACAATGTCATCTCTGCAGCCTTTGTCATGGCGTTCCTCTTTTCGTCGACGTTGCTCATTTGTGTCTCTTCCTCTTTCTGCTAATTTTGTTGCCAGATGTTAGACTATTTATTAGTCTTTTCACAGAAACAATTTTAAAATTATTTATTTATTTTCGAGCCAGAGTCTCACTCTATCACCCAGGCTGGAGTGCAGCAGCGAGATCACGGCTCACCGCAACCTCTGCCTCCTGGGTTCAAGCGATGCTCTCACCTCAGCTTCCCAAGGAGCTGGGATTACAGGCACCCACCACCACACCTGGCTAATTTATTTTTACTTTTTGTAGAGACAAGGTTTCGCCATCTTGCCCAGGCTGATCTGGAACTCCTAGGCTCAAGTGATCTGCCCTCCTCGGCCTCCCAAAGTGCTGGGATTGGAGGCGTGAGCCACTGCACCCGGCCCACACAGCAGCGATGTTTAATTTGGTTGATCTTCATTAATTTTTATTTTTCATTCTGTTAACCTCTTGCATTTCTTAATTATTTTCATTCTTCTCTTTCCCTTGGTTTTCAGTGTTTTGTTCATTTCCTAAGTTCATAAATTAGATGCATACTTATGAATACTTTCCCCTCTCTATTTTTTTGTTCGAGGGTAATCCATACTTTGTTTTCTTTGTTTTTTAGTCTTCCCCCTTTCTGATGTAAGCATCCAGGGCCCCATGTCCCTCTGTCTTGTTTTAGCTGCACCCAGGGCTTTGCTCTGGGGTCTCCCATTCTCCTTCAATTCCAGCCTCGCCCACTCTCCCTGACCACGTCCTCTCTGATCCCTGAGCGATTCAGGTGTGTTTTTACTTTCTCACCCTTGCTGAAAGGGCCACCTTCCACTTAGTTGGGTTCTGACTTGGCTGCAGAGGGCAGACAGTTGACTGGGGCATTCTTGTGTCCGTGGCCAGCTTTGGTCACTGTCTCCCACGCATCCTCTGGTTTGGAGGCTCTGCTTCTGTCCCTGTCTGTTCCACCAAGCCAAGTCGTTTCGTTCCAGTCCCAGACGCCTCACCCTGCGCTCTGCGGTGAGCACGCGCTGTGTTGCGCGCTGGGATCGCGGACTCCTTTTCCCTTGTGATGCTGCCACGGGCTCCCACCGCGCTCCCAGTCCCAACTGTGCGACATGTGGGGGACGGAGCCCCTGCCCGTGGGTGGTGACCACCTCTGTCCCCAGCATAGCTGCTTGCCTCCTGTTCATTTGGTGCTCCTTGGGGGCCTTTCAGAACCAGGCAGCACAGCAAGACTGGCGACATCCAACCAACAGATTTCACCTGGGGGTACCCCGGTTCCCACCTTTGCATTACCCAGTGAACACGCCTCGTCAGGCACAGTGCGGCTGAGACTCCCGCGTGCAGGCCTGCTGTGCGGGTGCAGGCTGATGGTGCACATTGGTGTGTGTTGTGGGGTCACACACCTGGGATGATGTTGCTGTGTGTGTGTCTGTGTGTGTTGTGTGTGGGGTCACGCTCCTGGGATGTTTCTGTGTGTGTGTGTTGTGGGCGGGGGTGATATTTCTGTGTGGTGTGTTGTGGGGGGGGTGATGTTTTTGCGTGTGTGTGTGTGTGTGTGTTGTGGGAGTTGATGTTTGTGTGTGTTGGAGGTGATGTTTCTGTGTGTGTGTATTGTGGGGGGTGATGTGTGTGTGTTGTGGGGAGGTGTTTGTGTGAGGGGGTGATGTGTGTGTGTATTGTGGGGGGGTGATGTTTTTGTGTGTGTGTTGGGGTGTTTGTGTGTGTGTCGTCGGGGGTGACGTGTGTGTGTGTGGTGGGGGTGATGTTTCTGTGTGTGTGTGTGTGTGGTGGGGGGTGATGTTTCTGTGTGTGTGTGTGTGTGGTGGGGGGTGATGTTTCTGTGTGTGTTGTGGGGGGTGATGTTTATGGGTGTGCGTGTTGTGGGGTGTGTGTGTTGGGGGTGATGTTTGTGTGTGTTGTGGGGGATGATGTTTCTGTGTGTGTGTGTTGTGGGGGGTGATGTGTGTGTGTTTTGGGGGTGATGTGTGTGTGTGTTGTGGGGGGTGATGTGTGTGTGTGTGTTGGGGGTGATGTGTGTGTGTTGTAGGGGGTAATTGTGTGTGTTGTGGAGGGTGGTGTGTGTGTGTTGTGGGGGGTGATGTTTCTGTGTGTGTGTGTTGTGGGTGGTGTGTGTGTGTTGGTGATGTGTGTGTGTGTTGTGGGGGGTGATGTTTCTGTGTGTGTGTGTGTTGTGGGGGGTGATTGTGTGTGTTGTGGAGGGTGATGTGTGTGTGTGTTGTGGGGGGTGATGTGTGTGTGTGTGTTGTGGGGGGTGATGTTTCTGTGTGTGTCTGTGTTGTGGGGGGTGATGTGTCTGTGTTGGGGGGGTGATGTGTGTGTGTGTGTTGTGGGAGGTGACGTGTGTGTATTGTGGGGGGTGAGGTGTGTGTGTGTGTTGTGGGGGGTGATATGTGTGTGTGTGTGTTGCGGGGTCTGCACACGTATGATGCTATCTGGAGGTTCTGTGTTGTCCTCCAGGTCCTGGCCTTGTCCCCATCCCCATCACAGACTGAGGAGGCCTTGCTGGGCTGCTCCCCCATCCTTCCCTCCTTGGCCCCCTTCCCCAGCAGCAGAACTCCCAGATGTGGCCGCCCGCCCCCGAGTCTTTCTGGGGCCCGTTCTGGACTCCAAACCTTCCTCTGTGAATATTTTGCTGTACAAGTCTCTGTGTCTTGATCCAATTTCTGTGATTTATATTTTCCATAATTCTCTCTGGTCAGGATTTTCAGATTTACGACCCGCATGCGCTCTGCTGTCCTGCGTGCTGGAGAAGGCCGTCTGTCTCCCCTGCCTGCCGTCTGCTGGGAGTGCGCTCTCCCGCACTGTTCTGCCCCCACCAGGGCCTGGGGTGCGCCCCTCATGCGGGAGCCGCTCCTGCCTGCCTTCACCTTTCTGGGGGGTGGCAAAGTCTTCCTTGCAGCCCTGCCCTCCTCCATCACCCCCTCCCGAGGCAAAGTTTCTCCGTCCCCAATGGATTGACAGCTGGCATAGAGGGACGGGGTCTGGGGCTGGGGGTGTGGCCTGCAGATCCCTCCTGCACAAAGACCCCAGGGAAGTGGAGAGCGGAGGGTCCTACAGGCTCGGGCGGGCAGGGATGGGGCCCGCGTTTTAGAGGGAAAAGCCGTGGGCAGCATCTGATGGGCATCCAGGCACCACCCTGGCCATAGTAACAGGTGGCACGTGCTGGCCAGTGCCCTCCTGAGCTGGCCCCACGGATGGCCAGGATGCTGTGCCCTTGGCTAGCCCCTACCCGCATCCCCCCTGTGTCCCCCAGGGCCCCCCATGCAGAAGCAAGTGCACACTGTGGAGGGGGGTCTGCGGCTTTATTCACAGGCCCCAGGGGATAGAGGCAGCAAGGACAGAGATGCGGGGGGTGCCCTGGGATGGCCTCTTCACCCCCAGGATTGTCAGGGAGCCCCTGACAGGATTGTGGGGGCTGGAGGATGTGGAGTCCCACGGGCGGCCCTGGTGTGCACGAGGGTGGAGGATCTCTGCCTCGAGGGGCCTTCCTGTCCTCTCTACTTCCAGCGCCCGCCGACTTTGCCCTTGGCTGGGGTCCCAGCCTTCTTGCTGCTGCAAATGGGAAGCAAGCGATCCTTGAGGGTCAGGACCTCTGGCCGTGCCCCTCCTGGTCCTCCACTCTGGGTGGACGCTCAGCCCGACCCCACGCTGCTCTCCGGGCACAGGCCCGGCCCAAGCTCTCAGCGCACACCCAGCTTCAGTCCAGGCAGTGCCCACTCACCTGTGCCTGGCGGGCCTAGGTCATTAGTGTGGTTAGGGGGCTGGCATGTGAGCCCAGGGCACCCTCCCTTTGTCCTTCCTTCCTTGCCTGAGGTGCCACTGCAGACAGACCCCGAGCTTGGGAAGACTGTCTTGGCAGATAATGATAATCCTTTCACTTGGCCTCAAAAGAGCCCTTGCCCCTCCAGACGGTGGCCTCTGAGGGGTGGCAGTCCCAGGAACCTGCCCCGTTTGTCTGAGGCCTTCACGTGGCCGAGAGCCAGGAGGAGCTGGGTTCGGGTGAGGGACAGAGGCAGGAGAAGGACAGGAGTGCTCCGGCCTGCGAGGCCAGCCCCTTTCAGATGCAGCTGCTCAGCAGGACGCCTGGCTGGCAAAGGCCATGCCCTCACACACGTTCCTGAGCACCCTCAGCACATGCACACGTGCACACACGCAGGCACATGGACACCACGCTGACTGCCCGCCCTCAGAGGGGCCTGCAATGACCCCTGATGGCACAACAGGGAGACGGTGAGGTCGCGTGCACCAGGGAGGAGCCTGCCCTGGGCACCACAGGGAAGCCAGGGCTACAGGAGGAGGGAGAGGAATCCCAGAAAACAATGAAACTCCAAGTAGCCCCCAAACACCGCGGTCCTTGGAGAAATGGAACTGGCCGCGCAGCTGGGCTCAGTGACAGGATCCCCAGTGTGGCGTTGCCGGGGGCACCCTGGGTGCAGCCCCGTGCGGGTGGTCAAGTAGCTGTGCCAAGGGATCCCACAGCCCCCTGGGACACGATTTGATGGACGAGGTGTCACCCTCCTGAGGAGTCCATGATTTTGCCCAGCGTCACAGAGGGGCTGGTGATGAAGACCTGGCTGCTTAATTCCCTGTCCTAGGTCCCCTTGGAGGGTGGGACAGTGGCAGATACCCCGGGGCCCAGGTTGGCTACACCAAAGGCCACCCAAGCAGCCCCTTCTAGGGGTCCCCTGGCTGCCCTCTCCCTGGAGCCAGTGCCAGACTTGGGGCGAGGGTGTGACAAGCAAGCCCCATTGGGTTCCCTCCTCCTGACTCTGCCATCCCCCAGGGCTCCCCTGCGTGCAGGAGAGGGAGGAGGCTCCGGGTCCCTGGCCACAGGCCTGTGCATGCTGGCCTGGGTGGCCTGGCCGGGTTAGTCTCGTTACTGCCTGCCCAGGCCGTCCACCACCGGCCCTTGTTAGGGACTGGTGACAGCGGCCGGCCCGGAGGGCCCCTGTGCCCAGCATGGAGTGAGGACAGCAGGGCTACTCACTGCTTCTGGGCCTGGTCGATGCGGCTTCTGAGCGTGGTGATCTGTGAACAACATGAGTGACTCACTGCGACGACCCAAGGGCCAGGCCTGCGTGTCCTGGGTGAAGGCCCGTCTCCACCGCAGGGTGGGCTGGGCTGGGCGACCCAGGGCTTCTGGGCCCCCACGAGGGCTCCTCGGCTCCCTTACTGTCTCCTGGCTCCTTGTGCAGGGGGACACTGTCCCTTGGCCCTCGGGCTCGTGCGTAGACTGACTCTCGCCAACCTGTACTGGCCTGGACTGCCACACACAGCAGCCCGTAGCTGGCCACTTACCTTCAGCCTGCGGCAGGATCTGGGGCAGGGGGCACGGAGCATGGATGGGGGGTGGGGAGGGTGCAGGTGAGGCCTGCGGACCCCTCCTTCCCAGCTCCAGCTCCCTTCAACTGCTGAGCTCTGAGCTCCTGGGCCAGCCGCTCCTGCCCTCCTGCCTGCACCCGGGGGCACTCCGTGGCCGCTGCCGGCTTGAGGCGGAGCTCCTGGGAAGGTGGGGGCCCTTCCTCGCTTGCCAACAGGGCAGCGGCCACTGGGAAGCCCCCGGCTGCAGGCCCCAGGGGAGAGCGGGGGCAGGAGGAAGGCTCCAGGCCCCCTGCCACCAGCATCCTGAGCGACCCAGGTTTTTGCCATGCGAGAGGTTCACCTCACCGTGCAGCGCACACCCACGGGCCTGGCCCAGGGTGGACCCGGCTACTTACAACTTGGCCAGCATCTGCACTCTGGCCCGGACATTCATGATCTAGAAAGACCAAGATGGTTACAAGGCTGGATGGGCAGCTGAGGCATCAAAGCTGTGGGCTAGCTTGGCCTGGTGATGGCCCTCCAGGCTCTGCAGTCCCTAGGGACCCGCTGTGGCCACATCTATCCAGAGCCAGTGGGTCCCTGACTCAGCTCTGGGAACACAGCCTCGGTCCTGTGCAGTGAGGCCCATCTCAGGGCCAGCCCCTCTGGAAGAGCCCCGAGGGTGAAGTAGGGCTATCCCCCGTGCCTGGACGCCTGGGGACAGCTCTGGGAGGGAGTGTAATCATCCTGCTTCTGTCGGAGGGGAGCTCGTGGAAACTCGGGTGGAACAGGTGGCATGCCCAGAGCCCCTGAGAAGGTGCTCGGATTTGCCTGGCTGGCTTGGATGGGTCATCCCGCACCCCCTGCACCCGAGTGGAGCACAGGCCCCGTGGGCAGGCTGCTCTCCCCTGGGGCCTCTGGCGGTGCTGGAGGGTGGACATCGTGTCCTTGATGGTGATGCTGGAGTGTCTGCATTCGCCCCGAGCACACAGGTCACCCACGGCTGTGCCCCTCGCCCCTGGAGCCCACACGGGTGTTTGGGAGGGTGGGAAGCAGCTCGGCCTCCATCCTAGCTCCCACATTGCAACCCAGCCCCTGAGGCCACCCAGGCAGGCTGCCTTCCCCAGCCCCAGCTTTGCCTGCAGCGATAATGCCTGCATGGGATGGGGGCTCTGCTCCGTCTCGGAGGGGCACAGTCTCAGGCCCCCTTTTCCAGCCGCGGGTGCAGCGTGTCACCGCTCTCTGCCTGCCCTGAGGAAGCAGATGTCTGGGGCCCTGGTGGAAGCCAGAGCCTGGGTTTGCGGAGGAGGCTCTGTGGAAAGGACGCCCCACACCGGACAGCCTCGGTGCCCCGGGCCTGAGCTCGGTGATGATGGGGACTTTCTTTAAGCTTAAAGGGGTTCAGAAAATGAACCCTGAGTCCACTCGGCCATGGCTGCTCTGCCATGACAGTCCTCATGGCAGGGGTGACGAAGGCCGCCCACAGGGGTCAGGTTCATCGCTCAGGGTGCTGCGTGGCCAGCCAGGAGGACGGGCTCTGGCCACAGTCCCCAGCAGGAGAGCAGCCTCAGCCAGGGGTCAGTGGCGGCAGCCTGTGTGGGCCTCTCAGGGCCCAGGGCCCTGCGATGGGCAGGTCCAGAGTTTGCCAGGGACACAGGGAGTGGCTGCTCTGGCTGGTGGGTGAAAGCTGCTAGGGCCCCAGGGCCGGAGGTGCCAGGACTCACATCATATTTCTGGCGTTTCAACTTCTCCCCAAACTCGAACTTGTCGGTCTCCAGCTGGTGCAGGGTCTCCCAGAGCTCCTTGGCTTTGTCCCTGGGGCAGAGGAAGGGGGGAGGCTTTGTTGAATAAGCCCCAAAGGCAGGGCCAGGGCCCTGGGGTCCTCCTCCAGCCACTGAGGAGCACAGTCCTTGGTGGCTTGGGGAGCAGTGGGTAGCCCCGCAGCAGCCACCCCTCACCTCAGTTTGTCTTCACTGAGGTGGTCGATGTTGAGCGGCTTGCGTCTCTCAGCAAGAATCTTCTTCTTCATTTCACGGGCCGTCTGCTTCTTGCCTCTCTTCTGGTCGGCCTGGAGGGGAAAAGTCCAAAGAGAGGGGCTTGGTTTCAGGAGGGCGCAGGGCGCAGCCCACACTGAAGGCTGCCACCATGCTCCTAGCAGCGGCACGCACCTTGGCCAGGTAGCTGCTGTAGTTGGCTCCCATGGAAGACAGAGCTTTCTTCTTCTTCAGGTCGTCCTCTGCCCTCCTCTTGGCATCCTCCTCCTCCCTTCTGGCCTTTTCCTCCTGTGGAGACCCCATCCCCAAGACGCTCAGGGATGGAGAGAGGGCTGTGCTTTCTGGGCAAGCTTTAGGGACCCACCCTGGGCTTAGAACTGTCTGGAAGAACCCACCCTGGGGTTAGAACTCTCTGGAAGGACCCACCCTGGGCTTAGAACTATCTGGAAGGAAGCTCCAGGTCTTGGCCAGGATTTGTTGTCTTGCAAGGGGTTCTGCAGGGCGTGGGGGACTTAGCCAGTGGCTCTGATCATTGGCCAGTGACAGTGGGAACCCCAGGAGGAGGAAGGCCTCGGTCCCCTGCATTTCTCTGGGCCTGGGGTTCATTCGCTGATGAGACAGCGGTAGGGATGGTGCCCTTCTCACCGCCAGTCTGTTCTGGCGCTCCCTCTCCTTCTCTGCACGAATCCTCTGCTGCTCCGCTCTCTCCGCACGGCGCTTCTCCTGCAGCCAGAGAAGTGCGTCTGCTTAGCCCTGTCCCCAGGTCCTCCGAGGGTGTCCACCAGCCCCTGCTGCAGCGTGAACTGCCCCACTCACGATTCTCTCCTTGAGAGCGACCAGCTCCTCCTCCTCCTTCTTCCGGGCTTCAAAGTGGCTGTCGATGAGGGCCTGGAGCTCCATTAGGTCTTTGTTCTGACGCTTCTTCTGGATGTCCTGTGGGCAGGGGCAGTGGGCATCAGCCCCACCCCTCTCCCCAACCCCTGCCCTGCCTGGCCTGCCTTGCAGCAAGAGGCCCTTTCCCTTGCCCCAGCAGATAAGCCCTGAATCCCTTGGCCACCATGAAAATGGCAAGTGGCAAGGAATGTTTTGCCTTCTACACATTGCCACAGCTGCTATCCTCATAGGGGCCAAGGTTGGCCTGATTTCTGAGCTACAGAGCAGGGATGGTGCCCAGCCATAAGGTCCTCAGCATCCTTAGGATGAACTGGCCCTGACTTGGCTCTGTCATCATCCTCAGAGATGCCCTGCATGGGCCTGGCAGAGAGAAGACTGCTGAGTGAGATAAATTGTTGGATAAATAGATAGGCATGTGAACAGATGAACTGATGGATGGGTGGATGAGTGAGAGAGGATGGAGACAGATGACTGGGTGGATGGATGAATGGATGGATAGGTAGATGGGTAGAGGGATGGATATGTGGATTAATGGTAGAGGATGTGTGGATGGTGGGTGAGTGGCTGGGTGGGTGGATAGATGGGTGGGTGGATGGGAGGATGAATGGGTGAATGGGTGGGTGGGTGGGAGGGTGGTTGAGTGGATGGTTGCATGAGTGAGTGGATGATACATGGATCGATGGATGGATGAGTAGATGAATGAGTGGGATGGATGGATGGATGGATAGATGGATGGATGGATGGATGGACGGACAGATGGTTGGGTAGATGGGTGGGTGGATGGGTGAGTGGATGGATGGATGGATAGATGGTTGGGTGGATGGGTGGGTGCATGGGTGAGTGGATGGATGGATGGACGGATGGTTGGGTGGATGGGTGGGTGGATGGGTGAGTGGATGGATGGATGGATGGATGGATAGATGGTTGGGTGGATGGGTGAGTGGATGGATGGATGGATGGATAGATGGTTGGGTGGATGGGTGGGTGCATGGGTGAGTGGATGGATGGATGGATAGATGGTTGGGTGGATGGGTGGGTGCATGGGTGAGTGGATGGATGGATGGATAGATGGTTGGGTGGATGGGTGAGTGGATGGATGGATGGGTGGATGGGTGGGTGGATGGGTGGGTGGATGGATGGATGGACGGATGGTTGGGTGGATGGGTGGGTGGATGGGTGAGTGGATGGATGGATGGGTGGATGGGTGGGTGGATGGGTGGGTGGATGGATGGATGGACGGATGGTTGGGTGGATGGGTGGGTGGATGGATGGATGGATAGATGGTTGGGTGGATGGGTGAGTGGATGGATGGATGGATAGATGGTTGGGTGGATGGGTGGGTGGATGGGTGAGTGGATGGATCGATGGATAGATGGTTGGGTGGATGGGTGGGTGGATGGGTGGGTGGATGGATGGATGGATAGATGGTTGGGTGGACGGATGGTTGGGTGGATGGGTGGGTGCATGGGTGAGTGGATGGATGGATGGACGGATGGTTGGGTGGATGGGTGGGTGGATGGGTGAGTGGATGGATGGATGGATGGATGGATAGATGGTTGGGTGGATGGGTGAGTGGATGATGGATGGATGGATGGATGGATGGATGGATGGATGGATAGATGGTTGGGTGGATGGGTGGGTGCATGGGTGAGTGGATGGATGGATGGATAGATGGTTGGGTGGATGGGTGGGTGCATGGGTGAGTGGATGGATGGATGGACGGATGGTTGGGTGGATGGGTGGGTGGATGGGTGAGTGGATGGATGGATGGATGGATAGATGGTTGGGTGGATGGGTGAGTGGATGGATGGATGGATGGATGGATGGATGGATGGATGGATGGATGGATCAGTGGTTGGGTGGCATGAGTGGGTGCATGGGTGAGTGGGTGGATGGATGGATAGATGGTTGGGTGGATGGGTGGGTGGATGGGTGAGTGGATGGATGGATGGGTGGATGTGTGGGTGGATGGGTGGGTGGATGGATGGATGGACGGATGGTTGGGTTGGATGGGTGGGTGGATGGGTGGGTGGATGGGTGAGTGGATGGATAGATGGTTGGGTGGATGGGTGGGTGGATGGATGGATGGATGGATAGATGGGGTGGATGATGGATGGAGGATGGGTGGGTGGATGGGTGAGTGGATGGATGGATGGACGGATGGTTGGGTGGATGGGTGGGTGGATGGATGGATGGATGGATAGATGGGTGGGTGGATGGGTGGGTGGATGGGTAGAGCTTATGTGCGTGGGTGGATGGATGGATAGAAGGATAGATAGAGGAGAAGGGAAGAGAGAAGTTTAGTTTTAGAGGGGTTTCCTCTGGTCTAGGAATAAGTTATGGTAGAATTGCCCGGACCCAGGAGGCCCCAGCTCTGGCTGCTTGGGAGGAAGTGACCATCTGAGGCCTGGCCTGGAGCCCAAAAGCTGGGGTGTGGGGAAATCGTGGCCATGTTGACCAGAGTCCTGTAAACTTACATCGAAGTCCACTTTCTCCCCTTCTGGGATCTTAGGAGCAGTGAGTCTGAAGAGGAGACAGAGAGGCCCATGAGCAGAGACCCAGGAACCCACCCCAGAGGGTCAGCCTGGCGCTTTCCCTACTGGCCCCTACTGACCCTGGTGCCCTCCTGCTCTGGCCCCTAGCTGAGGGTGCCCCGCCGAGCGGCACGTTTGCCCCAGCTTTATTCTTACGAGGTTTGTAGCCCACCGTCCTGAGAGTGGCTTGAGACCCTCAAGAATGCTTTAGCTTTCCAGCGCTGCCATCTGCCTTTCGGCTTCTGGCCGTTGCCAGTGTCGCTGCACCCCAGCTACCAGGAGGGCACCTCCATTTCCTTCTCAAACAGATAAACAGACGCAGCCAGGTCGGGTGAGAAGCTACAGCCACTGTGGGTGGCGGTGGCCTCCCTGGGCAGGAACGGCCGCTGCGAGCCTGTGCCTTTCCCCAGCCCCTCTTTCATCTTTCTCTCTGGCGGCCCAAAGGAAGGAGGAGAGGGGGCTGGGAAGAAAGCAATCTGAAGGGGAAGCGAGGCCCCCTCTCCGGCTGGGTGTGCAGTCCCCTCCTCTCACCAATACATTCCAGATGCAGCAAAGAGTTAAAACAACAACAATTTTTTTCCAACAAACCATAGAAGAAAGTGGAGCTAAATATCAATCAAAAACTGGAGCAGGAAAGGGTTTCCTAAGCTCAGAAGCACCAGAAGGTGCCTCTAAGGGAAAGAAGGCCAGATGACGCCACACAAATGAAAAACTTATGTATGTGAAAAAAAAAAAAAACACGGAAAATGGAAAGGCAAAAAAAAAAAAAAAAAAGACTAAAAAAATATTTTCAGCAAATACAGAGAAGACTTATATCCTTATGCAAACTGATGACTAAGAAAACACAGAGATTCTTCCACCAGGAGACAAATGAGCAATGGTCATGGCTATGAGTTCTCAGAGAAAAGGCGACCCATCCCAAAGTCAGGGAAATGTTGGCCCCGAGTGACTGTTAGGGCGCAAAGCCAAACAACCATGAGGTGCCGTTTCTCATCCATCAGAGGCTGCGATGTAAAAGCACGTTCCTGTCCCTGGGTGAGGAGGGTGTGGGACACAGACCCGCTCACATCCCACGTAGGAGACGGCGTTGGCCGGGCCCTTGTGGAAAGCAATTTGGCAGTGGATGTCAAAGTCTTAAGAACATTCATACTCTTTGACCCAGTAATTCCAGTTCTGGGAATGTGGCCTACGGAAATAACCCTAAAGACAGAAAACGCTTTCCAACCGGCGTTATTTATGATAGTAAAATATTGGGGAAAGCCTGCAATAGGGGAATGGTTAGGAAAATTACGGTTTGTCCAATTGATGGAATATTATGTGGCCATTCAAAATATTTAAGAAGACTGTGTAAAAACATGGAAAAATACTTATGAATAGTGCTAAATTTTAAAAAAGCAGAATTCAAAGCTGCAGAGACGGTATGATGTTTGAAAAACAGGGCCGGCTTTAAATCTTTTTTTCCAAGCGCTATGCATGGAAAAAAGGAAGAACGAAGGCTTTTTAGTTCTTTCTGCTCTTTTCCACAGTCTGGCTGGCTGGGTGGGAGAATTATAGATGACGTTTTTTCTTCATTTGACTTTTATATATTTTCCAAATTTTCTTTCATGAGGTGTTTTATTTTCATAATGAAAACACAAACAGTTTTTCTAAAATGAGAAAATATCTCGTGATCTGGCATTACTGTACTTAAAATCACTGAAAAATACAGGGCAAAGGATGGGAATATGCCGGCTGTACCCTTCAGATGTTCTCCCTCTTCTGAGAATCTGCATTGCTCCCCAAGTGGGAACCAACAGTGAGTGTGTGTTAAGACACTGAGATTCCACCTCGCACAGAGCAGAACGCAGGCAAGAGCCCTCGAGATAAAAGGGCGAATCACGTAGCGAGTGCTGCAGCTTGTGAGCACTGATCAAAAGCAGAAAAGTCAGAAGAGCTGCAGTAAAAAAATCAAACCCGTGAAGTGCTCACAAGCAGGTGCCATGAGGACAAGATTCTCCGAGTTCTGCCCCAAAGGGGGACAGGGGCCCCTGCATGGTGAGCGATTTTGGACACGGTCAAGGTGTCATTCTGCAGTGGGTTTCTGGGGGGCGTCTCCCACCTTTCTCCACTTCGGGACTCCCTTTCTTGTCGATTTTCACATCTAGGGCTCTGGGAGTCCTCGAAGTATGGCGGGGCATGATGTGGCCCCCCGAAGGCCATGAGGTGTTGTGGTGGCCCAACTCCCTGCACCCGGCACCCTGCCTTCCTTCTTTGACTCTCTCCCACCCACCTCTCCTCCCTTCTTCTGCGTCAGTAGCCTCCTCCTGCAGGAAGCCCTCTTTGTCTGCCCCGAATGACCCCGCGCAAAATCACACCCTGCTGGGCCTCCCAAGCCCATCTCCCAGGTGACCCTCATCCCTCCCACCCTGTGCTCTGAGCATCCCTCCAAATGCAGGCTCCAGGCATCTGGCCCTGGCCTGCTCCTCCACCCCCACCATGGAGCACACTCACTGGGCGCCACACTCACTTGGCTGCCCCCTCCCCAGAACACACTCGGCGTGGGGCCTGCCAGGACCCCACACTCACTTGGCCGGCCCCACCCCACACTCACTTGAGTCTTGGTTTCTCCTCTGGTCCGCACAGCACCAGCGTGGGAAGAGGGACACCAGCGTGGGGAGAGGGAGAGAGACAGCCTGGGTGAGACGGGGTCGCCTGGGGCCCTGGGGTCCCCCTCGCTGAAAGCCGCTGTCCTTTTCAGCTGGGTGTGCCCCCACCCCCCAGAAACAAGAGGGTCCTGTTTCTGCTCTAGGCCTGCAAAAGCCCCTGGCAGGGTCAGAGGGGAAGAATTCAGGGCCTGGGGCCGGGAGGAAGGGTGAGGAAGAGGCAGGGAAGAAATAGGAGCGAGACAGGCAGCATCCTTGAAGGCTGGGAAGGGAGGAGACGGAGGAAAGAGGACAGAGGCCCGGAAAGAAGATGGGGAGGAAAGGGGCTCGGGAGAAAGGGGAGGGGGCGCTCTGCCCGGGCTCTGGCACTGCTGGCTGGTCCTGCTTACTCCCCCTCCACTGTATGGCAGAAGCTTGGAGCGGTGGCACCCGCGAGGCCCTGGCAGCCCGACCCCAGCAGCACCGTGCGGAGCAGCAAGGCCTGGCCCTCTGAGGCCCCCGTGCCAGGGGAAGAGAAAGAGGACAGAGGGAGAGGGAGGCAGGGCAGCGAGGGATCCCAGCCCGTCCTCTTTCCCTCACATCGGCTAGAGCCAGGGTCCTGCACCTCCGGCGGCGGGGACGGGCCCTTACCTTCCGCGTCCTCCTCTGCGGTGTCTTCCAGGTGGCAAAAGGCACAAGCACACATGCAAGAGAAAAGCCAGCGCAGCTGCGGGAGCAGTGGGCAAGGGGCCTGTGGCGGGCAAGGGGCCCACCCCCTCACTTGGACCCTGTTTTCCCCAGGGTGTGCCTATGGGGCCCTACAAGTGTCAAGGGGCAATGTGGGGGGCTAAGAGCACTGGGTCTCATCTGTCTCCCCGGTCTGTCTTCTTGGGTCTGGCAGGGCCAACCTTGGAATATGAGAGCCTCCCCACCAAGAGGGCATTGCAGCCGGGGTGGGTGCAGCCCCTTCGCTTGGTGCTTCCTGGAGCCTGACCCCTGCCTGTAAAGGCAGTGTTGCTGGGTGGAACCCAGCAGGCCATGGAATGACTACAGCCCTCAGGCCTCAGGAGCCTCTGCCGGCAACGTGATGTCTAACTCCTTGCTGGTCTCAGCCCCAGGAGCCCCTGCCTGAGCCCAGAATGTCCACCGCAGCCCCATCCACAGGCCGGGAGCCCAGGCATGCTCACCCCTGACCTCCCTGGGGCCTGCCGTCTGACTGCCACATGGCTGCTGTCCTGAGACTGGGCCCCTCTGGGACCCCACTGCTACCTCTCACTGGCTTCTCTGGGGCCTGCCTGGCCTGCCCTGGCCACCCTAGTAACGGGTGGCTTCCTTTAGGATGCACTCGGCTCCTGGACCCTGGGGTGGACCTGGCTGGCCTGGCCTGGCTGGGGCCCAGGAGGGGGGTCTGCTGCTGGCGTAGCGGCACCCGCTCATCCTGTTCCTTCAGTCCCTGCTCTGGGCCTTAGGTAGCAGCAAGGCCATTGACACGCGATGCCCTCGGCCCTCCGAGTCTGGCCCAGTGCTGTCCCCTGCACTTGGCTAAGGCCAGCAGTCCTGGGCCCGGGGGGTGGGGGTCCTGCCTTGCCAGTGCCTGGCCTGGAGTGCACTGGTCCTTGAGTCCTCCTTGCTGGCAGATACCTCGGTTGCCTGGGAACCCCCACCAGAGAGCCCGCCAGCGCTCTTGATTTTGCAAGTGGGCCTGAGGTCACCCGTTCCAGATGCCTTGGGGGGCGTGTGCACCGGGAGTGAGCAGTGGGGCATCCTGAGTGCCACAGCCTGGCCAAGGGCCCTGAAGGAACGGCGTGGTGAGGATGATGAATGGGCTGCTGGCCCCGGCCTCCCTGACTTAGGGATTTTGCTGGACGCAGTGCGTGGCTGAGGAGCCCCCCCGGGTGGGAAGGCCAGCCAGGGAGGAGGGTGAGGTCGGGTGGGAGGCTGAGCGCTTGTGGGGAGCGACCACACTGCCAAGCAGCAAAGCTGTCCTGCGGCCCTGCCTCCTCTGCTCCTGCTCCACCCTCGCCTGTTGTCTGTCTGTCTGTCTGTCCACTGGCCTCAGTGCTGGTTCCAGAGTGACCCAGCGACCCTGTCACCCCCATAGGCCATCTCCTGGACACCTCCCTGCACGGCTGGAGTCCCATCCCCCTCCTAGCATGTCCCTTCTTGTCCAGGGGCCTCTCTGAGGCTCGAGTCATGCAAGAGCTCAGGCCCAGCAGGGAGGAGCCCTGCAGCTCCACAGCCCGTGAGTGGGGGGAGCTGAGAAGCGCTCCCCAGCTGGGGCCCCTGACTTGAATGTGCAGCTCTCTGACCTCCACCCAGGGGTATGGCCAGCCCCACTGCCAGGGAGGCCAGGCCCACCCAGGGGGCCTCCTCACTCCGGGTGTGTCTGGCTCGGGCCCAGGCAATGGGTGGGATGCTGTGACCTGGCTGCGCCTTTGCACGCATGGCCCCTGGCTGTTCCGGGTCCCCAGCGTCCCCACCTTGGGCCTCAGCCTGCCTTTCTGCTTCACTCCACTTGCCCCTCCACCCTCCCTTCCACCTCACCCCTCCCTACCTTCCTACTTCTGGCTTGCTAACTGGAGCAGAGTGGAGGCCTCTCCCGCGCTCTTCCCAACCCACCCTGGTGGATCCAGAGGGTCCCAGTGGACCCCAGCACAGTCCTCCCAAGGCCTGCTCTGCCTCGGCCTCAAGGCTGGCCACCTCCACCTCCCACCTTCCTGTTGGCAGCCCAGGAAGAGCCTCGTTGTCCCCAGGCTATAGAATCAATCCAGAGGAAGCCTGCGCACCATTGACCAGCCCGTCCTAAGCCGGGGTCCTCACTCTGTCCCCAGCCCAGAGACCAGAATCGGTTCAGTTGTTGGTGGCAAATGTCACAAGGAGTGGTCAAGAGGGAGGAAGTGAGAGAGGACAGAAGGGAGGATGAGGGCTCTGGCCTGGAGGCTGGGGAGCACCAGCGTACCTTCTTGAACTTCCTCTGCAGAAGCAGCATCATGGTGGGCAGAAAGGGCGGGAGGGAGAGAGAACCAGTGTGAGCGATGGCAGCACAGAGAAAGGGGGGTTGGCAGGGCTGAGGCGGTGGGGCGAGCAGTCCAGGCTGTGCAGGGTTATGCGGCCCCTCTTGTTCCTTCTTGGGTCCTGCACCCCCGACAAGGCCACATGTGCCCATGTGGCATTGAAGTCATGCACGTACCTGGTTCATGAACTTCATGGGCTAAGGAGGCCATGGAACAAGAGGCAAAACCGCGGGTCAGAGGTCAAAGGAGAAGGGTCCGAGGTTAATGGAAAAGCGGCCCATCGCCACTCAAGGCCGAGGGTGGGGCGCGTGCGGGGATCGAGCAAGACACGGTCAGTGTTAGCCCAGGCACGGCCACCACCCCAGTCCCATGTCCCCAAACCCTGCTGTCAGCATCTGGGAGCACCCCAGGTGGGGAAACTGAGGTGATCTGTGGCTCTAGCCCTTAGTAGAGAAGACTCGGTACTGGGGCTGGGCCTTCCTTTGCCCCCATCCCGTCTGTCCTGGGGTGACCCCGGAAGGGTGTCTGTGCCTCTGGCCGGGGCACCAAGGCCCACGGGCAAGGTTGTAGCCTGGCCAGGCGGCCTCAGGGGCCCACAAAGGTAGTGCTGGTAGCCCTGGGAGGCAGAGCCACAGATGGGCCATGGAAGGCATCCCCAGGACCCCCACTTCCTGCCATCCCAAAGCTGGAGGCCCACTTCCTGTCATCCCCGGGACCCCCACTTCCTGCCATCCCAAAACTGGAGGCCCACTTCCTGTCATCCCCGGGACCCCCACTTCCTGCCATCCCAAAGCTGGAGGCCCACTTCCTGTCATCCCCGGGACCCCCACTTCCTGCCATCCCAACGCTGGAGGCCCACTTCCTGTCATCCCCGGGACCCCCACTTCCTGCCATCCCAAAGCTGGAGGCCCACTTCCTGTCATCCCCGGGACCCCCACTTCCTGCCATCCCAAAGCTGGGGGCCCACTCTTTCTTTCCCTGATGGGATTCTTTCCTCCCTCCTAGGGTGCTGGCAGCCCTGGGCACCAATGATGGCTCTGCCTGCTGATCTGGGCATGGAACCCCAGCCCTCCCATCTGCCCCCAGCCTGGGTGCACCTCAAGGGTCTCACAGCAGGCCTGGGGGGCTGGCGAGGGCACGTGCACGAGGGAGCTGACTATGCCAGGCTGCAGGGTTCTGCCCCCAGCTGCTTTCTCTCCCCTCACTCTGTGGTGTCCCAAGATGTGGCGGGGGGTCCTGGCCAGGCCCAGGGCTCAACACCGCCACGGGCTCTCGGCTGCTCACCCTGGGGTGGAGGACTAGGGTGGGCCTATGTGTCCCCTCTGCCCCATGCTTGGGGATGCCCTGCCAACCAGCAGCCCAGCCTGTACCTGCCTGGGGAGTCCCTGGCCCTGCTGCCTGGGAGGCTGTGGGGAAGGGGGCCCACCCTCGAAACCCCACGCCCTCTCCGATCAAGCATTGGCCGTGGTTAGTGGGTTACATTAGGGCCACATGTGGAGGCCCCTTGGCTGGCTGGTACCTCGTGGCTTCCCCACCCTCTCCCCCACCCCCACGTGGGCTCCAGCCAGGCCCCGGGCCCCACATGGGGACCAGAAGTCCTCATACCTTCCTCATGGACTTCTGCAGCTGAGGAGAGCCAGGGGGTTGCAGGTGGCAGGGGGAGAGAGGAGAGGGTTAGACAGGGGCACACGGCAATCCTTAGAGGCAGGGTGGAGGTCAATGTCGGGTGGGGCAGGAAGGCTGGGGAGTGGGCATGGGGGCTGGGGCCTTGGACCCCACTTACCTTCCTCCTGGGCTTCCTCTGAGAGCCGGAGAAGCCAGGAGCAGAAGAAGGCGGAGTTGGGGGAGAGAGGGAACAGACGGTGATTAGAGTGTACTCAGGCCGCAAGGACAGGAGGCCGGCTGGCCGGGAGAAGAGGGCCTGGGGCTCGCTTGGCTGGGGTGAAAGATGGGGGTCAGTCCTGCATCTCTGGCCAGGGTGAGGAGCACGGAGTCCCACCAGCAGAGCTGGTCACTGTCAGCTGGGCTGGGCCCGGCCCCTGAGAGGGGTTCTGAGGTCCCTCCTACCCCGGGGGCCAGGGATTCCCATGCCTGGAGGCATTTGTGCACAGAGGCCCTTGCTAAGTCCTGCTTTGCAGGTGACGCAAGTGAGGACAGGGACAAAACCCACAGGGCTTGTGGGAAGCCCCGGCTCTGAGTGCGCCCGGAAACAAGGCTGGCACCGAGGGGTCTTTGGAGACATGTCGCATGAAGACCCTTCTGTGGCCTCCCAGCCTACCACGTGGCTGCCCCAAGAGAAAAGATGGCTCCCCAGGGCCATCGTTCCCTCGCAGAAATGAGTCTTTCCACCTTGTCGGGAGAAAAAGAAATGTTTTGCTGACGTTGTTAGGGTAGCCAAGTGTTTTCAAAATATTTTCAAAACATAGCACTTAGGACTCCTCACAGGACAGGCCCTGTCTGTTAAGGTTTCGTGAACGTGCTCCCAGTTGATCGGGTGCCAGGGATTCCGGGGCAGCATCGTCGGCCTGAGAACTGCCGCCCCGCACGGTTCCCAGGTGCGCCCACGCCCGCCCACGCCTGCCCGGGCACGATGGAGACGCCCAAAGACCACACCTGGCCAGCACAGGGAGGGGGCTCCAGGCTCCACCCAGGGTTACAGCACAGAGTAGGGGGGTGGTACGGAGGGATGGAGACACAGAGAGACAGAGATGGAGATGGAGGTGGAGAAATGGGGACAGAGAGGCCAAGAGAGACAGAGACTGAGAGAGAGAGGCAGGGAGAGACAGAGACCAAGAGGCTGAAAGATACAGAGACAGAGAGAGAGAGGCTGAGAGATAAACAGGCACACAGAGAGCCCAGGGAGCCAAGAGAGATGTGGAAAGGAACTGGAGAGAGATGGAGAGACTCTGAGATGCCGGGAGGGCAGACAGAGAGAGAGAGGCTGAGAGACAGCAGCACTGGGCACGGTGGGGCATCCGGTGTTAACGAGAGTGAGGCCTTCATGACCAGCCCCAGCGAACCCCACACACCACGGCACACGGAGGATGAAGGATAAATGAAGGATCATGAGTGCATATTAATCAATTAAAGAGACAGGGGTTAGTGATGATTTACTGGCTTATTCATCATTAATTAAGTGACAGCCTCATTCATCATTAATTAGTGATGAATGGTGATGAATGATGATTGTTAATGACTAATGATGAGAGAGATGGATGGTTGATTGATAAGCTCAAGGCAGCCTGGAGCAGCCTAGGGAGGGGGTTCTGTGAGTGCCACACGGGGAGGGGGTTAAGTTCTAAGGAGGGGCTGGGGGGCTTCCAGCGGTTGCCAGAATTACCTTCTTCTTCGTACTGCTCTGCATTGGGACAGAACAAAAGAGGGGAACCACGTTAGAAGGGGCTGCCCGTGAAGGGAGGAGGAGGAGGAGGAGAGGCCAGTGTGTCCTGGCCCTAGACAGGCCAGTGACTCCCCTTGGCCAAGGGTGTGGAATTGGGGGTCCTCAGGCCCAGAGGAGGTGCTGAGGAAGGCAGAGGCTCTGGTGATGATGGTGGCTTTTGGTGGGGTCCTGGATGCCCACGTCCCACAGTGGGCATGAAAGAGGCAGAGAGATAAGACCCAGAGCCTGACCTGCAGGCCCCTCAGGACTGTGTGGCCACCCGTCAGGGAAAAGACCCTCGAGGCCCCCAGTCGGACAACTGTTTTCCGAGGGTCACTCAGAAGGCACCCGTGGCATGCAGCCAATGTAGGGCTGCTGAGGGGACACGTGGTATGCACAGTCCAGCCCCTGCCCAGGTGCGACCCTTCCTTCTAGAGCAGGAAGTAGAAGGAAAATGGGTTATACTTACCCTCCACCTGTTCACTGTGGGGCAGGGAAAGAGAGAGAAAGAAGGAGAGAGGTGGTGAGGCTGGGCTCTGCTTGAACTTGTGCAAGTTAGGGCATGCTCCAGGCCCGCAGAAGCCAAGGGGCCAGGGTCCCGAGCCGGGCGGGGGGCAGCCACCAGCTGGGTACTTACACTTCCTCGTCAGACATGGTGAAGGTGGGTGGTTTCTGCAGAGAGAGATTGAGAGACAGAGAGAGAGAGAGAGCGAGAGAGAGAGAGAGAGAGGATGGAAAGAGAGTTCGGAGCTGCCTGAGCGTAGGGTGGGGGATGGACTCTTGGAGCAGTGCTGTGGGGAGACTGCGTGCAGGGTTTGGGGGCCAGCTCTGGCCTTGGACGAGTCCACCTCTTTGGGCCCCCCCTTCCTCCAGGGCTCCTGGCCCCTCCCAGCCCTTGGCGCCCCGGACTCTGTCCCCTCTTCCTGCCTTGGCTCCAGCCTGGAGCTTGGAATCTTGGAGTTGGACGGGATGTTGGAAGGTCGTGGCATCCACCCCCACCCAGGGCAGACATCCTCTCCACAGCGTCCCCTGAGGAGGGTCATCCAGAATGCAGGGCGTGTGCCGTCCAGCCCGCTCTGGACACGGGAAAAGTCCTGCTGATGGAGCTAAAACCTATCTCTGGGTATTCTCTGCCCAGTGGGTGTAGGCGGGGTCTCCCTGCGAGCCCCTGGATGACCGAGGCTGGCTCCCCAAGATGGGTAATCTGCTCAGCCTACCATTCCCCATGAGAACCCCTCTTCCCTATTTGAGCCGAAAGCTCCCTTCTGTGCCTGTTTTCCTGTGGGGTGCTCGGAGTCCCTGGTGTGCCCACCACATCCCTCTGAGGACCCCTCCTCCAAGATCACAGAGCAGGGAAGCTGTTCTGTCTTGTCACCCCTGTCTCCTGAAGACACTGAGGCTGAGCCCCAGAGCACGTTGGGTTGGGTCTGGGCTGCTTCCCGTGCACCCCCCAAGCCGGGCTCTGTGCAAGGCATACTTGGACTGCAGGAGCCCACTGAGAAGCCCCCCCATTTCCCTCCCAGTGGCCGCTTTCCCCAGCCCCGGGGGTGCTCTGGATCTGTCCCTGTCTAGGGAAGCTCCATGCCCGGGACTGGCTGCCCTGTCCATGTGCGGCGGTGGCTCCAGGCCAGCATGCTGGGGACCGTCTCTCTGTGAGCTGGCCACCATGAAACACCGGGCGGCCAGGCCTGGGGAGGCTCTGAGCAGCTGCACCGGCATGTTGGCCGGGGTTTTAGAAAACAAAGTTCATTACAACACAGTACAGATCACTCGAAGACAATAGTTACGCTCCCCCCTGGGAGTGCTGTATAAGAAAAACACACGTTCATCAGCTAAAAATGCATCCACGTTGCCTTGCTGAGGTGGGAAACCGTTTTCCAAACCCTTTGTCAAGAATGTTAATTTTCCCAGAGCAACTTAAGCTCCATGCAAAATTACCCAGCAGATAGCTGTCTTCCAGGCAACGGGGGCCGCTTTTTCCTATCCCAGAATCTCTTCCTGAACTCTGCTGCCCCTCAGGTTAAGCCTCTTGCAACTGCCACGGCTGGGCCAGGCTCTCCTCCGTCCTCAACCCTACCAGCCAGTGTTGTTCAGGGCCCCGGCGTGACCCAGTCCTGGGCTGCCCACCGCCGACCCCTCGTGCTGTCCCCCTAGCTGCTTCAGGTCCCAAACCCCACAGCCTCCTCTAGGGCCACCCTCTGTATGGAGGAGGGTCAGTGAAAGGAGGGAGTGGAGCCTGGCCCCGCCCTGCTATGCCCACCCCTGACCCTGGCCGGGCTGACACCTGTCGACTACTGCAAGATGGGGGCAGCGTGGCCCTCGCCTGGAATGGGTTATTTATAAGGAGCCAGTGGCAGCTGAGGTGTCCAGAAATAGGCAAGACATTTCTGCCCAGAAACCCAAGACGTGGGTGAGGCAGGTGTGACAGCCCAGCCCTCCTTGGCCCGCAGTGGCCCCCTCACCCTCGGGCACCCAGGCCCTCCCCAGCTCCTCGTATTTCCCTCCTGTCCCCCCAGGCCAGAGTCACATGGGTGCCAAGACACCTCCAGGCAGGGTCACCTCAAGGCCCACTGACGTGAGGTGGGAAAGGCCCACTCTTCAAGTGGGGAAACTGAGGCATCTGGTTTTCTGCTGAGCACCTGGAAGCAACACAAGGCTGTTCTGTTGTCCCCAGTATGGCCTGTGTCATCACCCCTCTTTGGGGAAGGGGCTGGTGGCAGGGATGTGCTGGGGGCAAGGGATAGCATTTCAACAGCTGAGAAGCAAAGCAGGTGTCCAGTTAGTGCCTGCCTCAGAGGGGCTGCATGAAAATAACCTATGCGGTCAGGTTCCTTAGGCACACACGTCACCCTTCCCTCCTTCAGAGGTGACGGGGCCAGGGTGGGATGGGGAGGCAGGAACCACTGCCCCTTGCTTGCTGTGGTCCTGACCATGCCCCCAGACCTGCTGTCCAGCCAGCCAACCTATGCCTTGCCCCATGTTCGCCATGGACTTCAGGAGGGGCGCCCAAGGCCTGATCAGACGGCACAAGTCAGGGGGACCGTGTCCAGGGCAGGGAGGGTAGGTGGGGGCTCTTAGGAGCACCAGCTCCTCCAGCCTCCAGCCAGGGGGACGCCGTGAAGCCCAGCCCCTCCTTCATGCCACGTCCTGCCCCAGTCCAGCCCCTGTTCACTTCTGTCCTGCACCTCCAGACACTGGCCTCCAAGACTGTGAGGGCTTTAGATGTCCCTGCCCTGACACAATCCTGGGCTGGCCATACGTGAGCCCCTGCCCTCCTGTCCTTGTTTTCATCTCTACAAAATGGCGGTGTTGGAGGCCCAGGTGCGAGGGCAACATGGCAAGGCCAGGACGGGCCCGGGCAAATGTCTGCATGGCAGCTGCAAGCCGGCAACCTAAGCCCTGGCAGCACCCCTGCATGGCCTCTTCCCTGCCACTCACATCCCACGCCTCTCTGCCTCCTGCTTTCAGGCCACTCCCTAGCACTGGGCGTCCCTAAGCCCCGACTTCTCCCCTCCCGGCCTTCCACACTCTGCCTTCTTCTGCATCCTCCCGGTGCAGAGACCATCACACCACTGTGTCCGCATCCCACACTCTCTGGACCCTGGAGCAGCCACCTGGGGGCTCGGAGCCACGATGCTTCAAGTTGAGATGCTCGGCACCACACGGGCCTGGGACCTCGGTGCCCCAGGACCCCAGAGTGTCCCTGGAACAAGGGGCTGTCCACCCGCACGCAGGAGGCCCCATCGGCCGCAGCCCTGGGTGGCCGTTCCTGCCCATACCCACCTGTGGGTTGAGTGTGAGAAGGGCTGGAGCTCCCTGTGGACAGGACCGGCTGCAGGCACTGGCGCCCGGCTTACACCCTCGTGTTATAGTGACATTTGATCTTCCCAGCAGCCCATTGGCCAGTGGCTGGGTGGCCGGGGTGTGTGTGGAGTCAGTGGGGGGGTGGGGGGGCTGTGCCCGTGCAGGCCCCTTACCAAGTATAGGAATAGCCAGAGGAGGAGGATGAAGGAGGCCAGGATGCAGAGGACGTGCTTGGAGAAGGAGGCAAGGTCCTCCCTCCGCCTCCAGGAGGTGTCAGCTGCTATTTTTACTTCCAGCAGCGGGTACATTCTGGATGGGCCGAGGAGGGGAGGAGGAAGGTGTTGGGTGGCCCTGGGGCACAAAGCCGAGGCTCTCTTTGGGCCAAACTGGTGTGGGGGTCACCAGAGCTGGGCTGCCCAGTTTCCCATCCCCCTGCCCCTTCTTTCTGGGATGTTCTGTGGGAGTAAACCTTTGTCCAGGAAGAGGGTCTGCACAGCCAGGGTTCCATCCCGCTACCCAGCCCAATGCCCCAGGCCCTTTGCTGTCTCTCCTAGGGGAGGAAGCAGCCTGAGGCCTGGGAGACCCCCCATGAAACTGAGGCCAGGCCCCCATCCCATCTGAGACCCCCTTAGAAGTCAGCTGTGCTTCCCCAGGTGGACGCCACTGGGGCCCACACAATAAGCGGGCGAGGGACATGGCCAGGCTGGCTGCAGTCCGAGTCTGCCATACTTCGCCTGGGGCTGGTGCCATCGGAGGGAGCCACATCTGGAGTTTGCTGGGTGAGGGTCTGGGTCCTCCCTCTAGGCCCTCTCTCACCCCGGGGCTCCGGGACCCTGGGCACTCTCAGTGGCTGTTACCATCTGTGCCGGCATCTGCCACAGGCTCATGGTGGCATGTGGAGACTGGCTTTCTTTCCTCAGGACTCCAGGAGGCACTGTCCGACTAGCAGACACCCTTCCTGGCCTCTGATGACCCTTATGCTGGCCAGTGAGGCCACCAGCTTGGATGGCCCTGCCTCTTGGATCAGGGAAACTGAGGCAACAGGTAGGGGAGAGCAGTCTGGCACCCTGACCCGCCCCCTTACTCCCCTCAGACCCCACAGGCTGAGCGTGGGCAGCGGTATCTGTGGAACTCTCCGGTTTAGGTACAGGTTGGTTCCTTCTTGGCCAGCGCCCAGGACAGGGGTGGGTCCTGAGAGGCACAGACGAGGTCCCTGTCCTCCCCAGGCTCAGAGTCAGGGACATCAGGTCAATGCGCAGGGGCTCACAGTGCCGGGGGCCAGGCCGGGGGCCTTCTGGAAGGCTGCGGTTGGCACCTCATTTCACCCCTCCATGGAAGAGTGAGGCTGCAGAGCCCAGGGACAGGCAGCGTGTGCCTAAGGTCACACGACAAGGCGGGCTGGCTCCAGGCTGCCATTTCAAAGGACAGGGCCCATCCCCTGCCTGCCTCCCCCTGAGTGCTGGGCACTGGGAAGGCTCTTGAAGCTGGAGTTGCTGGGAACGTCCCTGTCCTCCTGCTTTGGGTCTGTGGCTTCCTCTGCACTTCACACCTTCCCCTCCCCGTCCATGTCTGCGATGGGCAAGGCTTTGGGGGCCATGTACAACCCTGGCCCCTGGACATCCATGACCAGCTTTTTGCTCACTGGGGACATCTGCAGAGCTGCTCCCTCAGAGGCACCTGAGCGGCTTCCTGCAGGTCGGCGGGCCCACCCTGTCCTCTCCCATGGTGGGGCCAACCTCCTTTTCCAGGCTGGCTCTGCCAGCTCCCCTAATGGAGCCCTGAGCCCACCATTGTGGTTACACATGGCTCAGTCTGCAGGCCAGGGAAGCCTGTGCCCACCCAAGTTCTCGCCCAGGCCAGGGGTCCTGAGGGGTGCATCTGAAGGTGGGCGTGCCATGGCCCTGCACTGGCCCCGGGTGGCCAGCAGGGGAGGGTGCTGCCCGCCCAGCTCCTCAGGTTTTGGCAGGCGCTCTCCGCCCAGCCGGCTGAGGTCAGAAGCACAGGGCAGGTTTTATTTTGGGTATCGGCGACCTCCCGCTCAGGGCACTGGGCCTGAGGCGTAGCAGGGACTGCACAGAGCAGGCACCAGCGGCCTCGAGGGTCTGCACCAGGTAACCCGCACCCTGCTGCCGTCTGGCCTGACTAGGGTGGTCCGAGGAGAGGAGGCAGGGCAGGGGCCTCCCGGGGGCCACCATATACCTGGGTGAGGGCACAGCACGAGGGAGGCCCAGCCTGGGTTGGGGACGCATTTCCATGCAGGAGTAGTCTGAGGGCGGACCATGGGGCCTTGGCTCTAGGGCAGTTGTTGGGGGATGGGGGAGGTTCTGAAATTGGTGAAAGTTGAGCCAAGCCCAGGGAGTGGGGAGCAGGCTGTGGGAGGGAGGTTGACCTCCTGAGTGTCTTGGCTCCAGCTCTTTGCCTGGGTGACCCCCAGATGGTGGCCGGGGCCCCTCAATCTAGGTCCCAGCACCCAGTACGCATGGTTGGGAGTTGTGGAGACCAAGAGGGTCCTGAGCCTCTCCTCATGCCCTGAGCTGACCTGAGTGCCCAAACTGGTTCCAGCCTGAAGCCACTCGGCCCAGTTGTGGGCTCAGACACTGCCAGGCCCAGGACAGGAGCAGCTGACACAGCACTTGGGGACTGAGCTGCTCCAGCCCTAGGTAGCTGCCTCCCCACATGCCTAGTGCTTCTGATTGTGCAGACTAACTGACTCATTCTGCAGAGATGATGGCCGTCTTCTGTATGGGGCTGGCCGAGGGGCCTGTAGCGAGGGTCACAGGATGTCAGGTGGCTGCTCTGGCAGGCAGGACAGAGGTTAGGGGCTTGGTCTGCCATCCCTGGCCAGGGGCCTCGTAGGCTGCAGCCCTTTGAGCCTCCTGACCTCTGCATTGGGCATGGCCTGACCTCCAGGTTTCCAGGAGCAGAGGCATGGGGTTGCTGTGACCGTGGAGGGGAGGCTGCACCAGAAACACAGCAGGGCTGTGGCTGGGCAGAGCTCAGAGGGACAGGCCCTGGGTCCTTGTCCTCGAGGCTGAGCTGAGGGGTGCGGAGGATCTGACAAGAGGCCAGGGCTGGTCGGGGGCCGGTGGGGAAGCGGCTGCCTCCTCAGCACTGCTGACCCCAACTACCCCCTGCCCCTGGTGCTGTCCACTCTGCACCCCAGTGTTGAGTGCCCAGCTGTGGCCTTTGGGCCTGCCTCTGCCGGCTGCCCTTGGTCACCATCCCATCCAGATCAGGTGGGAAAGGAAGGGAGTGCTGTCACCGGGTGGTTCCCCAGCAGGGCAAGGTGGCCTGGATGCTCTCTCAGTGTCTGGGGCATCTGAGAAAGGGTGGGGCACATCACCTCCCTTGCGTGGGTGGTGGCTCTGTTGAGGTTTTGCTTTTCCGAACTGTGCGTATTCATGAGACAAGCAGGGTTTGACATGAAGCCTTCAGAAAATAGTGGCTGTGAGGAGCCAAGAGAATGGCAAAGTGAAGTCCAGAACATCAGAGTTTGGGGGGCCTGCTCCTCAAAGGGGTTTCCCAGACACTGAGGGCTGCAGGGCTGAGTGTCAGGCCCCAGTGCAGGACCTGGGAGAGGAGGGACAGGAGGGAGGGTGTCCCCAGGCTGTCTGCTGTTTCACAGTTGGCCATCCATGGACAACTATTCATGTTGGCCCATCTATTCATTCCCATGCATTCACTCTCACTTTCACTACTTCCTTTCCTTCTTTCCTCCCTCCTTCTCTTCCATCATCCATTCCTCTGTCTGTCCATCCCATCATTCACCCATACATCACCTACCCATCCACTCATTTATCCCTCCATTTCATTCATCCCTCCCGCCATCTGTCCATCCATCATTAGTCTATCCATCCATTCATCCACCCACCTATCTATCTATCTATCTATCTATCCATCCATCCATCCATCCATCCATCCATCCATCTCTTCATCCATCCATCTACCCATTCATGCATCCATCCATCCCTCCCTCCATCCCTTCATCCACCCACCCTCCATCCATCCCTCCTTCCCTCCATCCATCCATCCACACATCCACTCATCCATCCATCCACCCACTCACTTACCCATCCACTCATTCATCCCTTCTTCCATCCATCCTTCCCTCCCTCTGTCCATCCAGGCATCCATCCCTTCACCCATCCATCCACCCACCCATCTAACCATCCACTCATCCATCCCTCCATTCATCCATCCACGTATCCATTCACTCACTCACCTATCTATCCATCCATCCTTTCATCCATCCATTCATCTACCCACCCACACATCCATCCCTCCATCATCCATCCACCTATTCATCCATCCATCCATCTGTCCATCCACTCATCCATCCCTTCATGCATCCGTCCATCCATCTACCCATCCATGCATCCATCCCTTCATTCATCAATCCCTCCAATGCATCCACCTATCCTTCCATCCAACCACATACCTATCCCTTCATTTATCCCTCCTTCCTTCCATCCATCCATCCACCCACCCACCTACCCATCCACTCACTCATCCCTCCCTCCATCCCTCCCTCCCTCACTCTGTCCATTCATCCAGCCATCCTTTCATCCATTCATCCACTCATCTACCCATCCACTCAGACATCCCTCCATTCATCCATCTTCCTATCCATTCACTAACCCATCCATCCATCTATCCATCCAGCCAGCCAGCCAGTCAGCCAGTCAGCCAGCCATCCTCTCACCCACCCATCCATTCACTCACCTATTCACCCACTCATTCATCCATCAATCCATCCATCCACCCACCTGCTTACCCATTCATTCATCCATACATCCCTCTATCCATTCATCCATCCCCTATTCATCCAGTCACCCATCCCTCCACTCGCCCACCCAGCCATTCATCCACTCACCCACCTACCCATCCATTCACCCACCTATCTGTCCACTCATCCATCCATTCATCTATTCATCTATCCATTCATCCACCCACCTGCCCATTCATCCATCCACCCACCCATCCACCCATTTGTCTGTTTACCAAACCTTCACTGAGCACCTCCTGGGTCGTGTTGGGGGAGGCTCCGAGGTGGATCTTGCCCTCAGTGGGTGCATAGTCAGGGCACAGAAGTTTATATTGGGCTAGTCATGGTGGGGGTAGGGATATCACAGACATTCTGGAAAAGGAAGCCTGGACCCCACCCATTGTGTGTGCTCTGACTTAGGCCACCAGAGAGCTTATGTCCTGGAGGCTTACACTGCAAAGGCCATGAGACAGGTCAGACTGCCTGAACCCAGAGGCCACAGAATGCTATGCAGTGTGGGAATGGGCTGGCCACTGGCCCAACCTTTCCATCCTGGCCAGCCCTGCCCCCTTAGTGAGTACAAGACAGCCAGCACACGAGAATACTCAGGGAGCTTTATTATACAAAATGGCGGGGTGGGGGGTGGCAAGCAGAGTGCAGGGGGGTGCAACATCAAGCTTCCTGCATGGTCGTTACCAGTCCTTGACCTGCAGTTTCCCCTTGGATCTGGGGGGTGACCCGCCCTCTCTGCACAGGGCTGTGCCTCAACCTCCTAACTTCCTAGAAGGTACTTGGCCTCTCCAGGGGTAAGTTCCTTTGGCCAACGATCAGGAGTTTCTTTCCTCCCCCAAGTAATGAGAAGCAGAGCTGGCGGGGGGTGGTTGGGGTCAAGAGTGGAAGGGCAGAGAGGTTAAAGGGTCCAGGAGCAAAAGGAGGTGGCAGCGGGGGGCGTCAAAGAGGCGAGGGTAGGTCATGCTGGCAACAGGAAGCAACTTCTTAGCGAGGGCGGGGGTGCAGGTGTCTGGCTGGGATCTCCCCTGGGTACATGGAGGGTGTCGCCCGTCTGGACCTGCAGACCCAGGAAGCTGGAACATAGGCATGGGGTGCAGGGGGCATTAGACTAGGGTCCAGGGAGGGGCCACAGACCTGCCTCCTGCAAGCCCACAGAGCCTGCTCCCTGAGCCTCTCGTTGCTGGCCTCCCTGCCCTGCCCACACTCCCACTCCACCACGGGAGAAGACGTCCTGCCTCAGAGGCCTGCTTCCCGGTGTGAGCACTTGTGCCCTGGGTCAGGACCTCTGGCTGGAGACCTGACTCCAGGTGGAGGGAAGGCAGCCTGCCCGCCCAGCAGCCTGCCCACCCTGGGGGCTAGAACTGGGGTTCTCGTGGTTCCTGCCGTCCCGTCATCCAGAGGAGACCAGCAGCTGAGAGTAGGTCCTGGGCAGGCTCCTTCCGCCCCCACCCCTCCAGCAGCTCTGTTCTTGCCTTGGCAGAGCCAGCCCCCACCAGTAGCAGCCCCCAGGACTCCTCCTTCCCCAAACCAAACAGCCTCTGGCTCGGCCCAGATGCCATTTGTCAATGTCCTTGCAAACACGTGGTGCCCAGAAACCAGGGTGGGCGGCTTGGCCGGACCACCCCAGACAGGAGGTCTGCGGGAATATCCCATTTAGCATAGCTCAGCGAAAACTGCTCCCACCTTCCTGCCGATCTACCTCTGATGATGCAGCCTCAGCTTTCCCGAGCCTCTTGGCCGCCACCCCTCACCGCTGGCTCGCAGCGGACGCGCCTGTGGTCGGGCCGGCGACAACGGGGCGCCCCTCACGTGTCTGTGGGCAGCCGCTCTTCCAGCCGTGGGCCCGGCCAGCAGCTGGCCAGGGGCATGCCTGTCACTTGGGGCTCACCCACGCCTCCCACCCCAGCCCACATGGCACTGTGGCCTGACCCAGGCTGTGTATTTGGGGCCTGCTTTGTGCTGGGGTGGCATGGGGGACAGAGACCTGGAGGCAGGTTCTAGCCCCATCCCTGGAGGGACTCGGCCTCTGTGGCCTCATTTCTACACTAGGGTGATGGTCGGGCCACCCCAAAGTCCCCAAGGCACAGTCGAGCTTAGGACACCCCCGGCAGGTTCTGGGTGCTTAGGAAGCAGAATACTCAGGCCTCCACAGCCCTGGCCCCGGGTCCTCCCTGGATCACAGGAGGCACAGGCCTCCCACCTCGGGAGGGAGGAGGGCTGGCCTGACTACTGTCCCTCCCACCCTAGGACACAGCCATGCTCATCTCAGCCACGTCGATGGCACCTGAGGTGGGTGGTCCGAGCCTCCAGGGAACGCCTGGACCCCCACCGCCCCTGCTGCCCAAGCCAGGGAAGGACAACCTGCGTTTGCAGAAGCTCCTGAGGAAGGCAGCCCGGAAGAAGATGATGGGGGGTGCGCACCTCGCCCCACCCGGGGCCTTCCGCACCTCCCTGTCCCCCGTGAGTGAGGCCAGCCACGACCAGGAGGTCACAGCCCTGCACGCTGTTGAGGGCCCACACCCCGCCGAAGCCCCACGCCTTCCTGAAGCCCCACACCCCACTGAGGCTCCCCGCACAGTGGCTGCCCTACCCCGCTCCCCACACACCCCCACCATCCACCACATGGCGTCACCCCTGCAGAAGTTCACGTTCTCTGTCGGCCTCACCCAGCGCAGGATTCTAGCTGTTCACAAGGCCACGGGGCCCCAGGTTGTAGCCCCAGCCCCAGAACCTGCCCGGCCCCCCAGTGGCTTCGTCCCTGACTCAGCCCCTGTGGCTGGGGGCACCCACATCACCCAGGTGCACATCCAGCTGGCACCATCCCCACATGACGGGACCCCTGAGCCCCCCAGGACAGCCCCAGAAGGGGGATCCAACAGCCAGGACGGAGATGCCACCCCTTGTCTCCCCAGGGCCCAGCCCCTGGTCCCAGTGGCTCACATCCGCCCGCTGCCCACCACAGCCCAGGCTGCCAGTCCCTGGCCTGAGGAGCCCCCTGTACCACGGCCGCCACCCAGCTTCCATGCCTCGGTGCCCAGAGAGGCTAGTGCCAGGGTTGTGGTGCCCATAGCCCCGACCTGCCGCTCGCTGGAGTCCTCACCACACAACCTGGCCCCCGTGGGCCCTGGCGGAGAGCAACTGGAGGAGCCCCCAATGGCTGGCCCTGCCGCTGAGGCCGAGAGAGTGTCCA
The DNA here is from genome assembly GCF_007565055.1 of Rhinopithecus roxellana. NCBI lineage: Eukaryota > Metazoa > Chordata > Mammalia > Primates > Cercopithecidae > Rhinopithecus > Rhinopithecus roxellana. The sequence continues at coordinate 1,475,716 of NC_044563.1, read as the reverse complement.
GCCCCACCTGGGCCTCATCCCCTACCCCAGCATCAGGCCCTCACCCATGCCCTGTCCCCAAAGTTGCACCCAAGCCCCGGCTCAGTGGCTGGACGCGGCTCAAGAAGCAGCTGCTGGAGGAGGCCCCGGAGCCTCCGTGCCCAGGGCCACGGCAGAGCCTGAAGCCGGAGGTACCCGCCCCCACAAAGCAGGAGGCGCCCACCCCTGTAGTGCCCCGGGCCCCCGCCTCCCGGGCCTCCAGGATGTGGGATGCTGTGCTGTACCACATGTCGGTGGTGGAGGCCCGAGGGCGCCTGACGGGGCCCAGCGGTGGGGAGCGCACCCCAGCCGGCCTCACTCGCCTGCCCTTCCTGTACCGGCCTCGTTTCAACGCCCGGAAGCTGCAGGAGGCCACCCGGGCCCCTCCCACAGTCTGCTCCATCCTGGAACTGAACCCCCAGCCCAAGAACTTCAACCGCACAGCGACTGGCTGGAGGCTCCAGTGAAGTGGCCAGAAGGGTCCCCAGGGCCCAGAACCATGAGGTGGACAGAAGATGGGGCTGAGGTTCTAGCTGGGGGCCCATAGTTACTGCATGAAAGTGCACCAGGGCCCAAGGGGCATGGGGTGCAGGGCAGCCTGGGAAGGGCACACGGAGTGCTGAGGGAAGTCTGGGTGTCAGGAAGGTGGTCAGGTGGAAAGGGCAGAGAGGACGAGCTGGAGCCCCTGGGCTGCAGTGGTGTGAGGGGAACAGAGAAGGGATCTGTGTTGGGATGTGGGATGGGGGCCTTGGGATGAAAACTTTAGGGAAGATGGTGGAGGACTGTACCTATTGACCTAGCCAGGCTCCTCAGGAGCCTGGGCCTCGCGTTGTTCCTCCCTTTTGCTGTCAAAGTTTTGGGGGCAGATCTCTGCTTGCTGAGGCATGGGTGCGGTCAGGCTGGCTTGGCCATCGGCCTCAGGAGCAGTCAGCAGTTTTGCTGCCTGCACTTCCTGATGGCAGAGCCAGACCCTGGGACTAGGGTGCAGGGGGAGCCTCAGCCAGCGTGAGACTTGGCACCAATACAAGTGCTCAGGGGCAGGCAGGGAGGGGCTCATCAGGGGGTAGAGGAGGGCCCACCGTGACCCCTCTCACTGACCCCTTCTGCGTCCCCTACCAGGGCTGACAGCCTGAGGGGGCAGAACTCGAGGGACTCACTGGTGGGACAGCGAGGGTCTCAGCATTGGCCACGCCCAGGCTTTGACCGCCGGATGAGGAGGGAGCCCTCAGTCCCAACCCTGTGGGAACAGCTTGGCCAAGTGGGACCGAGAAGGGGCTATGGCCCCGGCAGGGAGAGTGAAGGCGCCCAGTTGGCAGTCAGCCAGGCTCTGGCAGGGGTCACCAACCACAGGAGAGGGACACAGAGGTACCAGAAAAAGCCTCTGCCACAGCTGCTTGAGAGTCACGGTTTGGTAGGGAAGATGGTAGGAGGACAGTTGCCCCACCCTGGGGTGTGATGGGTGCTGGAAATGGAGCCTGGGGTCCAGGTCACTAATAAATGTGTGTCTAACCATGGCAGAAGTGGCACTGCTCTGTCTACAGCATGGGATGGGGAGGGCATCAGGACCTCTGAATGACTCTCGGCTGGGACAGGGAGTAGGACCTAAGTTCCTGCCCCTCTATGGACCACCAGCATACAGATGGTCAGGGAACCTGGGCTCCATGCCACCTGCTTTCTTCAATGCTAGCCCTGTGGTGGCCAGGCTGCCCCTCACTTCCCTCATGAGCCCTGCTGGGGCTTTTGGGGAGTCCCAGATGGGAGCCTTGAGCTTCCCTAGTGGAGCAGTGGCTGAGCTGGGCTGTCTCCCGTGAAGTGAACAGAGAGTTCGAATCTGGTGTCAGATGAGGGAGGCAGCATCTGTGCAGGGCTGGGAGACTGAGATGGTCTGGGTTCTGGCCAACTCGGAGTCTACCCTTGCAGCCTGCAACAGGGCTCCAGGCCCCCTCCAGGCTACCAAGTTCCCAGCACAGTGCACGTGTGTGCACCTCGTTCCACTCTGCGGGTTGACGGGGACTCACCGAGACAGGAGGCCTAGGGCGCTGGGCCCCCTTCCACAAGCACCTTCTCATATTTCCCATGCCCGGTGGCCACAAACTTATACCTCTTCCCAGATGGGGTGCTCTGTTGGGGAAGGAGACCAAGAGTGAAGGTGAGAGCAGCAGAAAGATGACGCCTCTGCCTCTGGGAAGGCCTCCCAGATGCACAGAGGACAGTCTCTCTTTGCCCTCCCCTGCTGCACCCACCCTGCCTGCACCAACCACATTAAGGCTCTACCTTAATTGTTGATGAGGTCTTGGAGCCTCCCTTCTGCTCCCAGAGGCTTTTCTTGCTCATGTCTCCAGCCACAATATCCTGGGGGCAGCAGAAGGATATGTCACACGTGCAGACCCCTGGATCTCGGGGAGTAGAAGCCCTAGGCCCTTCTCTCCTGCCGTGCCTTACCTGGCCAGGGGGACTGGGACCTGCCTACCTACCCTTTTTCTGTGTGATCCCAGTGGAAGAGGCAGGGAAAGGGATAAAGGTGCCATCCACCTCCACTCAGACAACACAGCCTTCTACACCAGCAAGGGTGAACCCAACCCTACTGCAATGCCTCCGTGTTCTGTCTACCCACATTCCTGCTGGACAGTCCCACGTTTGCCTCAACAAAGAAAACTGGCCTGCTGCTAAACTCCCAGCTGCTGGCTCTGCAGCCCAGCCTTGCCCCTGGAGGGGACCTTACCTTGCAGGACGGAGTCTTGGTGGCAGACTGAGCCTGTACCTCACCCGTCTCCCACCGACTCTTGGTACTGGCCACGGCCATGCTGGGCAGCTCTATGGAGGCCTGGCGGGCTAGCTTGGGGGTCCGGCCAGCGGTCTACAGAAGAGGCAAAGCATCAGGATTACCTTAGTGGACAGCCACCGTGGTCACATCAGAGGGTCACACTGGGCAACACTCTGCTTTGTGTTCGTATTTGCCCTGGGAGTGCTTTCCCAAGGCAGCCCTAGAGTGGGGAATCACTGAAAACATGTGCCTTCCTACATTCAATGCAATTGTGAGACACCTCCCAGTCCTGAAGAGCATCAGGGAGATGATGGTGCACAGGACAGATGTGGGTCTGTCTCCATGCTGCTCATGGGGTAGGGCTGGGGGACCATGGGATGGATGGAGGGGCATTGAATGGATGGAGGCACAGTGGTTAAATCGCAGAGTATTGGCCGGGCGCGGTGGCTCACGCCTATAATCCCAGCACTTTGGGAGGCTGAGACGGGCGGATCACGAGGTCAGGAGATCAAGACCATCCTGGCTAACACGGTGAAACCCCATCTCTACTAAAAAAAAAAAAAATACAAAAATCTAGCCGGGCAAGGTGGCGGGCGCCTGTAGTCCCAGCTACTCGGGAGGCTGAGGCAGAAGAATGGCGTAAACCCGGGAGGCAGAGCTTGCAGTGAGCTGAGATCTGGTCACTGCACTCCAGCCTGGGCAACAGAGCGAGACTCCATCTCAAAAAAAGAAAGAAATTGCAGAGTATTGGTTGGATGGAGGAGCATTGATTAGATGGAGGAGTATTGATTGTACAAAAAGGTGTTGATAAATTAAGGCATGTTGATTGGATGGAGGGGTACTGATTATATGAGGGAGTATTTGTTAGACGGAGGGGCATTGATTGAATGGAGTAGTATTGGTTGGATAGAGCCATATTGGATCAATGAAGGGGTATTGATTGCATGCAACGACATTGATTGGATGAAGGAGTATCGGTTGGATGGAGGGGCACTGGTAGAATGGAAAGGTATTGACTGGGTGGAGGAGCACTGAATGAATGAAGGAGTATTGATTGGATGGGGAAGTACTGGTTGGATGGAGGAATATTGGTAGGATACAGGAGCATTGATAGGATGGAGGGGTACTTGTTGGATGGAGAGGGATTAATTGGATGGAGGAATATTGGTTTGATAGAAGGATGTTGGTTGGGTAGAGGAACATTGATTGCATGGAGGAGTACTGGCTGGAGGGAGGAGTATTGGTTGGTTGAAGGGGAATTAGTTGAAATCAGAAGTATCGGTTGAATAGAAGGGCATTGATTGGGTGAAGGAGTAATGTATGGATGGAGGGGCATTCGTTGCACAGAAGAGCACTGACTGGATAGAGGAATACTGGCAAGATAGAGGAGTGTTTGTTGGATAAGTGAGTACTGGGTGGATGGAGGGGCCCTGGGTGGATGAAGGAGCACTGATTTAGTAGAGAAGTATTGGTTCAATGGAGGGGCACCGGGTGAATGGAGGGGCACTGATTTAGCAGAGGAATATTGGTTCGATGGAAGGATACTGGTTAGATGGAGATGTCCTGATTAAATAAAGGAGTATTGGTTGTATAGAAGGGCATTGATTGGAAGCAGAGGCATTGATTGGGTGAAACTATTTTGGTTGGTTAGAGGGAAATTGATATGATAGAAGGCCATTGATTGGATGCAAGGCATTATTGGATGGAGGGGCATTGATTGGATGAAGTTGTTTTGGTTGGCTGGAGGAACATTGGTTGGATAGAGGGGAATTGATTGAATGGAGGAGCACTGAATGAATAGGGGTACTGATTGGATGAAGGTGTATTAGTTGGATTGAAAGGAGTTGGTGGATGAAGGAATACTGGTTGGATGAAGGAATATTGGTTGGATGAAGGGACATTGATTGGATGGAGGAGTACTGGTTGAATGAAGGCGCAATGACTGGATGGAGAGATCCTGACTGAATGGAGGGGCTGGCATGTGGGATTGGCATCGGTTACATGGTGAATCATTAATTGGATAGACAAGTATTGGTTGGATGGAGGGTATTGGTCAGATGGAGAAGCATTGATGGATGGAGAAGAATTGATTGGATGGGAGGGGCATTGATTGGATGGAGGGGCATTGATTGAATGCAGAGGCATTGATTGGATTGACCCTCCATCCAACCAATACTCTGCAATTTTTTTTAGTAGTATTGGATGGATGCAGGAATCTTGATTGGATGGAGGGTCATTGATTGGATTAAGGAGTACTGGTTGATTGACTGGAGGAGTATTGGCTGGATAGAAGAGCACTGATAGGATGAAAGGGCATTGATTGGATGGTGGAGTATTGTTCCGATGGGGGCATTGATTGAATGGAGAAACACTGAATAATTGGAGGAGTATTGGTTGCAGGCATATTGGCTGTATAAAGGAACATTAACTGGATGCAGGAGCATTGATAGGATGGGAGATTATTGGTTGGATGGAATAGCATTGATTGAACGGAGGGGCATTGATTACATGGAGGGACATTGATTAGATGGAGGGGCACTGATTGGGTAGAGGGGCACTGGCTGGATGGAGAAGCATTGGTTGGATAGGGTGTTGGTTGAATAAGGGGGCATTGATTGGATGGAAGGGTGTTGGTTGAATGAAGGAATGGTGCCAGGATGGAGGAGGGACCTGGCAGCAGACGGGAGCCAGATCATACCTCGATGGCCTGGGTGTATTGTTCCAGCCGCTGGTCAATCTTGGAGATGGGCAAGTCTGGCTGGGACTTCTTCACACTGTTACTGGAGGGTAGAAGATGTGTCAGGCCCCATGTCTCCCACAAGGCTTCTCCCAACCTGCCCAAGCCTCTCCCAGGGCGCCCCTCGGTTTCCAGATCTCCACCCTGTGACTCCCTTCAACCCCCTCTTGGGGAAACCTAAGATCTGAGCCCAGAAAGCAGACAGATAGACAGACAGACCTCTTCTCTATGGAGCGGTTCAGGGACTCGGTCCTGTCGATGAGCTGCAGAGGGTGGAGAGAGACACAGGCCTGCAGCAGCTGAGGGAAAGCCCACCCTCCATCCCCACAACTACTCCATCCACTAATCCAACCCCCAACCCTTATATCACGGGGGTTTGCTGAGCATCAGGCAATGGGGGGGATAGCAGACAAAAGCCGAGCCTGGGCCTGGTCTTCCTGTGGCTGGCATGTGGGACTGGCCTTTTGGGTATGAGTCCAGGAGAGGGGAAAAGATGGCAGGCTTTGCAGCTTGACCTACTTTAGTGGTGGGGCTCAGGGGAGGTGAGCTGTGTTCAATGGTCCTCTCCAAGATCAAGGGGCTGGGTGTCCTGGGCTGCTGACATTTCTGGTGCTAGAAAAGAAACAAAACAAAACAGACAACCCAGGTGACCCTCTGCTGGTCTCCCTCCTGCCCTGCCCAGCACCTGTGGAAACAAATGCTGTTCCTCCATGAGCCCCAGGCTCTCTGTGGCCCTGACATGCTCCCGTTCTAGAGCTGGTGGGGAGGGACTGAGGAATCTGGGGAAATGTCTCCGGATCTTGCAAGAGGATCACCGAGCCTCACCCTCTCTGAGAATGTGGGCCCAGAAGGGGCTGCAAGGTCTAGGGGTGTGGGCTGCTGACCCACTTTGGGCTAGACCCACAGGGCCCACAGAGTGGTGCAGACAGCAAAGGCAGGCTCATCCCTGGGGTGGGGGTGCAGTCAGACCCTCTGAGGTGGAGCCATCACCTCCTCCTGTTCCTCCTCAGCCCCTGGGGCCCCCAGGTTGTCCTGGACAGTGTCCTCTGGGTCTGGCCCCTCCTTGCTCAGACTCAACTCCTCCAGGTGGACTTCGTCACCGTCCTCCTTTTCGCAGGCATGCAGGCCGGGCCTGTGGGTGGAAAGGGAGGCAAAGCCGTTCTAGGGCCATTGGATTGCTTGGTTGACCCCTTCCTTTTTCCAAGCCTCAGTTTCCCCATCTGTAAAATGAAGGTAGTCAGGCTAATCGAGTGCCAAGGGATCTGAGGCCCAAGCCCATTGGGAAAGAAGGTCCAGCAGCCTCAGAGCCAGCGCGTTCTACTTGGGCCCCTGTGTCAGGCGGGGCTCTACAGACTGAGGGTCCCCCAGGCACTGAGGCTGGGTTCAACCCCAGCTTTCTGGCTGGGCCTCAGCTTGGCAGCTGCTCACCCACCTAGTTGGTCTGGTGAGGTCCCCGGGGGGCCAGGCTGCCGGGACCACCACTCCTGCTCTGCTCCCTGTGGGGGGACTGGAGGCTGGGTCATTTGGAGGGCTAGGCAGGGGTAGGGGCCAGGTCACTGCGTAGCAGGGCCAAGGGGCTGCCGGCTGTGGGGGAGGGGAGGCCAGCCAGCTGGCAGCTTCCAGCGGCTCTGCATTTGAGCAGGACTGAACCTGGAGGAGAAGATGGGAAATTCTCGAATTTTCCATGATTTCAGGCCCCTGGGTGTGCGTGCCAGCCAAGACCCAGACCCACCCGCCCAAGGTGGGCAGGGGTCTGAGCCAGCAGCAGCCACACAGAGCGGCCGTTCAGCAGCAAGTCTGTGCAGCCTGGCAGGTGCAGGGGGTAGGGTGGCTTCTGGAGCTGGGCTTCACGGAAGAGCCAAAGCGCCCCCTGCTGTTGGGAGCAGCCTTGCCCGCCTAGGCCTGAGGCCAGGGAGAAGGGCGCTGCCCCGTCTCAGAAATGCAGGGCCGCTGACTCCCAAGCGTGTAGGGGGAGACTGAGGCCTGGGGAGGGGGCGGCGAGCACTGTGCCAGACCACGACCGGTGCCCTGGTTATAGGAGGACAAGGAAGCGTCGCTCAGCGACCCTGGTCCCGAGAGCTCCAGGCTGGTTTAGGGCCTCAGAGGGGGCAGGAAGGACCCGACCAGGGAGAACTGTCAGCCCAGCCACGGGCTCTGGTCCCACTCAAGGCAAGGGGGTCCTGAGCAGGGCTGGGGTCCCAGATGGCCCGGGCCCCGCAGGGAGGGTGGGGCTGGCCCCATTGTGGCCGCAAGTATCTGAGAGCAGCAAGGACCCTGAGCAGGCTGGGCAGGGGTAGTGAGGTGGGGCTTGGGAGCAGCCCCCGTTGGGCCTGCTGGGGTTGAGACCGGCACACACATCCACACATCTGGAAAGTGTGTCCTCCCACCCCACTCTCCGGCATGCACATCTGGAAATACCTGCTCCCCTCCGTGGGAATGGAGATCAGCCAGCCCCGAGGGAGGAAGGGGCGGCGGCGGCTCTCAGCCTCCATTACGGAAGCGGCCGCAGCTGTGTGCTGATGTGGCAGCACTAGGCCTGGCCCCGCAGCTGCCTGGATGGGGCCCAGGGGCCCTGGAGAGCCCCAGAATGAGGTTTCCTCACGGCCCCTTGCCGGCCACCATGCTGTCTCGCCCTCTTCCTCCCTCCCCTCCTTTCTCCCCCTTTCCTGGCCATGGGGGCGTCTCAGGGGCGGCTTGGAAAGGGGAGGATGGGGTGGCTGCTCAGGCGCAGGTTGAGGGCCTGAAGGGAGCCTGCTGTGCCCTGCTCTGCCCAGCGCCCGTCCTCGAGGCCCAGAAGGAGCCCCGCTCTGCCCAGCGCCTGCCCTTGAGGCCTGGAGGGAGCCCCACTCTGCCCAGCGCCCGCCCTCGAGGCCCGGCGGGAGCCCCGCTCTGCCCAGTGCCCGCCCTCGAGGCCTTCACTCACTTGTCCTCTTGCTCCCCCTCAGGACTCCTGCACCGGGGGGGTTCTCTGCTGTCCGAGGCGCCCTGGACCCCCTCGTGCTCCTGCCGCTGCTCTGGCCTCTGGGACCAGTCGCCAAAGCCCTCGTCCTCATCCAGTTCAGGGGCCTCCGAGGGCTTCAGGCTGAGGCTGAGGGTAGCAGGGGGGAGCTTAGGACTGGGCGGCTGCTGCCTTCTCTGCTGGGGGCCCACACTCACCTCACGGCACCTGCTCAGGCCCTGGGCTCTGAGTGTGGGAGACCCTGTCTGCCACAGAGCTGGCTCTGGGCTGTGTCTCCTGTGGTTAGAGAATCCCTGAGGGTAGGGCTGTGCCTCCCCCATCAGTCTGGGGCAGCCTGACAACTGTGCTTCCTCCATCAGTTCAGGACTCCTTGAGGCTCGGCAGGGTTGTGCCTCCTCTATGAGTCTGGGGCTACCTGAGGGCAGGACTATGCCTCTCCCATCAGTTTGGGGTTCCCTGAGGGTAAGGCTGTGCCCCTTTCATCAGTGTAGGGCTCCCTGAGGGCAGGGCTGGGCCTCCCCATCAGTCTGGGGCTCCGTAGGGCAGGGCTATGCCTCCCCCATCATCTTGGGGCTCCCCAAGGGCTGCCCTGGTCCCCAGGCTCCTCCTAAGCTCCTATGTGGCAGGGTGAGCTCCTGGAGAGCTACGGTTCTTGGCGGGGGTGGCCAAGGGCCTGACCATGGTGACCGCTGAACCCCACTCTGCCCAAGGCTGCTGACTCGGAGAAAATGGAACAAAAGAGGCCAGGAGGAAGGGGAGCATTATTGGAAAAACAGCCCAGCCCAGCCGCGGAGGCCTCCTGGGCCCAAGGAGGAAGCAAGCCAGCCTGGCCGCCAAGTTGGACGTGGCTCTGTGAGTCACTGGCGGGGGAGTCTGGTGGGGGGCCCAGGGGCTGGCTGCGTGGCTGGGGTCAGAGGCAGTACAAGCAAGGGCCAGCGCACAGGCACAGAGCCTGGGTCAACGCCCAGGAGGCAGCCAGGCATTGGCAGACCCTCACCCAGGGCTGCGGCCCCCTCACCCAGGGCTGCGGCCCCCTCACCCCAGGATCACTCGCCCCCTCCCGTGCCTGTTTCTGGGGGCTCTTCCTCGCTCTCGTGCTGCACTGGGACCCCCAAGCCCAGGCCCTGGACCTCCCCCTCTGCTCAGGCCCCAGGGTGCATGGGCAGGGGTCAGAGGCCAGGCACGCGGTGGGGGCTGCTCACAGCATCTCGTGCTCCGGCCGCTCAGGGACATGGCCGCCTCCGTCCACATCCTGGGCCTGAAGCTGCCTGTCTCTCTCATGCCGGCATGGGTCACGGGTGGCCTCCTCCTCGTCTTCCACGCTGCACTGAGCAGTAGGCCTGGTGGGGGACACAGAGGGACAGTCACGCCACAGCCAAGACAGGCGCTGTTTTGCACCCACTCCTCCCGTCTATGCAGGCCTTCCTGGGCCACACGGTGTGGGCAGCCCTGGTCCACGAGGGCAGTCCCAGGCTGGCCCTCAGGCCTCACCTTGTCCATCTTTAAATAGAGGCTGTCCGCGTGGTCATGAGGTGCCCTCTGACCCAGGCGAGGGTCCCGGGGCCTTGTGAGGATCTGGGCACCCCTGTGCCCTGTGGGGATGAAGGTGGGACTCCAAGGCCCGTTCAAGCCTGAAGACACTCAAGGGCATGAAAGACCCTCTGTCCTCCTCTCCCAGCCCACCTCCCTCCCTAGGGAGAGCCAGGACCTAGACCCAGGCGACCCTGGAGGGCCCAGGAAGAAGATACTGGAGTCCAGGGAGACTGGCCACCGTGCGCCGCCAGGCGGCACCTCCACCCTACCTGCGGGTGCTCCCTCCTGCACCCCAAAGGCAGGGTATGTTGGGGAAAGGGGGCCCCACATGAGGTCCAAGGCTGAGGAAAGGAGGCTCTGCACATGTCCAGGCAGGACACCTCCTGTCCCACCACCACGCCTGCTCACAGAAGCCCAGCAGACGGGTGGGCTCCTGCCTGGGCCTAACCCCATAGCTGGGGGCACCTTACAGGGCCGGCTCACCCAACCCCACCCCGTCCTTATTTCGGAGCCCCCTGCGGAGCCCTCTGCAGAGCCCCCTGCGGAGCCCTCTGCGGAACCCTCTGTGGAGCCCCCGGCGGAGCCCCCGGCGGAACCCTCTGCGGAACCCTCCGCGGAACCCTCTGCGGAGCCCCCTGCGCTGTTTCTTTTGTTTGCTTGTTTGTTTCAGAGTCTCGCTCTGTGGCCCAGGCTGGAGTGCGGTGGCGCAATCTCGGCTCACGGCAACCTCCGCCTCCCGGGTTCACGCCATTCTCCTGCCTCAGCCTCCTGAGCAGCTGGGACGACAGGCACGCGCCACCACACCCGGCTAGTTTTGTATTTTTTAGTAGGGACCGGGTTTCTCCATGTTGGTTAGGCTGGTCCCGAACTCCCGACCTTTGGTGATCCGCCCACCTCGGCCTCCCAAAGTGCTGGAATTACAGGGATGGGCCACCGCGCCCGGTCATTTGAGCCATTTCAAAAATGGTGAAACTGAGGTAAGGGAGTGCTTCTGCTCTCAGAGACTGAAACCATGGCTTCTCGGGGTCCCACATGCCCCACTCGGGGACAGAGGTAGACACAGGCTGGCCTGGACCTGGTTATCAGAGCCCCGGCCCGGCAGCTCTCAGATGATCCAGGTCCTGCAGACACCTCAGCCTCAGCTGTCATGGCCCTGCCTCCCATCGCCCTCCTAGAGCCTGAGTCGGGGGTCCAGGGTCTCCATACTCCTCCAGGGCTTATTATCCCAGACCCAGGGAGGGAGCCCAGGCCAGAACAGGGAGCAGGGCTGGGGTCTTCCCGCTGGGGTCTCAGTTCCTCCCGGCCAGTGTCCGCTGCCTGACCCTGCAGCCTGATCCCCACCAGGCCCCAGTCCCCTGGCCAGACAGCCCTGCCAGCGCATGATCTAATCTCTCCTAGGTCTCCCCTAAGCCTCTCAGACAAAAGCCAGGCCCTTCCACAGGCCCGAGTTCAAGGCCCACTCCCCCCACCGAAGCCACAGGGGACTCCAGCCACGCAAACCCAGCCGCCTGTGCACCCCGCCCCCCACGCCCCCGAATCCGCCTGCCTGTCCTGCTCCTCAGAAATGCCTTCAACTCCCGGCCCCCGAGGAAGCCACTTAATTCCCCACACCTGGCTCCCATCATCCGGGCAGATGAGGCCCAGCTTCCCGCTTCTGCCGGCCTCCGCATGGCTGGGGGCTGCTGGGCCTCGTTCCACCTGGGGAGGCAGAGCCTGGGGCGCAGGGGCCCTCATGCTCACTCACGCCCCAGCCCCTCCAAAAGGAGGGTGGTGCAGAGCTGGGGCAGAGTGTTGAGGAGGTGGAGGGGTTCCATGGAGGGGAAGCCTGGCCATGTTGCTCTCTGTGTTCCCATGTCCCAGCCCCTCCATGTGAGCAACGGCTCAGCTGGGGTGTGTGCCCCTGGGCCTGGGGCATGAGATGGAGCCTCGGCTCCTCCTTGGACCTGGGCTTCCGATGGGTCCAGGGCCCTCACTCCAGCTCCACAGACCCCCTCCACCAAGCCGTAGGGGAGAGGAGGGCTTAAAAGCCCACACTGGTGCAGAGACCCCAGACACTCGTGTGCACACGTTTCCTTGGGTCCACCCTATGGGCAAGGAGTCCGGGCCCCAGCGGCCCCACAAAGGCCCTGGCTCTGCTCACAGCTCATGCCCAACACATGGAGTGCAGCCGTGCGCGGGCTCCCCAGGCCCGGGGCACACGCAGGTGCACACCCGACTCACACATGTTCTTCATGAGCCCACACTCCAGCCACACAGACACGCACGCCCGCACCCCATAGGCACATACAAGTACACTGGTGCTCACACACAGGAACCCTTGACATTCATGTGTGTGCAGACAGGCTTGGGAACACGGGGACCACGTCCCCCTCCAGGGATCCCTTCCGGGTGCCGCAGGTTCACTTTCGTGAGGCTGTTTAGTGAGGCAAACATTGACTGTTTGCCTTGCCATTGCCCTGACAACGGCAGTGCGGCCCTGGCACGAGGCCCAGGTGTGTGCTCTGGGAACATCTTCCCTGCAGAGCTGGGGCCCCTCAAGGATCACCCCGACTGAGCTCTCCCTGGCTAGAGGCCTGGAGGACAGAGCAGGGGTCCAGAGTAAGCATCTCCTGGTGTCTCCCCTAAAACCCAAGGCTGGGGAGAAGCCCCGCCAGCCCCTGGCCTCTGACCCAGCAGACTGAGGACGTGGAGGCCTCTGGGCCCCTTCCCCGTCTCCTCCCTTTCCCCTACCCCAGGATATGAGTCATGTGGGCCCCCTCCCCATGACCTCACCCCCTCACTATTCCACAGCTGGGCTCTGTTCTGGGAACTGAAAGGGGGGCAGCTCTCCTGGGGTGGGGTGGGGGCCTCTGGCCTGGGAAAGGCACCCCCCGGCCAACGGCCCAGGCCCCTTGGCATGCACAGCAGAGCTGTCAGGACTCTCGGATGGCCGACCCCGCCCGTGGCCCTGGCTCAGCCCCGTGCAGCTGCGAGGGATTTGGTGTTCCTGCGCAAATGCAATTAGGCGATTTCCTGTGTCTGTTCTGGCTCTGAAGCCCAAGGTTCAGCCCAAGGGGCCAGGCAGTGGAGGGGGGGGCTCCATCCACCTCCCACCCCGGCACACCCCCACACCCTCACAGTCCCAGGCTCCACTTCGGGGCTTGGCCGCCAGCCAGGGACACCAGAATGCACAGAACCCTGACGGATGCCTTGTTCTGAGTGGGACTCCCCAGGCTCAGGTCTGCTTCTGCCGGCCTCATCCACTGCCGACCACCCCCCGACTCGGGACGCTGGCCCTTCTTCTCCTTCCTCCACAGACCCCCCCACTTCTACCTCCCAGTCTCCACCGAGGGCCTGACAATGTTCGTCCTCAGCTCAGCACTCCCAGCTGCCCACCTCCAACGTCCCCCTGCAGACACTTCCATAATGAGTGTCCGGCTCAGGTCCCTGTCCCGACTCTGCCCCCTGCAGGCAGCTCCTGTGGCCGCCCCACCCGGCTGTCCTGAGCCCAGTGGTCGGCTGGAGAGGGTCCTCTCTGGGGTCCTGGGGAGTGAGGAGGTTCTGGTGAAGAGCAGGGGCTGCAGGCAGGATGTCGAGAGGAGGGGGAACTCCTCCTCCGGGCCAGACCACAGGTCCCCTGGACACCACAGGGAGCTGGCAGGAGGCCTGGAGAGCAGGGCTGGGCCTCCAACCAGGGTGGCTCAGGGCTCCCTGCACAGCACTGAGGTCTCTGGTCCCCTCATGAGCCCAGCCTCCCCTGTGGTCATAGATTTGCCCCCTCAAGTCACTGCAGAGCCCAAGAGTGGAGAAACACAGCACAGTGTGCCGGGAAAAGGTGCCCACAGGGGCCCTTCATGGCTGCGGCTTCCAGAGGGTCGTGGGACAGCAACCCCGACCCCACCAGGCACCCACCACAGCATTCATGACACAGCTTCGGACTGTGGGTCTGGGTCTATCTGGGAAGCCAGGGGAAAGGCGGTGGCAGCTGGCAGCACCCACACCCACAGCTCTGGGGCACTGCTCACATGAGCCCCCATCAGCAGGCCCCTTGGTTGTACCACACGCAGGGGTCCCGCCCCAGGGAGGGGGCAGTCCAGGGAGGGGCACAAGGGTGTGGCACGGGCCAGCTGTCACCCCTCCCTGGAGAGGCAGCTGGGGACGAAGCTGGGAGGGGAGCCAGGAGCAGAGACAGCCCGGGGCCAGCAGGTGGGTGACAGGTGGGGCAGTGGGAGGGGCACACACCATCCGCCTGGGGCTGGGGTGTAGAGACAGGAACCTGCCCCCCAATGCCTGGCGCTGGTCCAGCCTGACCCCTGGGCCTCCAGCACCTTCCCAGTTGTGTCTGCACCCTGCTGGGCATGGAGGGGAGGGAGGGAGTCAACCCCTTTCCTTGTAGTCCTGGGCCAGGGGGCAAGGGAGATGCCCCAGCGATCAGAACCCTCACCTCTCTGCCTGGGGAGGCCAGGTGATGAGCCGCCTGGAGCAGGAGGAGGCCTTGAACTTGGGTCTGAAAGATGAGCTGGGGTTTGCCGGGCCAGGTGCGGGCAAGAGCTAATGCAGGAAGGCAGAGAGCCGGAGAGCTTAGAGGGAGTAGCTCTGTGCAGCTGGAGCCAGATGGGTGACCCCCACTCAGGAGGAAGCACTCGGACCCTCTCTGCACGTGCCGGGTCCTCCGCCTCCCGCTAGGATCCCCACGCCTAGGTCCTTCTGGGCCTCTGCCACACAGATGGGGTCTGGAAGGCTCCCTGGAGGAGGCGACGGCTGGACTTGGACACTGGCCTGCAGAGCCGGCTTCCCTCACAGCCCTGGGAAGATGGAGCTCCCTGGCGGGTTGATGTGGGGGAGGGCGGAGCCTCCCTCCATGGCACCAGCCCAGTGTTGGGGGCGACACAGAGAGCCGGAAACTGGTGGGGGCGGGAGGCTCTGCCTCCCATGGGCTTTACATGCCGAAGCCCTCATGGCCAAGCTGGACCCAGGGTCAGCTCGGGGAGGCCGCGAGAAAGGAGACTGTGGGCCCCACCCCATCACACAGGGAGGAGGCGCTGTGCCCCTGGGGGGGCAGCTGCCCCTCTCTGGGCCCTTTCGGTGGGAAAAGGCTTGGTGAGGCGGAAAGCCCAGCCCCAGCCGGCAGGGTTGCCTTCTCACAGTTTCAGCGCTTTGTAACCTGGGGGGTCCCTGCAGGGCCTCTCCTTGGTCTCTCACCATGGGGCAGCATTTGGGGGGCCTCGTGAGGGACCCCCTAGGTGCTTCTACTCAGAGCCCCCAGAACCAAGGAGCCTCCACTCCTCTGTCTGCAGCCTCCCCTGCTGGCTCTCGGTACCCAGGGCTCAGTGGCCTGGGGGCTGACAGAGGGGGTCGCCTCTGACAAGGCCCCTCCTGGCGCCTCCCTGACTCATCCAGCCCACCTCCCTCCCACGCTGGCTCAGGCAAAGTGCTCTGGTCACCAGGCGCCCTTCCTGCCCAGCCCCGGCCCCTTCTTGGCCTTCACCCCACCTGGCCTCCCCTGGAGCCCTGGCCTGGGTGCCAGGCCTGCTGGGTTCAGAGCCCCACCCCGCCCTGAACAACCCGAGCCTCAGTCACACGCCGTTCTCACCCATTTCACAGCTGGGGAGTGGAGCCTGAGGTCTCGTCCCTAGGAAGAGGCATGGGGAGAACAGACCTCACCCCGACACTGTCCCTACCGTCCCCAGCCTCCCTCCTCTGCGGGGCTCCCTGCTCTTCCGGCTGCCACCCTGATGGCTACTTCCTGCCCCACAACCACCCGGCTAGCCCAGGCTTGGTTCCGGCTTTTTCTTCTCAGCCTGCCTGGGATGGCCCAGGGCACGATTCGATTCTTCCATAGCCATAGCCTCGGTCCAGTTCCTTCCTCCTCCCTCCTCCCTCCATTCTTCTCCTTCCCTCCTTCCCTTCCTCCCTTCTCCATCCTCCCTCCTCCCTCTTCCCTCCTCCCTCTATCCTTCCGGCCTTTCCTCCCCTCCTTCCTCTCTCCCTCCCTCCCTCCCTCCCTCCGTCTTTCCTTAGCCAGCAGTTTATTTTGTCAGGTGCTAGGGACCCAAAGACAGAGGAGTTAGCTCTCTTCCCTGCCCTTACAGATCTTAGCAGTTGCCAAGAAACCAGCGCTGACCCACGGTGTGGATCAGGAGCCACAGAGGGGAGCTGGCAGGAAGTCTTTCAAAGGAGGGGTTCCTGTGCCTGCTCTGAGCCTGGGAGTCGCCACAGTGGGCAGGGGCCTGGCAGGGAGGAAGGGGTGCCGTGGCTGTGCGTTGGTCTAGGACTCCCCAGGGAGGCACAGCCAAGGGGAGACAGAGCCGCTCCCAACCCGCACAGCCCTCCCCTCTCCCCATCCTCCCCGAATCTCAGATGCCAGTCCCCAACTCCTGATGACCTGAGGCTTGTCTGTGTCTCTGTCCTCTGCCTCCAACTCCCCCTTGCCTCCACTTCCCCCTGCCTCCACCTCCCCCTGCCTCCACCTCCCCCTGCCTCCACCTCCCCCTGCCTCCACCTCCCCCTGCCTCCACCTCTCCCTGCCTCTACCTCTCCCTGCCTCCACCTCCCCCTGCCTCCACCTCCCCCTGCCTCCACCTCTCCCTGCCTTCACCTCTCCCTGCCTCTACCTCTCACTGCCTCCACCTCTCCCTGCCTCTACCTCTCCCTGCCTCCACCTCCCCCTGCCTCCACCTCTCCCTGCCTTCACCTCTCCCTGCCTCTACCTCTCACTGCCTCCACCTCTCCCTGCCTCTACCTCTGGGGAGAGGCACACAGGGAGGGGTCTGTTCCTCTGGGTTCCCTACCCACCCAATCCAAACCTGCTTCCCTCTGTCCCCCCACCCCCGCCGCTGGGACTGCTATCCAACTTGGGAGGCGATGGGTTCACCTCCTCCCATGCTGAAGTCCCCTGGGCTTCATGACCTACCCAGTGCTACATGAGGGCCCCGAGCTCCTGCCTCAACTTCACCCCAGAGTGGTGATGCCATGACCAGGCTATGAGTGCGGGCCGGGGTGACTGCAGTCCAGGCCTGCCCGCCACACACACCCAGTCCCAAAGGTGCCCTCGCCAGCCGGACAGACCCCAAATCTACCAGTGTGGACGGGGGTGACTGCAGTCCGGGCCTGCCCGCCACGCACACGCAGTCCCAAAGGTGTCCTCGCCAGCCGGACACACCCCAACTCTACCAGTGCGGGCCGGGGTGACTGCAGTCCAGGCCTGCCCGCCACACACACCCGGTCCCAAAGGTGCCCACTTCAGCCAGACAGACCCCCAACTCTACCAGTGCCAGCCAGGGTGACTCTGCAGCCCAGGTCTGCCTGCCACACACACCAGTCCGAAAGGTGCCCATGCCAGCCGGACAGACCCCAACTCTACCATTGCGGGCCGGGGTGACTCTGCAGCCCAGGCCTGCCCGCCACACACACCCAGTCCGAAAGGTGCCCACACCAGCCGGACAGACCCCAAATCTACCAGTGTGGACCGGGGTGACTGCAGCCCAGGCCTGCCCGCCACACACACCCAGTCCGAAAGGTGCCCACAGCAGCCGGACAGACCCCCAACTCTACCAGTGCCAGCCAGGGTGACTCTGCAGCCCAGGCCTGCCTGCCACACACACCCAGTCACAAAGGTGCCGACGCCAGCCAGCCAGACCCCAACTCTACCAGTGTGGGCCGGGGTGACTCTGCAGTCCAGGCCTGCCCACCACACACACCCAGTCCCAAAGGTGTCTACGCCAGCCAGCCAGATCCCCAACTCTACCCAGACACCCAGCAGGAGGGGTGCCCACGCACTGGCAGACAGTGTTGACCTCAGGGCATCTATGACCCTGGAAACCTCATGGTGTGGCCTCCACAGAGCCCCAAGCTCTAGCCCCCTGCTAAGACTGGACAGTGGAGCCTTGTTTCCCCCAACCCCTCTACCCCTGGCTTCCCATTAGTCCTCAGAGGCTGGATCAGGGACTGTCCTCAGAGCAGGGTCCAGAACCGGCTTGATGTCCCGCTGACCAGCCCATCACCTCCCTTGCACTGGGTGCCCTACCTCTTTTGATGTGCTCCGTGGTCAGCCTTGTGCCGGCAGCACCCTCGTCCCGCTCTGCAGCTGTTTCACATCTCTGCCCCATCTGCTGCAACCGGCCTGGGTCGGAGGTTAGGGCCCCGCCCTGTTCGTGGGTGGCCCTGCCTGCTGCGTCCCAGCATGGCTGCGGCTCCACTTGCCCCGCGCGTGCTCTTTCTTCCCCCTCCTCCTGCTCTGCGTGCTGTGCACATGGCTTTCTGTCCTCCTCCGTGCCACTGACCACAATGCTGCCGGGCCCGTGCCACGAGTGAGGTGACCTGGAGGACCTTCCTGGGGCCCTCGTCTGCACCCGGCGATCAGTGTCCTCCACCGCAGCTCACCCTAACAGGCATCTACCTGCAGCCCCGCTCGGTGCCTGCTTCCCGCAGGAGGGGAACAAGGAGCCCTGATGCCCACAGGTCTCACCGACAGCCTGGCTACGCCTCACGCCTTCGCTGGATGGCCCTCGGGAGCGCTGCGGCTCCTGGGCCAGCTGGTACTGCCCTGGCAGAGCTCTCGCCATGCTCACGAGGCAGGTTTTCGGCACGTTCCGGGACACACGACCAGTCCCTGGCATCGGTTTGAGGCTCTGCCATCCTCTTTCCTTCCCAGCTAGTCGTGCCCAGATGCACCTCACATCCCTGAAGGCTCTGCCCACAGATGCTGCCCAAAGCGCTCCCATCCTCCATGCAACCAGAGGCTTCATATATTATTCACACGTGGTGCCCACCTGGGCGGGAGCCACAGCCGACACCCACAGAGAATGGCCAAGCCAGCCTGGCATTCAACCACCTGTCTCACTCTCACAGCACCGCTATCTTCCTACCATAGCACCCAGCCAAAACCAAGCTCTCTGCCTGACGCCCCCATGCCACGTCTGCGTGTGGAGCTCTGGGGTGCCCAGCCTGGCCACCAGCCCCTCTCCGAAGCTTTCATGGGTGACCAGCCCCTCCCAGACTCATCACCACCCCTGGGGTGCAGAGGAGACATCACAGCGCAGAAAAGAGTCTGCCCCTGGGCTGGCCCTCCTTCCCCAGGAGACTTCCTGGTGTGTGTGTCCTGGTGCTGTGGATGCTCCCTGCCAACTCCCAGGACAGGGGTAAGCTTTGGAGGCTCCCTGAGCCTCAGCTTTCCTATCTGCAAAATGGGGTATGAAGGACCATCTTCAGTGGGCCATGGGAGACTCACATGGCCTTGGGATGTCCTGGTGGCTGAGGTCAAGTGGACCTGCCCTGGTCCTCTGCGCCTGAGGTCCAGACATCCCCGTTTAAAGAGGCACAGCGAGCACCAGGGCAGCCAGCACCTCCATCCTCACTACAGTTGCCAGGGCCGCAGTCTCAGCATCCCCATTACAGACGCACACACGGAGGCTCGGAGGTGCGCATCTCAGGCAGGGGTCCTAGGGAGCCGATGACATGGCTGGGGCTCCAACCCCTCAACCCCCAAGAACTGGGTGTGGGGAAGACCAGGCAGGGACAGAGGCCGGAAGAGGTGCTGCCCCTGAATGTGAGTGGAGGGCAGGGTCCTGACCCAGGGGGTCCAAGTCCGGGCGCAGAAATTCATTCCTCAGTCCCAGGGAAAGCCAGCCCTCCCCCGTATCCCCTCCTCTGTTGGGCGCTCCATTTTCCTCGCCCGTCCTCTCCTTGGCAATCTCGCCAACCCTCGCCTGGCCTCACTGCGTTCCTTCAGCATCCATTTCTTGATTCTTTGGTTTTCCTCCCACCTCCCGTCTTGGCAGCACCAAGGAGCTGCGTGAGACAGTGGCTCTGCAGCCTCCTGCCCCAGGCACCTGCTAGGTGGGGTCCATGTGGGAGAGACCCCTCCTCTCACGCCTGGGGTCGGCTGCACAGGGCAGTGCCCGGGACCCTCACGCAGCTTTCATTCGCAACTCAGCCCCTCCCTCTGCCCTTTACCTCCTGCCGCCACCCTGCACCCGCTTCTGCTCCCCTCTCCCTCCTTCAAGGCAGCCCCTGCTCTCGCCCTCCCTCTCCACATTTTTCCCTCCCTTTCTCTCATTTCTTTCTCATGCCTTCACTCTTTCTTTCTTTTCTCTGTTCACTTCTCCCCAGGTAGGGCTTGTTCTCGCTGAGAGACCCTCACAGCCCCAGGCCCAATGTTGCCCCCTCCCAGCATCCCTGGCCAGGCCTGGCGCCCAATCTCACCTCCACAAGCACCACCTTGGCTCTCACCAAGACCTCCCTAGTCCGTCACGGGCAGTAGCCAACCCTCACGGCCACGCTCATGCCTCCCGCGTCTCAGCCCACTTGGAGCCTGGGGCTGGGGTTAGAGACCCTCACCCTTCTCTCCGATGGTCCCCACCCCATCCAAGGGCCACCCAAGGGCTTCTCTCCTACAAGCTCCCACCTGCAGCGGCTCCTGTCTGCCCTCCAGAGACCTCTGTGGTCAACCCCAGGCTACCAACCTCTGCCGAGCCACTCTGAGCCGGGTGCTCAGTCCCCGGGGCCATGCTCCCTCCGGGCTCAGGGTGCCTCCCCCTTACGGCTCCAGCAGGGGCATCTGGGGGTCGAGTGCCCAGGGCACCCTGGCTGCCGCTTGCTGGCCGCTCTGCCCAGCTCTGGTTCGCCGGCTGGGACTGAAGCCTGAACCGCAGTCCTCTGGGCTCCGGCCCTGACACCCTGCCCAGGGGGCTGGGCCACTCGGTCCCTGCACCCCTGTTGCTGGCTTGGCTGGGCTTCTGGGCAGGACGGGCTCTGTCCGAAGACGGACTTCCAGCCCTGCCAGGGCGGGGGCTACCCCACCCTCAGGATCTCGGGCCTGGATGGGCCCAAGGCAGCCACGCCCTTTTGGACACTGTGGTTGGAGGCCTGGCTTACCCCAGCCCCCTCAGGGCCAGCCCAGCAGGCTGCCAGCCCATTCCTGCCCCACTGGCCACATCAGGAGCCCCAGAGGTCCCTGGACCAGGCTGCTCAGGGCGGGTCCCTGCCTGAGGGGCCTTAGAGCTCTGGGGAGAGCCAAGCACGGGGTGGCTGCCACGTCTGTGGGCAGATGTGTGCCTGGCATGAGGGAATGGAGGGGCTCACACCACCCAAAGAGCCGTGTCTGGGGTGGGCACCGGGCTCTGGGGACCTCAGTGCTTGATAAGGATGTCTGCCAGGCTGATCCCCAGGCCCCCTCTTCACTCCGGGCCAGGCTACAAGGCACTCGCAGCCGGCCTGGTGCCCTCTCCCAAGCCAGGACCCCACAGGTGGCAGGACCAGGCCGGTGGCTGAGTCCGGGTGACCTCTGGAGTTGAGTGGGCTGAGGTCCTCTTTAGGTCCCCTGACCATCCCTAACACTGGCCTGGCCCAAGCTGGCCCTGGAGAGCTCCGCGTTGACCAGGAGCAGGCAGGAGGCACAGGGCAGACTCCCAGGTGCCTGGAAGGGCAGACTTGGCAGGGAGGCATTGGGGGGAGGTCAGCCCTGGGCCCGACCCTGCCAGCCAGAAGCCGCATGCTGGCAGAGGCTGGGAACAGCCAGACCTGGAGAAAATGGTATTGTGCGGCTACATGCAGAGCCCCTGGGCTCACACCAGGTGTAGACAAGGAGAATCGCCGGGGCAGGGGTGGGGGACAATGGGGCAGGGGAGGATGGGGCAGGGGGGACACGTTTTCCCACTGGCCCAGAGCACCGTTTTTAATGAAGGTAAACTGCATTGAATTTACTCCCTGGCGGCTGCTGGCACCTAGCATGGCCCTTCAGGGCTCATCACTGAGGACACAGCACCCTGACTGCAATGCCTCTCCCAGCCCTGCCCCCTGGCATGGCGAGACACCTAGGGGATCCCCGTTGAAGGGGTGGGGTGATGTGGGTGGAGGAGGGACCCGGGGACCTGGGCTTACCATGCCCTGCTGAGTGGCCTTGGGCAAGTCTCTTCACCCACAGCTTCTCTGAGCCTGGCTCCCTCCTTTATCCAACAGGGAGTGGGTAGGGGGCAGCCTGCCGGGCCTGGAGGGCTGAGACTGGGGAAGTTTGAGCTGTTGGAGACTGCAGAGAAGTGATCATGGCAGTGGTGGTGAGTGCAGCACTGTCCCGGGTGGCAGTGCGTGTGTGTGCATGTGTGTGTGCGCTTGCGAGTGTGGGTGTGGTGGGTGGGTGGGTGCGGTGCAGTGGCCTCCGGGTCTGTGTCCTGGAGGGGGTGTGTGTTAGTGCACACGCGTGAGCCTTGCTTCATGTAGCTCACCATGATTGTCCCCCATAGCTGGACAAGGGACTCTTGCTGCCTTCTGCCAGGCCCCCATCAGGGCAAGTTCCCAGGGAGTTCAAAGGGACGGGTCTTTATGCCACCCTCCCACTGCCTGACCGCCTCTAATGAGGTCCCCTCCCCGCTGTGTCCTCCCCAGGTCCACAGGGACTGGCCCCGAGCCTGGGCCCACGCGGCATCAGTGCCCCCCGAGTACTGCTTGCTCACATGGGGCTGCAGTTTGTGCTGGGCCTGCTGGACGGGTGCTCATGGCCAAGACCCTGGTGACAAGGGGGTGAGCCCCTGCACAGACAGGCAGGGACTCTGCCGCTCCCCCGGGGGCTGCGCTTCCTTCTCTTGGGCCCATTTGTTAAGTAGCACTGGTGAGCCTGGGGGGTTGACCCCAGGCACTCCTCAAATCCCAGGCCACAGAGCTCCTGGGGGACGCAGCGTTCCCTGGGGAAACACATTCCCACTGGACAGGGAGGGGAGGTCTGACCAGCAGAGCCTGGAAGCCCAAGAGGAGGAGGCTCATGGGGGACAGGGGTAGGGGGAGGCTGGGATGAGGTGTGCCCAGCCAGGGGCCCACTGCGGATCCTGGTGCTGGTCCTAAACTGGGGTGGCAGCCGGAGACCCTGTAGGTGAGGACCAGATCAGAGCTATCTCTCTGCATCTGCATGGACTCAACAAGTGGGAGCTGGGGAAGAGGGGTGAGCCGGGCTGTCCTCAACTCCTCAGACCCTGCAGAGCCCACCCCCATGGGCATCCCTGGCTCTCTGCTCTCTCAGAGACTCAGCATGGAGTGCCTGGTCTGGGGGGGAGTGGCAGGCTGATTGATCCAGCTCTGCCTCCTAGGAGCTCGAGGTCCGGCCAGCATGCTCTGTGCCATCAAAGGGAGTCAGAGCAGGACAGCCCTCCAGGTTAAGAAGCAGCAAGGGAGCCTTCAAGGAGGAGGCAGTGTTTCAACTTGGCTTAAGAACCTGAAAGGGTTGAGGAGGAGGAAGGGCCCTACAGGTGGCTCAGAGTGGCTGAAGATACAGAGGGTTATCTCTGACTGCCCAGGCTGGGTCCTGAGGAGTCTTGGGCCCTTCAAACTCTGCTCTCCCGCCTGACCCCATGAGGGGCCACACCACTCATTTACAGAGGAAGTAACAGGCGGGGAGAGGGCACCACACTGGCCCAATGCCTGCAGGTAGACAAGGCCTAGGTACCCTCCCTGGCCCTGAGGAGCCTCCCACTCAGGGTTGATGTGATGCGGCCAAGGCAGATGAGCTCAGCCCAGAGTCGTTTCATGATCTGTGAAGTGAGGGTGACAGGAGCGTGCCCAGGGTCCGAAGGACCCCACGGGAGGCTCCAGAAGCCATGCAGAGGATGGGCCCTTCATCCTGGGGGCTCAGAGTTGAGCAGAAGCGCTGGGGCTCCGGGAGAGGTGCGAGCGAGCGACAGTGCAGCCGGCAGTGCAGGTGGGACAGGGGAGGAGGATGTGTGGGCGGCTGCCAGGAGCCGGGAGGAGGAGAGGCCTCAAGCAGCCTCCACACTCACACATGGACACGCGGCCAGCCTGGCACCTTCTCCCTGCCCACTCTTGGGGCAGCAGAGCCCACTGAAGCTGGGGGAGGCCCAGTGGCCTCATGCCTGGGGGCCTGGCCCGGTGCATGTGGCAGCCCAGCACTGGCATCCTGCCCTGCCCTCCATGCCCAGCCGGGGCAGGAGGGACCTACCTCAAGAGGATATCCAGGCCCTGTCTGCTAGAGTTCCTCCTCAGAAGCTCAGGACTGCCCGTGCTGCAGCCTCTGCTCAGGCGGCGACCTGGCCTGACCCCAGCCCCAGGGATACAGCGGCATCTTCGAAGGCTCCTGTCCTGCTGGTCCTCCTCTCTGCTGTGCTCCTCCCGCACCCCTGCCCCCTATGCCTGGCTCTCCTTGGCTTTCCTGCCTCTCCCTGCCCCTCTCGCTCCTGCGCTTCCTTGGTGCTCTGCCCTGGCCCTCGGTCTCTCACTGGCTCTCACCCCTCTTCGTCCCTTCTTTCTGTCTGGTGGTCTGCTCGTCCCTGTGACCCTCTGCCTGTGTGTCTTGGCCCCTCTGGTCCCTGGCACAGGAGTCTGTGGGCCGGCTCCCTGCGGGCAGGCTGGTCCCTGTGTCCCCATCCCTGCGGGTCTCCCTGACTGTGGGTCTCCCTTCCCTCTCTCCTACTTCAGGACGCCCAGCAGCTGCTTCCCTTTTGTTCCCCCCAGCCCCTTCTCCTCCCGCCTCCATCTCTTCCACCTCCACCTCCTCCTCCTTCCGAGAAGAGTAAAAATGTCAGAGCGAAAACCCTCCCAGCCCAGCAGCGTGGGGGCTCAGCCAGATCTCTGTGGCCCGCTGATGGGCAGCGTGGCTGCCTCCTTCCCTCCCTCCCTCCCTTCCTCTTTCCTTTCCTCCCTCCGCCTCTCCCCTCGGGCCACCTTGGCAGCCGCTGCCCGCCTCTCGGTCTCCCCTAGCCCTCCGTGGTGCCCGTGCCCAGGCACAGGGGCCTATTCTGCTCATCGCCGCCTCCCACCTCAGAGTGCCTTATGCCCTCTGCCAGGCCCTGCCCGGGCCCTCCTCTGTTCTTCTTCTTCGTCAGCCATTCTGGTCCAGCCCCCGCTCAACCTGCCACCTCCCTCACCATCACCGCAGGCCTGGACCCTTCGCTGGTTCCTCTTTGTCCCGTCCCCTCCTTCCCCGTCTCACACTCAGCCCCTCTCTCCTCTCTCCTTTCCCTCTGGTGTCTCTGTCCCTATCTCTGTCTCCCTCCCTCCTTCCCTCCCCCCTCCCTTCCCCTCCCCTCCCTTCCTCTCCCCTCCTCCCCTCTCCCCCGCTCCTGGTTCTCCACTTTCCCTTTGTTCATTCCCGGCCTCTGCTCTCCTTGTCACCTCTGGAGAAGGCTTGACACCCCAGGAACCCTCTCTGGTCCCCAAATGGGGAGGCTGCTGCCTTTCCTGGTGCCCCCCTAACCGACTAGACTGCAGAGATGCCCCGAGAAGCAGAGATGCCACCAACGTGGCATCTTCAGTTTGGTATTGGGACACCATGGTCCCAAGAGGTGGCCAGTGGGCACAAAGTCACCCTGGTGCCCTCGCCAGCCAGGCCCCCCTTGCCCCCGTCCTCTGGCCCTGGCCCAGGGAGGAGCAGCCCAGCCCTCTGTTCCTCTGGTTGGGCTTGGCTACTGTGACTCACTGGAGAACATTCGGGGCTAGTGGCCGGGCGAGGGGAGGGACGGGTGGCCCGGAGAGGGGAGGGACAGGACTCGTGTTCAGGGCTCACCGAGGGTCAGCTCCATGACGGCAGTCTCACATCCGGCGGCTTGCCCAGCTCGCTGGCACTCAGAACCACCACTGTACCCATGTCCAGGATGGAGAAACCAAGGTCTAGCCAGCAGCACTGGCCTCCAAGGTCACAGAGCCAGGGCCTGGCACAGCCAGAACCAGAGCCGGGTCTGCCGGCCGCTGGCCACCAGGTTACTGTCCCGGGCCACCTTCTGTGCATGCGCAGCCACCCGCCCATGCCACTCCCTGTCCCCACATCCACGGAGAGCAGCCCCTCTTGTTTCCCCAGCTATCGTGACTGGCCGGGCCAGGCAGCTGGGGCTGCGTAGCGCCTTGGGAACACTGAGGGAAGCAAGGGTGAGGCTGTGAACAGACGGGCGAGCGGGTGAATCACTGCTGAGGGCAGCGCGCCCGGGGGTGGCGGCGACAGTCGGAAAATTCCACATGGGTCCATAGCTCAGGCTGTGGTGACTCAGGTGGTGGGTTAGGCCATGGAGACTGCGGGGGTCAGGAAGTCCGTCCCCACTCCCTACGCATGCACCAGGATAGGTCTCGGCCAGGCCTGGAGAGAGGAGCCCACAGCATCTCCCCTCTCCTGGCACAACCCAGGAGGAGCAGGAAATGGACACTAGAGACCACGGTGTTGGCCCCACATCCCCAGCGTCCGCAGAGCTGCAGAGACCACAGGATTCTGGAGTAAGCAGGAGGGATGGTGGCCAGGGTTGGACCTCCGGTTGGACAAACATCTAGTGAGATCACCCAGGGGAGGGGAGATCACCCAGGGGAGGGGAGATCTCCCAGGGGAGGCCAGATTACCTTGGGGAGGAAAGGTCACCCTGGGAAGGTGAGATCACCTGGGAGAGGTGAGATCACCCAGGGGAGGGGAGGTCACCAAGAGAAGTCTATATCACCCAGCGAAGGCAAGATTACCTAGGGGAGGTGAGGTCACCCAGGGGAGGTGAGATCACTCAGGGGAGGGGAGATCACCCAGGGAGGCCAGATTACCTTGGGGAGGTGAGGTCACCCAGGGAAGGAGAGATCACCCAGGGGAGGTGAGATCACTCAGGGGAGGGGAGATCACCCAGGGGAGGAGAGATCACCCAGGGGTGGTGAGATCACTCAGGGGAGGTGAGATCACTCAGGGGAGGGGAGATCACCCAGGGGAGGGGAGATCACCCAGGGGTGGTGAGATCACCCAGGGGAGGTGAGATCACTCAGGGGAGGGGAGATCACCCAGGGGAGGGGAGATGACCCAGGGGAGGGGAGATCACCCAGGGAGGCCAGATTACCTTGGGGAGGTGAGGTCACCCAGGGGAGGGGAGATCACCCAAGGGAGGGGAGATCACCCAGGGGAGGGGAGATCACCCAGGGGAGGGGAGGTCACCCAGGGGAGGAGAGGTCACCCAGGGGAGGTGAGATCACTCAGGGGAGGGGAGATCACCCAGGGAAAGTTAAATCACTCGGGGGAGGTGGGATGACCCAGGGTAGGTGAGATCACAGAGAAAGTGAGATCACCCAGGGGAGGTGAGATTACCTGGGGTGGGGGCGCCGTGAGCTTGTGCTTCATTTGTACCTCAACCTGCCTGTTTCCTCCTTGCCTCCTGTTTTGACTTCTGGAGGGAGTCCCGGCCACAGAGAGCCAGGAATGAAATGTGGCCAAGGCATATTTGAGTTCAGAAGAAGGAAGAATATTCCCACAGGGAAAAGAGCTACCTTGGAATGGCAGGACTTTCCTGTCACTAGAGAATGAGCATCTGTCAGAAATGCTGATGGATGGAAAGTGACAAAAACAGATATTTACATGTAGTGGCCAAGACTCAAGGTTTTACAACTAGGGCATGTCCTGTGAGGGACAATATGGGAGAGTATTTGATGTCAACTCCACTGTTATGTGTGTGCTCATCCATCCACCCACTCATCCATCCATCTCTCTGTCCGTCTCTCCATTCATCTATCAGTTAATCCATCCATTTTACCCATCCACCCACCCATCTATTCATCCATCCATTTATCCACTCATCCATTCATCCATCCATCCATCCATCCATCCATCCGTCCACCCATCCATTCACCCATCCATCCACTCATCAATCCATCCATCTATCCATCTATCCATCCATTCACTCATCCATCTATCCACCTATCCATCCATCCATTTACCCATCCATCCATCCATCCATCAATCCATCCATCCATCCATCCATCCATTCACTCATCGATCTAGCCACCTATCCATCCATTCATTTATCCATCCATCCATCCATCCATCCATCATCCATCCATTCACTCATCCATCTATCCACCTAGCCATCCATCCATTTACCCATCCATTCATCCATCCATCCAACCACTCATCTATTTATCTATCCATTATTCATCCATCCATCCATTCACCCATCCATTCACCCATCCATCCTTCTATATGAATGCCTGTATTTTCATGTATCATTTATCAATCATCAATTTCCAATGTATCTATTCATCCAATTATCTATATAAACATAATATATCCTTCTATTTAACCCATTCAGGCATCTATCCATATAACCATGTCCACCCCATCTATACATCTATTCATTGAACAAGTATCTGACATCCATCCATCGATCCTTCCATTCATTTACCTAAATGTCTTAGTACATAGAAAACACTTCACAGATGCATTCAGTAAGCCATCCATTTAGCCATCCATCCATTTATCTAAATGTCTAAATATGTAGAAAACACTTAGAAGCATTTAGCAAGCCATCTATCCATTTGGAACTTAACCACTCATTACATGCTAATTACTATTATCTACATGTTCACTCATCCATTTGTATGTCCATTTGTCCAGCCAGCCAAACAGTGAGCTATTTATCCTTCTTTAATGTATCTTTCTATATCCAAATGTTCTTCTTTTCTTATTTTCATTTATCTGTCCAAATATTCTATTTACCCATACCATCCATACATCCATTTATACATCTTTCTGACTATCCATCCATATGCCCATCTATCTTCTCACCTAGCGAGTCCCATTTCCAATTATACACACACATGTGTGTTTACCCTTCTGTACACGTGTGCCCATCAGTTTGTCTATTAAGTCATCTAAATGATTTAACACTTACAACAGTTACTGGAACATAGTCTGCCCATAATCAATGTTACTTATTATTTTCCACTCACCTATTCACTCAACCAACCAAACATCTATCCATTAATCTCTCCATTTACAAATTTGTATATGAGTCCATCTATCCATATATTTATCCATCCATCTGGCTGGCCGGCCGGCCGGCCATCCATCCATCCGTCGGTCTGTCCATCCATCCATCCATCCATCCATCCATCCATCCATCCATCCATCTCTCCATCCTTCCATATATTTATTCAATAAATTTGTACTGAACTCAGACACTTTGAAGGTGCTGGGAATTCAGCACTAACAAAGTCCCTACTCTCAGTGAGGATCATGTTTCATTTGGAACAAACACATAAATAAATAAATAAAGGTCAGATGATGGAAAATATAACAGAAAATATAAATCAGGGTAAAGACATATGGAGTTCTGGGGGGATTGATATTTTATGTGTGATAGCCTCATGGAAATAAGTAATTATTTCCTTGGATTTTTATATATGAAAGCCTCATGGAAAGAAGTAATTCTTTTCTTATTTAAAAAGAGATGAGAGAAATGGGAGGACATGTTCCAGGAAGACAGTGCAAAATTACTGATTTAGTAGTGTCTGCTCACACATCTGTCTTTCTAATCAGTTCATCTAGCACAGATTCAGTTGTCTACTGATTCATTATCTATCCATTTATCTTTCTACTCATCTCTTGTTATATCCGCCCATATATCCATCTATTCATCTATCTATTACCCATATCCATCCATATGTTTACCTCTCCTGACATCCTTCTATTAATCTTTCCAATCATTTATACGTCCATATTCCAGCCATCCACTCATCCACCCATCCATACTTCCATCTCATGTGTCCTTCCATCAATACATTCATTCATCCATCTATACACCCATTCATCCATCATCCATTCATCCATAAATCCACTTATCTTTTGTTTTGGCATATCTGCTCGCTTAGCTATTGGGCTGATGATCAGCCAATATACACAGGTACAACACAGTTGAATGTATGAATATAATCAGCACCCATTCTCATAGATTAATATTTGTACCACATGCTTTGTTAAATATTCTAAAAATCACATCTGCATTTATCTATCCACCCATCCATTCGTCCTTTCCTCCAAACATCCATATATACATACATATGTTCTTCTATCCATCAATCTATTTTTGTTCATCTGCTCATTTGTTCATCCATTAATCAATTACTAAATAATTCTTTCTTTTTATTTATACATGAGTTATATTCTATTTGTACATGAGTCCATCCACCCATTCATCCATCCACCCCCATCCATCTGCCCATCCATTCACCTGTCCATCTATCCACGCACCTATCCATCCACTCATCCCTCTATCCATCCACCCATCCATCCATCCATCCATCCATCCATCCATCCATCCATCCTTCAATTATCCATCCATCCATCATTCAATTATCCATCCATCCATCCATCCATCAACCCATCCATTCATCCATCCACCCATGCATCCATCCATCCATCATTCAATTATCCATCCATCAATTCATCCATCCATCCATCCATCCATCCATCCATCCATCCATCCATCCATTTGTTCCTACTTCCTATCACTCTTCATTCATCTTTCCATTCGTTCATACTGTTCTCCATAATTGATTCTTTTCTAATCTTTATTTTTCCTTTCTTACGTGACTAAGACATGGTTCACAAGCTCATGGCCCAAGAATAAAGCAGTCCACCATGGCCCAGGAGGCTGAGCACCTTGATAGAGCCTAAGCAGGGGCTACAGAGGTAGGGATCTGTCTTCTTATTGACACATTCTCATCATCCCTGACATATACTTGCAAATATGTGTTCACAGAGCAGCATCCCAGTGCAAGGTGCTTTGAACAAGCCGATGGGGACAGGGGAAGACGGGGTGGTGGCCTCAGTGGCTCCCGAGTGATCCCTGGTAGATAAATGTCTCTGATTTAAAGAGGAGGCAGCCTCCAAATGCTTGGAGCATGCATCTGTTCAGTGTGGCCCTCTGTCCAAGCAAGCACTGCTGACAGCAGAAGAATGGGCCAGAGCCATGAGTAGGGTCCAGGGTGGTGGGTGGTGGGTGGTGGGTAGTGGGTGCTGGGTGCTGGGAGCTGGGCGCTGGGGGCTAGGTGGTGAATGTTGGGTGCTGGGTGGTGGTGATGAAGCTCAGATGTTGGTTGGGACTGAGACTAGGAGAAAGGCTAAAGGATTGTTTCTAGATTCATCTGGAATGAATTGGCTAGATCCTTCCATCCCAAGTCCCATTGCTTTTCTGAGGAGAGGTACCCTGGAGAAGAGGAGGAGTCAGCCTTGCCTCAGAAACCAAACTGTCAAAAGTGTAATTTCCACCCAGGAAGGAGGAGCACAGGCACCTCTGAGATGAGGGGGACGTACTCTTCTCTGGAGCAGAAAGGAGCAATAGGTGATGTCCCACCTGCCAGGGGTGGAGCAGGACAGTGACCCATGTGCAACTTTGAACCCTCATCTGCAGCCCATGAGCAGCTGGAGATCGGGGGCTCTGGGAAGGGCACTGGGTATAGAACCCACCCCCTGCCCCAGTGGACAGGGCCTCTTGGACACCTCAGCCACTCTCCCCAAGCGTGTGGTGTGTGTAGAGGCCCCTGCATCTGCTCCCCTGCTCCCGGGGAAACTAGGAACCCAAGAGGGATGCTAGAACCCTTCATGCTGTTGAATGCCCTGCACAGAGCAGCCCTGCTCTAGGCTCCATGGTCAGGGGCCAGAGTGCCTGCCCCCTCCTGCCGGGGGATGCAGGTGACTCAAAGGCCCTCTCTGCCACAAACTCCCTTCCCTGACAACACACAAGCAGCTTGGAGGCAGTTAGCAGACGGAGTCTGGATAGGACTTGCCTGGCCCCAAGAAAGGGCCAGGGGCTTTCTTCCCTCCACCCCTGCTCAGCATCTCCCTCCTCCCTTATCTGCCTGTGTCTGGCACTGGCGGGGCTGTGCTGGGTGGTACATGACTAGGAGGTCTGACTTTCTCAACCGCCTAATTTCCTATCAACCCCACCCCCATGCAGCCCCTCGAACCTCTTTCCAGGTCCCTAGATGTTGGGGACTGGGTGGGGGCTGGGCTGGCTGGAGACAGTCTAACCCTGGGGAAGGCACCCTGCTGGGCTGCCCTCTGGCCGAGCCCCTCCAACCCGCTCGCCTCCCTCTCTTCTAAGTATCAATACATCCTCGTCCACAGCCAGGGCCTGGTTCTATCTGCCTCAGCGCATGCGGAAAGCCCTCTCCGATTGCCTTGTGGTCCTGGGTTGCCATCTCCCGGAAGGTCTTTAGTGGCCCCCAAAAAGATGCAGAGGACTGGGATTTGGGCGGGGCTGGGCTAGAGGGAAGTGGAGGATCTTGTTGGTGCAGCAGCGCCCAATCC
Source organism: Rhinopithecus roxellana (assembly GCF_007565055.1). Lineage (NCBI taxonomy): Eukaryota > Metazoa > Chordata > Mammalia > Primates > Cercopithecidae > Rhinopithecus > Rhinopithecus roxellana. Next base: position 1,443,687 of record NC_044563.1, on the reverse strand, counting down.
CAGTTCTGCTTTTCCAGGAGGTCCCTTTGGTTGCATGCTGAGCTTTGGCCGTGAGCAGTGCTCGGGCGCTCTCAGGAGCCTTTGAGTCCAGTGGCTGGTGAGTGGTGTGAGGTCAGAGAGTCCCCGGGAAGGGCAGCCCAGTCCTGCTCCCTGCTGGTGCCTGCAGGTCTTGTGGGCCCTCAGCACCCGAACCCCACTGGGGCAAGGACTCTGGCCCCTCCCCAGGCAGGGAGCAGCCCTTGGACAACGCACTTGGCCCCTGTGAGCTTCGGTTTCCATCTGTGAAATGGGAAGCTCCGGGGACCTGCCTCACAGCTCTGGGGGATGAAACAAGAGGCTTGGTTTAAAAAGCATGGCAACAGTGGGGCGCGGTGGCTCATGCTTGTAATCTCAGGACTTTGGGAGGCTGAGGTGGGTGGATCACCTGAGGTCAGGAGTTCGAGACCAGCCTGGCCAACATGGTGAAACCCTTGTCTCTACTAAAAATACAAAAATTAGCGGGGGGCAGTGGCAGGTGCCTGTAATCCCAGCTACTCGGGAGGCTGAGGTGGGAGAATTGCTTGAACCTGGGAGGCGGAGTTTCCAGTGAGCCGAGGTGGTGCCACTGCACTCCAGCCTGGGCAACACAGCGAGACTCTGTCTCAAATAAATAAATAAATAAATAACTTGGCAAAGACTGGCATGGAGCAAGTGTTTGGTCTGAGTAGCTACATTCTGAGCGTGCAGATGGGGAAACTGAGGCCTCAGAGGGGTAGGGCCTACTCCTCCAGAAAGCACTCCTAGGCCTATAGCAGCTCATGCAAGACAAGCCCTGGGGCCTTGCAGCCCGTCCCCCTCCTTCTCCCCCAGCAGTGGGATCTCAGGGGCTGGGACTGCAAGGCAGAGCTCACACCCCCACCCTTCACCAGCCTGAGGACTCAGAGCGGGAGACCACTTGGCTGTTTCCACTGCCAACACCTTCCTCTTCTCTAGGGCTCACCCATCCGTCTGGCACCTTCTCAGGGAACTGAACAGGCTGGCCTGCAGGGTAGTGGAGGGGAGGCCCACCATCCTGCCACCCCAAGGTGCCACCTGCCAGGGCCTGTCCCAGCTGGACCACCTGGCCCCCAGACCCTCCTGGCACTGCCCTTCTGTGGCTACAGGATTGTTTTAGGAGACACAAGGGAACCAGGAAGGGGGCGGGGGAAGGAAGGATTCTGGCTTCCAGAATCAGCGGGGGTGGGGCCTGTGATGCTCCCATTTGTGCAAACAGCCCAGCTGGGTGTCAGCGGACAACAGCGCCTTCCAGCCCGAGAGGAAGAAGACATCCTTCTGCTTCCCTGGGAAACTTCCAGGTGCCTGAGACCCCTTGCCCAGGGCAGGAGGAAGGGGACCTCCCCAGGGATCCCGGGTCCAGACATCAGGTCTTGACCACAGGAAGGTGTAGGGAGGGAGCCCCAAGGCTTAGACCTCAATGCCAACCTCCCTCAGCAGCCCCTGTGGGGCCAAGGCTGGGGCTGAGGTGGCTTCCCCAACTGTCCCCAGCTCTGCCTTCTTTCCTGAGCAGCCATGGGCACTGCTGGGGGCTCTCAGGGCCGCCTGCCTCAGCTTGGAGCATTGTGCATCCTCCGGGTGGTGCCCGGCCCCTACTCGGAAGGAAGGTGGGCGGGAGGGCTGCCCAAGGGCCTGGCTGCCTGGGGGGTTCCATCCCGTGGGCTCCTGCTGCTCAGATGAAGGCTTCCCAGGGGCTGCCTGGGGCCTCCAGGTGGGTTCAGCCCCTTCCTCCTGTAGAATCTGGAGCTCTGAGGCTCTCCAGGGACAGAAGTCCAGAGAGGCCCCTCAGGTCGTCCCTCCCCTTCCCAACTCAGCTCAGCACATGGAGAAGTGAGGGAGGCTCTGATGGGCCAGGTGGGGCTGCAGGACTGGAGCTGTGCATGGCAGGTCCTGCCAGAGCCCTGGGCAGCAGCCTCCCACCGCGGGCTGGGCAAGCCTTTGAAGGTCTGCAGAGGGGCAGGGTGATTGGATGATGCTAGGAGGGGCACGTGCCAGGGCTCTGACACCTTCCAAAACTGGGAAGAGCTGGGAAAGCCGGTGGGATGCGAAGTGAGTTCAACCAGGCCAGGAGGGCCTGGCGTGGCCACCCAGAGGCATGGTCTTTGTCTGTAGCTGGTGAATGGTTCTTTGCGTGGGAGACACGGCCTGGTCATGCATGGGGAACAGACTGGGGGCAGGGTCATCCTGGTGGGGGCCTGGGTTGCACAGGGGCAGACTGAGAGAGCCGCCAGGGTGTCTGTGGGATGGCATGCGGGCAGGCAGACTTGCCTTCTAGGTGTGGGCATGGGATGGGAGCCCCAGGGCAGCTGGGCCAAGGACAGGCACTGCAGCCACATAAGCAGTGTGACCCCAGGGAGGGTGCACCCCTGCAGAGTTGGGTTCCGACATTTGGATATGTCGAACTCAAGGTCTGGAGGGTGTCCTGACCCTCCCTAGCTGTGGGCCGGGACTGCCTCGTTCTCATCGCCTCAAAGCCCCCAAGGCTGGGTAGTTTCTCAGTGTGGGGAGTCTTGCTCCTGGGGGCTATGGAGGGCAGGCGTCCCCCCAGCGTCACCAGGGAGTGCCCTCAGAGCCACAAGGGAGCTCTGTGAAATCCTCGTCCCTGCCCCCAAGGGACAAGGACAAGCTAGTGACTGTCAACTGGACAGCCAGGCGAGACAGGAGTGCCCCCGAGTGGAGGAACCGCAGTCCAGCCTGGCTGGCAGCTGAAGTGGAGCCTGGACCCCGCCCAGGGTCAGGGGACCTGCTCCGGCCTGAGGCCCGGTGGGAGAGGACAGTCCTGTCCTGGGGGCATCTGAAAGGCCACATCATGGAGGGGTGGTTCTGAGGAATTTGGCCCCATCCCGGGCAGTCTGAGGGGAGGGGCCACATCATGGGACAGTCTGAGGGGCTGGACCCACTTGTCCGGCTGGAGGGGCTTGGCCTGCCCTGGGCCTCGTGTGGGGGGCATGTCCTGAGACCGTCACAGCCTGGCATCCCTGGTGCCCTGTGAGATGCGTGGGGGGTTGTCTCATCTGCTTTTCTCCAGCCTCAGCCGAACCCGCCCAGCCTGGGCCTTCCTGGGGACTCCCGCAGGGGGCCTCCCAGGCCACACATCCCTGTCTGGGTGCAGGGGACTTCTGTCCCATCCTAGACAGGAAACTCCCCAGTTCCCTTAATCACCTTTTGAAATGAGAAGCCTACCCCGCACGGGCTCTCAGTTTCATTCTGAAAGGTCAGGTTTGGCTCCCCACCCCATGCAGTTTGGAGGGGCAGGGGATGTCCAAGGAGGGAGTCCAGGCTCTGCAGAGCTCAGGAGAACCATCGTTCTCCAGCTGGAGCTCCTGACAGCGCCGGCACAGGTGCAGCCCTGGCCTCCCGGGATCTGCACCAAGATGCCGCAGGATCATCTGTGCCTTGGCCATGGCCGCCCAACCCCCTACCCTGCCCGGCCCCGGGGATCAAGGCATTTGAGACAGCTGGGAGGGGGTGGCCAAGGATGAGGCCAAGGAGGAAGGCGGGGGTGCCCTAGCCCAGAGGCTCAAGTCCTACCCTTCTATGGGCATGAGGTGACCAGGAGCAGCACCTCGTCCAGGGCTGGGGGCGGAGCTGACAGGAGGGGCCGTTTTGGAGCCGACACAGCTGTTGTGCACCCAGCAGCCTGTCTCCCTGTGCACGGCCTGGGCAGGGCATCCTCCCACTTCTCCCTGGGGACAGGCACGGACATTCCGACCCAGCCCCCAGCCAGCCGCGGCCTCTGCTTAGCCTCCATTCCACTCACGGCACGCAGCGTCCCTTCAGCAGCCCCCGCACCTGTGTCCCAGTGGGATTTGGCAGCAAGAAGTCCAAGATGCAGACCCTTCACACACACCAGGCCCACGGCAATGTGACAGCTACCAAGGACACAGACACAGGACAGTGACTGCAACTGCCAACACAGCACAGGAGCTGGGGCCAGGACCCACTTTGTAGGAAGGCAGGGAGGTGGTCCTGCACCACCCTGGGTCGATTAGACAGGGACCCTCTGCCGTCAGCACCCAGGCAGAGCCTGGTAGCAGCCCTGGCTGCAGTTTTGGGGTATGTGAGCGTCACCCTGGGCCTCCTCTCAGGTCCATCCTGTGTGGCTTCGGGTGTCACGCCCTTTCTGTGACCTGGGCCCCAGCACCTTCCCTTCCGCACACCAGGCCACAGCCCCCGCTGGCCTGCTCCTAGGCTGGCCTCTATCCCCAGCACGGGCCATCCCTTGGCCATTAGCATGTTGCCCCTCTGCCCTTCAAAGCCCTGCCTGTCCCCGCACCCCACACCCTGAGCCCTCCCATCTCTTCTGGGACCTGCACCAGGGGCAACTCAGGTTCCCCTGGTGAGGCTTAGCTTCGATGCCTGGATGTCTGCTGGCCGGCAGCTCCCCCCTGCCAGGGAGCCCAGTTACCAGGCCCCTAGCCCTCTCCACCCACCCCAGCACAGGGCTGGATGCCCATTGGTACCACAGAGTACAGCTGCCCCCTAGGAGGCCTTTGGCTGTGGGGTTTTTCTGCCCAGCTCTGGCCTTAGTAGTCCCACACACAACCTCTGCCATGCCCCCTCATGTCCCCATCCCAACCAACACACGGTGGCTGGCACCCAGCACAGGCACCTGTCAGAATCCTGGGCCTTGTCCTTTACAGCAAGTCAGGGGCAGCTTTGGGTGTCCTGCCTGGTCTGCTGGACCCCAAGCTTGGCGGCCTCCAGACCCTCAAGGCAGGATAACCCCTCTCAGATTGTCCTGTGGGCAGGTGGCTGGGCCCCGGCCAGTTCCACCCCTCACAGAGCAGCTGCTCCCCAGCCCCCACCTCGCCTCTTCCCAAGCTAACAGGGCCCACAGTCCCCAGCTCCTCCCCAGCAGTCCAGGCCACGTCTTGGGGTCTCCCCGCTTCAGGCATCCACCATGGGCTTAGGATCCCACGTGCCTCCCCCAGTGAGTTCAGGGCACAGAGGCAGGCAGAAGAGGCCTCCACCCTTGTTATGAGACGGGGGTCCCGGCAAGACTTCCTGACACCTGTCTATGGGTCCCCAGTTTCCCCATTGGACATCCACGTTCTCTCATTGAGGAGCCCAGATTCCCCATCAGGCACCCCAGTTCTCCACCATCCAGGCAGCTCAAGGATTATGCACCCGTGGACACGGCACAGGGCGCTGGGTGTCGCCACAGACCCTTACCCCAGCAACTCTTCCCGCTCCTCGGCGCCTGGGTCACTCGAAGCCTCCGCCATCGGCCTGTAGTCTGGACCCCACAGGGTGCTGGCAGATTCCTGGAGTGGGTGTACGTGCTGTGGCTTTCAGCGCTTTCTGGGGCGGCCTCGGAGCCCCCACCCCCCGCTGGGTTTCACTTCCCCCTTCCGGCTGCAGGTTGAGGTTTGGAACCTATCTTGGCTTGGGTCAGGGTGTTGTTTTTTAATCTGTTGCTACAAGAGGAGAGGAAGAAAAAAAAAAAAAAAACCCAAACCACCTCTCAGGAAGCGTTAAGCAAGTTACAGGGGCCTGGGGGACAGAGACGGGGTGCAAGGGCCGAGATGGCCTCAGGCAGCTCATCAAGGCTGGGAGGGGCGGGGCATGCTGCCCGTGGTCCTCGCTAGTAGCTCTGGCCGCCAGGTTCACCTGTGAGTGGCTGGTTCTCCTGCAGCATCAGGGACAAGCACGTCCGTGATCCCATAAGCACCATGTGAGCGTCGTAGCCTCTTTGGGTGAAATCCCCAGAGGCCGGCTCTCCTACAGGTGCTCATGGAACTTGGTGGAATCTTTTCTCAAAGCCTGGGGTCATAGCCTTGAGCACCCCAAATGGCTGTGGGTTCCAGGTGGCTTTAGGGGCTGTGCCTGGGATGCCCCTGCATCCTACCCGTCAGGTGCCTTGCTCTGTCTTGGGTTCCCTGGCTGATGCCGAGCTGTTGGGCAGCTGCCTCGTCCCCCCGCTGCCCCTTGCTCTCCATGCTCTGGGCGCTGGAGTTGACCACCAGGCTGTAATGGGGGTGCCTCAGGGACCCTCCCAAGAGGCACAGGCAGGGCCAAGGGGAGGGATGGAGGCTGTTTCCAGCCCTCACTGCCCTCAGCTTCTGGGAGTGGCCACACAGCGGCTCCAGGGTCAGGAGGAGGCGTGACTGCGGGGGCCAGACCCCAAAAGCTGAGGCAGGGGAGGACTTAAGCTGGGCCGAAGTGGGGCAGTCACGGAGGTGGCGAAGGCTTCCCTGCTGGAAACCTCAGCCCAGGAGAAGGGGAGAAGGGAGCCCTGGCCAGTGGCTGGGCCTGAGAAATCCAACCAACAAGGATTTGCAGGGGTTCCCGAGGCAAAGAGGGGCTGGAAAGAGGCCAGGGGTCAGGAAGGCTCAGGGCAGAGAGTGTTGGCCCGTCAGGCTGGGCCCGAACCACGAGCCGCCTCCACGGGAGGCAGCGAGTCCCTCACCCACCAAACACCGCAAACACTGGCAGAGGCTTGCTCAGAGCCCCACGAGTGGAGGCACCAGAGGGATCTGTGGCCCAGACGATGGGCAGGGCTAGAACCAAGCCAGGCCCAGCGCCGTGGAGATGAATAGGCCATGCTTGTGCCTTCCCCATGCCTCCTCCCTGTGGGTCCCTAAGGGCCCCCAAGCCTCCCTTGCAGAGCAGCACATGGCACAGCCCTGCGGTTCTCACCATGCAGCCTCCCTCCTGAGGCCATCCTGAAACGTCTCCCCTCGGGGCGGTAGGGTCTCGCCTCCAGGTTGCAGCCATCCCGCTCACCCACCCGTCCAGGCACCGTGTCGGCAGGTGCAATGCCCATGTCCATCTGCCCTTGAGTTCCTTCCCCTGGCCTATAGAAGGGTAGCTCCAACCTCTTCACTGGGAGCTTCAGGAACCTTGCCAGGAAGAGAACAGGCAGATGGAGACTGGGGTCCACCCTGTCCTGCCCTCTATGGCCCGAAGGCTGGACTGGCTGCCTCACTTTTGGAGCTAGAGAAAAATGAGAATGCAGGACCCTGTGGTTCAAAATTAAGAATTTTGACCGGGTGCGGTGGCTCACGCCTGTAATCCCAGCACTTTGGGAGCCCGAGGCAGGTGTATCACTTGAGGTCAGGAGTTTGACACCAGCCTGGCCAACATAGTGAAATCCCGTCTCTACTAAAAATGCAAAAATTAGCCAGGCGTGGTGGCACATGCCTGTAATCCCAGCTACTCGGGAAGATGAAGTAGGAGAATTGCTTAAACCAGGGAGGCGGAGTTTGCAGTGAGCCAAGATCGTGCCAATGTGCTTCAGCCTGGGCAACAGATCTAGACTCCGTCTGAAACAAAACAAAACAAAACAAAATCAAAAACAAAAAAACCTTAAGAATTTCAAGAGGGAGACACAAAGCACAAAACCACACTCAGCCCCGGGTCCACAAAGCCACTTGGCCAGAGCGGGAGGCCCATAGACCCTGGAGCTGAAGGTTGGGGTGATGATCAGCCTGCCCTGGGGGCTTGGAGAGTGTGCCCTCCTCCCCTCTGCCTCCCCAACCCTGTTGGGGCTGAATCATGCTCCCCACAACATTCATATGGTGAAGTTCTAACCCTACCCCTAGCCCAGTCCCTCGGAGCATGACCGTGTTTGGAAGCAGAGTGCCTGCAGGTGTCATTAGCTGGATGAGGTCACGGTGGAGGAGGGTGGCCGCTCATCCAGTGTGACTGGTTTCCTTACAAAAAGAGGAAATGTGGGCCGGGCCCAGTGGCTCATGCCTGTAATCCCAGCACTTTGGGAGGCCGAGGCGGGCAGATCACGAGGTCAGGAGACAAGACCATCCTGGCTAACACAGTGAAACCCCATCTCTACTAAAAATACAAAAAAAAAAAAAAAAAAAAAAAAAAAAAAAATTAGGTGTGGTGGCAGGCGCCTGTAGTCCCAGCTACTCAGGAGGCTGAGACAGGAGAATGGCATGAACCTGGGAGGCGGAGGTTGCAATGAGCCGAGATCGTGCCACTGCGCTTCAGCCTGGGTGACAGAGCAAGACTCCATCTCAAAAAAAGAGGAAATATGGACATGGACACCCGTGGTGGGGAACTTCCCATGAGAAGACAGCAGAGATGAGGGTGAGGCATCCACAAGACAGTCATACCAAGGGGCACCAGGACCCCCAGCAGTGGGAGAGGCCTCGGGAGAACCAGCCCTGTCCACCCTGGGATCTCGAACTTCCAGAATGTGGGAGCTCGACATCACAGCAGCAGCAGGGCAGCAGGACGGCCCCTCTGGTGGTGCGTCCTGCAAGCAGGCCACAGCGTGGGGGAACCCTGCCCTGTTCTCCAGGAACCCAGGCTGAGGAACAGGCCACACTCCAGGATGCTCACGGTGCTCTGGGAGGCTTTCTCAGCAGATGTGCGCCCTCACCTCCCGAATCACAGAGGAGAGGGAAGCCAGGGTGCGGGGTGTCCTCCTGTGGCCGTCCAGCCCTCTCTCCTGCCCACATCACCATCGTGGAGAAGGCAGACTCTTGCTCTCTCACTCAGCTCCTCCTCCCCAGACGCTATCTTGTGGCCCATCCACCTTCCTCCCTGTCCCCTGAGCCTCTCCTCCGTACACCCTCCACGTTGATGTGCAAATCACTCAACATTTTAACAAAGAAACAAAAGTAAAAACCATCCCAGAGGGTGCCCAGTCCACGTGGCCCACCCCCTTCTCACTTCTTCCCTCCCTGGCCAAGCCCCTGCCTCCAGCCCTTCCCTCCACTCAGCCTGGACAGGCAGGCATGGGCAAGGGGGGAGGTGTCCCCAGCGGGGGCCCAGCCACCCCTCAGGCAGTCCAGGCATATTCGTGTGTGTGTGTGTGTGTGTGTGTGTGTGTGTGTGTGTGACAGGGTCTTGCTCTGTTGCCCACACTGAAGTGCAGTGGTGCAACCAAGGCTCACTGCAGCCTCTACCTCCTTGGCTCAAGTGATCCTCCCGTCTCAGCCTCCCAAGTAACTGGGATCACAGGTACATACCACCATGTCCAGCTAATTAAAAAATTTTTTTGTGTGTACAGACGGGGTCTTGCCATGTTTCCCAGGCTGGTCTTGAGCTCCTGGGCTCCAACTATCCTCCTGTCTCAGCCTCCCATGTACTCCCATGCTGGGAGTGCAAGCAAGAGCCACTGCACCTGGGCAGTCTGTGCATGTTTGAGGACCTTGTGGGCCCCGCTGGGTGGGAGGTTAAATAGGAACTTAGCCCTTCCTCTGAAGAGCTAAGAGTCTACCCAAGAATGAGACGCAGAATCATTTCTTCCCTCAGTGCCGCTCACTCCTGAAACTCTAAGGGAGGGGTGTGGAAGGCAGACTCCGGCCCCTCGGTTGTCCTGTCTCCAAATCTGGTGCAGGGTCCAGCGAGCAGCATGGGGACCAGCAAGCGGCCGCGTCAGGCGATGAGTTCGTTTGAATTCTGGGATGGAGCGAGTTGAGGGCATCAGACTCCAGGGGATGGAGCCAAGCAGCAAAGCCCTGAGGGGTCATCCAGGAGGAGGTCTGTGCCGGGCGGGCAGGACACAGGGACACTCCAGGTGCAGAGGCCACAAGGCAGATGTCTGGGTGGTGCAGGGTCTTGCTCTGGATTTGAGGGGAGAAGCCGGCAGTTAGGACCTGTGTAGCAGGCTGGAGGTGCGGGTAGAAGTCCCAGCTGAGCTGGGAGAGACCTGGGCAGGAGATGCTGTGTGCTAGCACCATGGGCTGGAAAGGACATCCCTCGGTACAGGACATCCCGCAGCGCCCCTCCCTGGTAAATCACTCCGTGGGCACACCCAGGTGCTGGAGGGGTTTGCTGTGGGGAGCAAAGCTGGGGGCTGTGCTCTCTCCCTGCACGTGAGCTGGGATCACTTGGCTCCTTTCCTTCCACTGACCGTGGCCACTGGCGAGCTGGGGATCTGGCCCAGGAGTAAAGGGAGTGAGGAAGAGAAGCTCTCAGTGGGGACAGAGACAGAGAAGAAAGGGGCGGGGAAGCCTGCGAGGGGGCCGGGTGGATCGGAGGGATGCCAGGAGAGGGCAGTGACCAGAGAGCTGCCCCTAGCAGAGTGGACAGGCCGGGCGGTGGAGAGGCAGCACTGGGGGAGCCCAGGGTTCAGGGCCAGCCAAGGGCAGACATTTTCCAGCAGGCGCAGAGACACAGGCTGGGTCGAACAAGATGGGCGTCGGTTGGCACGAAAGGCCTTGAGTCGGAGAGCTTGGCTATTTATCTTGTTTGCTTTTAGTTTTTACTTTATTTTTCACTTAAAAAAAATTTCGTAGAGATGTGGTTTTGCTGTGTTGCCCAGGCTGGTCTCAAACTCCTGGCCTCAATCCACCCGCCTTGGCCTTCCAAAATCCTGGGGTTACAGGCATGAGCCATCGGCCTGGCCTTCTTCTTTTTTTTTTCTCTTTCTTTAAATTCTTAACGCTTTAATTTTTGAGATAGAGTCTCGCTCTGTCACCCAGGCTGGAGGGCAGTGGCATGATCTGGGCTAACAGCAACCTCCGCCTCCCGGGCTCGAGCGATTCTCCTGCCTCAGCCTAGCTCTGCCTCCCTAGCTGGGACCACAGACATACACCAGCACACCCGGTTAATTTTTATATTGTTTTGTAGAGACGGGGTCTCCCTTTGTTGCCCAGGCTGGTCCCAAACTCCTGAGCTCAAGGCCCCCACTCAGCCTCCCAAAGTCCTGGGATTAAAGGCGTGAGCCACCACACCTGGCCTTTATTTTATTTTATTTTTTTCCTCGCTCTCTCTTTTAAAATCTTTAGAGCTTGGTTTTGTCTCCACTATTTGGTGGCATCAGAGTGACTGGGGCCTTCACTCATGAGAAACTCAACCTGCAGGAGAGCAGGGCTGGCTGGGACCTGCAGGCAGGGAGCGAACCCGGGTGCCATGAAGGGCCTGGCTGTGGACATGTGCTCTGGGGGGCATGGGACGCTTCATGAGAGGGCGGTGATCATTGCTGGATTCTGCCCCAGTGGCCTCTGGTTTGAGGTGGTGGACCCAGGTGATTTGGGGTGTGAGTGAAAGATTTTGGGGCCTTGGTAGAGGGGCGGAGGGGAGGATCAGAAGGAGGAAGCTCGTGGAAACCGTGCCTGACCGGATGCCGTGATGATTCTTGGCGTCCTGCTGGAGGGGCAGCTGCAGATACTCGAGCCTGCGAGGACCCAGGCCTTCCCGATGGCTCAAGGAGGGGACAGGGACTCAAGAGCAGCCTGGCAAGGATGGGGAGCAAAGGGAGATGAGAGGGGGTGGTGAGGAGGTGGGGGTGACGGGGCCAGGAGAGGGAGAGGCCCTGGGGTCAGGCTGTGCTTGTCGAGGGGGCGGAGGTGCTTGCAGGAGGCAGAAGCAACAGCGGGATCCGGGGAGCTCCCCGCTTGGTCACGACCAGCCCGGCACAACGGGGGACGCTGGCTGCCGGAGGACCCCAGTGTACATGGTGGCCCCAGCGTCCTGTAGGGACTGTTAGGCAATCCCCATGCAGACCCCTATCCCTGTCCCCAGGTCCCATCATGGGTGTAAGCTACCCCCTCGCCCCAGCAGCGCTGACGCAGCTGCAAATAACTCCAGGTCCCCGACTTTGTGGAGTTTCCCTCCCAGGGGAAGAGACGAACAGTGAACAAATGAAAAAACAAGCCCATGATCATTCTGGAAAATAACCAGGAGAAGTCACAGAGATGGCTGGGGGAGTGCCAGAGGCCTTCACGGAGGAGGTGACCATGCCGGAACTAAAGGGTGTGAAGGAGACGGCCACGGGGAGAGTCTGGCGAGAAGATTCCAGGCCTGAGGCAGAGGCAGGTGTGGTCCTGGTGTGACATGCTGCAGCTGGGTGGTACAGGGGGCTGAGCCAGGCCTTGCTAGGGCTGGGGGAGAGTCGCTTAGGGAGGCAGGAGGTGCCAGCTGGGTCTCTGCCTACCTGATGGTCCAGTGAGGCAGACGCTCTCATCTCCATGTTCACTGTACGTCTGGGTAAACCAAGGCTGGGCACCCCGTTGTGGGGGGGTGGGGGCTGAGCCAGAGAGGCAGCTCTAACCCTGGGCTCCAGGGCTGTCTGGCGAGAGCTGGAGCCGGAGGAGTGGGTGAGGTCTGGCAAGCGCCGGGCTCAGCTTTCCAAGGATGGCTGGAGCCAGGCACCGGCCTGCAAAGGTGGGTCTGGGCCCAGGCACAGCCGGTGCCAGGGGAACAAAAAGGACACAGAGCTGGACAGGTCAGGGGTGAGGCACAGCTGGGGAGAGAGGGTGAAGCCCAGCCCTGATCCTGGGCCCCTCAGTGGAGGCCCAGTGAACCCCTAAGGACCACACAGGGGGTCCAGCAGGTGGACATTCATGGGGGAACTCTGTGTCCCCCTCTGGGACCCCACTCCTGGCTTCCCCTTGACCGAGTGTGTGAGGGTGACGGTCAGGGGGGAGCCCCTTCTGAGTTCAGCCCTGCAGAGAGAACGAAGCCCCGTGACCGGCCTCGTCCTAGCTCCACCCAGCGCCCACCCTGCCCAGGGCACCCGGGCCTCCCTCCTGCTGTCCCTGAAGGGCAACTTTCCAGCCTTGGATCCCTGGCCCTAAACCTAACCCTAACCCTAACCAAGGTGTCCCCGGGGGCCTGGCACCCAGCCCCGCCCTTGGCCCTCAGCCAGGGGCACACACGCAGTCCTCAGCCTCTCCCACCACCCCCGAAGTCCCCCACACCCTCTGGGGCACCTTTCTACCCACACCTGAGCCCTGGGAGGTCCTCTCTGCTAACTTGTGGTAGTTTTCATGTCATCTGTTTTTGTTGTTGCTTACAAATTGTATTGCTTTAACGTTTAAAGAAAAGTTTAGCTTTGGGGGAAATAATTTCAAACCCACAGAGAAGTTTCAAGAATAAGAATTTGACAAAGTGCATCTGTACCCCCCTCACCCAGGGCACACGTCCACTTTGCCATTCGACCCCTGCTTCTCCGCCTCTCAGCCTCTCTCTGTTTCTCTGAACCTCTGTCTCTTTCTCTGTCTGCCGCTGTTCGTGTCTCTCTGCCTCTGTGTCTTTGTCTCTCTGCCTCTCTGTCTCTCTGCCTGTGTGTGTCTCTCTGTCTCTTGTCTCTCTGTCTCTGTGTGTCTCTGTCTATCTCTCTCTCTGCCTCTGTCTCTCTGTCTCACTGCCTCTCTGCCTCTCGGTCTCTGTCTCTCTCTGTCTTTTGTTCTCTGTCTCTCTGCCTCTGACTCTCTGTCTTTGTGTCTCTCTCTGTCTCTCTGTCTCTGTGTTTCTGTGTCTCTCCATCTCTGTCTATCTTTCTGTCTGTCTCTGTCTCTGTCTCTGTGTCTCTGTCTCCATGTCTCTCTGTGTCTTGTCTCTGTGTCTCTGTCTCTGTGTCTCTGTCTCTGTGTCTCTCTGTCCCTGTCTCTCTGTCTCTGTGTTTCTTTGTCTCTGCCTCTCTGCCTCTTTGTCTCCCTCCTTTCCTCCTGAAGACTTTAAGGTCTGTTTCCTTGGAATGCAGATGTTGTTTTGTGTAACCACAGTGCAGCTGTGAACTTGAGCACGTTCACCACGGACACTGCTTGTTATCTTGTCTGCCAGTCTGTGTCCTGATGGCTGCTCCCATCAGCGGGGGCACAGGGCAGGCCCTCTGCGTCACCGCGGCCTCCCAGCAGAAAGGACATGTCAGGCTCTTCCTGCACGTTTCCTGCCCCGCCCTGCAGTCAACCTTTCTTCCGAGGAGCCGTGGGTCCTCAGGGGAGGATGATTTCAGAGAGCAGGGCCTGGGGCCTGATGTGCTCCTTGACACTGCGGTGTCTGCGTCTCAGTGGCTCAGCCTCAGAGCAGGAAATGCCCACGTGTGCAGAAGCACCCACACCTGCCCTGCACCCACGCCTGCCTTCCCCGAGGAACCCCTGCCTTCTGTCTCCAGCAGCCGCAACTTCCAGGGGTGCCCCGTGCACTTCCTCCCACCCCTCCCGCCTTGGCCCGCTGTGCCCAGTCTTCCCCAACCCCTTCCTGGCCACAGCCCAGCACGGGTTACCTGGGACTTCAGAGGCCATGTCCTCCCTGACCTCCAGAGTCATGCACAGGGCTGCCCACATCCCCTGCCCTGGGCCTGTCCCCCTCCTCTTCTGGGACTACCCTGGGGCTTGTGGTGGCTGCCCCGGCTGTCCTGGCTGTCCCCACCCTCCCCCTCCTCTCCTCTCGCCCTGGCCTTGGGCACCTCTGCCCATCGGCTCACCACCCAGGACACCCACATCCACATCTCCAGCCCAGCATGGCTCCAGCTGCCTGGGCCAGCTCTCCCCTAGGAATTTCCACAGGGCCCCAAACCCAGCAGCCCCAAAGTGAGTGCCCCACCTCCTCCCAAAGCCACTTTCTCAGGGCTCCTGCCCTGGAGAGCAGTCCCTGCCCACCCGTGCCCCCAGCAGGTGCCTGCCTCATGTCCTTCAGCCAACAAGTCCTGGGGACCCAGCCCCTTCCATGTCTCCGTTCCTCACTCCCCCAACCCAGCAGTGACTTCCTCTGTGCTCCACCCTGCTGAGGTCTTTCTAGAATGCAGAGCTGGGAGACAGCTACACGCAGCACTGGCCGCAGGCCTCACTTCCAGCAGGGACACCAGAATCACCCGAGGGGTCGGAGCCGGTCTCAGAGGGGCGCCAGGTTGATATTTGCTGGTTTGCTTTCCGCAGGCCTCTCACTTACTCCTTCATTTACTCACTCACTCATTTGTTGGAAATTTAACAAACACTCGTGCATCTACTATCCAGCCCAAGAACGAAAACATTCCCCAGACCTACATCAGCACAGGGGTCCTCTCTCCCTTCCGCCCCTGCTCTGCCCCCACCCCACCCACCCCAGAGGGTCACTCTTTGGAATTTCGTGTTTGTGTTCAACATTTCCTTGCTTTGAAATAAAAAAGATAATCTTCTCGCATAGCGTGTCTGCCCCGGCCGAGTTGAGTCTTGTGGCTGGGAGCCAGGTGTGATGCTCCTACCCCAGCTCCTCTGCCACACTCCTCTAATGCCCTGTGGGATCGGGTCCAGCCCCCTTTCCCAGTGGGCACAGGCTCTGGAAAGCTGCCGTGTCCCCTGCCAAGGGGTCCGAGGCCAGGCCCCACTGCCGCCTGTCCCTTGCTCTGCCTGCTGCCCGCCTGGTTCCTCATGTGACGTACTCCGGCTTGCAGCACCCTCTGCCTCCACACTTGTCCTCCTTCAGGCCACAGCTGAGGCTTGGCCTTGTGCAGCGTCCCCCCCACAGGCCAGGTCTCTTCTGTGCCTCACGGCCTCCTACACCCTGGGCCGCGCCTGGTCCCATCATCCTGGCATGGGGTGCCATGCACCTCCACCATGGCTGCACCCACCAGGCAGTGCCCCCTTGGCCCCAACCTGCCCTGCTCCATGCTTTCCCCTACAGAAGGCTCCAGGAGAAGCCCCGGGTGGGGGGTTTGGACTGGCGTGGGGCTCCAGCTACAGAAAAGGTCAGAGCTGAGTGCCAGGGCTGGAGGGTGCCCGGGGGGGCAGGGGACTGCACACAGCCAAGGCCGTTCCAGGCGCCCACTGACGTCAGTCCCTCAAGGCAGCCCAAGGCGGAACTGCTGCTGCACGTCCTACCTCCGGCAGATCAATCGAACAGACCTCCCGGGGACAAGGGCAGAGCGCGGGCTGGCAGCCTCCCCAGAGCAGATCTGAGCACAGGGACCTTGGCGTGCCTGCTCTGTCAACCTTCAAAGAGCAGGGCTGATAACGCGGCCTTGCTGTCACCGGCCTTGTCAGGACCTGTCAGCTGCCTTGTCCTTGGTGGCCAGATGGGGCTGGGATCTTGGGGCTGAGTGGAAAAAAGACTTGGGAACCTCACTGGGGCCAGGTCAGGTCCAGGACTAGCCCCTGCCTGATGGGCACAGGTCTCTTGGTCCCCTGGCATGGTGAGGAGTGACACAGCCTGCCTTTCAGGGTGGCAGTAAGGACCAGTGACCAGGCCGGCCAGCCCCCAGGACCATGCTGGTCCCCAGCCCGGAGACTACCGATTTGGCCTGGTCACGGCCCACCATGCAGGCTCGCCCCTCCACGCTCCCCGTGCCCAGCCCTACCCCCAACTCAGGCCTCAGCCCTCAGGGCAGGGGGAAGATAGGAAAAGCAGGAGGCCCCGGGGCTGGGGGTCTGCCCCTAAAGTGATGTGGGAGGGGGATGAGCAGGAGGATCTGGGGGTGGGCACATGTGGACAGCAGCCTGGGGTCTAATGTAGCCCTTGGCTTCCTGCCTCAGATGAGCTCCCTGAGGAGGGGCAGCTTGGGAGGAACAGGGGGCTGCCCCCAGCACTGTGGGGGCTACGTGTGTGTCACATGTGTGGATCTCTCTGGAGCCCCAGCAGGGCCTTTGGATGGCTGTGCAAAAGGGAGACCTGCTCATCTCGGAAACTCCCACCCAGACCTGGCTCGGTCCTGCAGCCTCCGTCCCCAGCCCTGCGTGTCGGATGTGCTCAGGCCGAGCCCCAGGAACGCCAAGGGACCTTTCAGGGCCCTCACCAACCAGCCCCATGCAGCCTGGGGTGGATTCCCCTGTAGGGGCCTTCCCAGGCCCACCTCCTTGCTAGAAGCAGCTTCCCTCCCAGCCTGAAATCCCCAGGCCCTGTGTGGCCTCCTCCCGGGCTTTCCCCGCTGGCCACTGACCACACTGCAGGCCACAGATGCAGGGGTCCAGAGCATGGCCGATGAGGCTGGGGAGAGCCAGACCAGACCAGCCATGGGGATTCAAATCCTTTATTGACAGTGGAGGTGAGGCCAGCCCTCCCTGGCAGGCTCTGTGCATCCCCCTAGTATGTTCTGCTGGGAGCCGGGCACCGGGGCAGGCGTGGGGGCAGCGAGGAGCCTAGGACTCGGTCTCAAACATCTTCTTCCGGCCTTCCATGCCGGACTTCTCCTCGATGTTCTTCCTCCAGTCACCCACGTCTCGCAGGTCCCGCTCCTGTGGAGGGGAAGGCAGGAGAGGGCTCAGGCCCACCCACTTATGCATGCACCCTGGTCCACACCACCTTCAGCTTCAGTTTACCCTCTGCTTTGGGCAGTGGAGTGTCCCCTGCATGGCACCCTGGAGGGGCAGTGGTTTAGGGCCCCTGGCAGGGCAGGTGTGGTGGTGCTCCCCAGGGACAGGGCAGGTGTGGGAGGTGCTCCCCAGGGACAGGGCAGGTGTGGGAGGTGCTCCCCAGGGACAGGGCAGGTGTGGGAGGTGCTCCCCTGGCAGGGCAGGTGTGGGAGGTGCTCCCCAGGGACAGGGCAGGTGTGGGAGATGCTCCCCAGGGACGGGGCAGGTGTTGTGGTGCTCCCCCCGCGGCATGTACCTTCTCTGTGTCCTCCTTCTTGACCTGCTTCAGGTTGGCCCTCAGGTCCATGCACACCTTGTGCTTGGAGCCCAGCAGGGCCTTGAGCATGGCGTCAGCCGACATGCGCACCCTCCGCAGCGGGGGCCGCTTGAACTTGCCCCGCAGATCAAATAGCTTCTGGTTCATGTCCTCCAGCTGTGGGCAGGAGAGCCAGGTGGAAGCCTGAGATCCTGGTGGCCTCGGCCTCCCTGGCCCACCCACTTGCCTGCTGGGCCACTGCCTGCCCACCTGCTGCCAGCCTGCCCCCACCACTCACCTCCTTGCTACTCTTCTGCACCTTCACCTCCATGTCATACTTCTCCTCTTCAGCCGCGTCGATCTTGGCGTGCAGCTGTTTGCAGAGCTCCTAGGGGTGGGTGTGGGGGTGGGTGACCGTCTTGACACTTGGCAGCCATGGTCACCTGCCCCTGCCCTGACCACCCCGCTGGCCCTCTTGACAAGTGGGGAAACTGAGGTAGCAGGCAGGCCTGCTGCTGGGGAGGGGAGGTGAGGTGGCCGGGGAGGGGCCGGTACCTGCACTTCTGACATGGAGCCCGGGATGTGCAGTGGCGGGCAATGCTCTGCCAGGTAGTTCTGCTTCTCGGCCTCGCGGCGGCTCTTATCCTTCTCCAGCTCTGTGGCCGCTATCTGCAGCATCACGCTCTGTGGCGGGGCAGGTGGTGAGGGGGCTGCAGCTGGCCCCCCTGCAGACCCACCTAGGGCGGCCCCCGGGGAGCCCACACCTACCTTCAGGTGCTGCCTGCGGGCCGTGATGGCCCTGTTCCGCTTCTGCAGGGCAGGGGACAGGGGGTTGAGTCAGGGCCTCCAGGCCTGGAGCACCCCCACCCCTCTCCAGGCTCCCTGGCCAGGTCAGGGGCTCCGGCTCAGGGACCAGCGGAGCCTGGGAGCTCCCAAGGCCATAATGGGCAGTCTGGGCCTCACTGGCCCCAGACCTTGCTCTGGGACATGGTGCTGTGTGGTGTGTGACACTTTGCCCAGGTGGCACATGGTGCTGGGAGGCCGGAGGTTGGGGGAGAGGAGTCCAGACCACAGGGCCAGTTGGGGGCAGGTTGGCCGGCAAGGCAGGGGCAGGAAGTGCAGGAATCAGAAAGAAGAAGTGATTCCCCTGTGACCAGGCCACAGCCGCACTTCCCCTGCCCCAGAAGGCTCGGAGCAGCCACTTCCTCTCTTTCGGCAGCGTCTTGGTGGGTGGGTGGGGCACTTTTGCCAGCGGGGAGGGCCGGGCCATCTTCCCTGGGCCTTAGGGCCTTGAGGCTGTGACCGATGACCTATCCTGAGTTGGGGGAGCTCCCTCCTCGTCATGTTTTGAGCCCCCAGCAAGTACTTACCTCCTCACTGTCCAGGGAGAGAGGACGCAGGCAGGACGGGGAGAGAAGACAGAGGTTAGGGCCATGTCTGGCGGGGTCAGGGTGTGTGATGGGGTGGACAGGGCAGGAGGTGGGCAGGGTCACTATATGGGGGGGGGTACAGGGGTGCTACTTACTCTCCCATCGTGAGGTCCTGAGCTTGAAGCCTGTGGGGAGAGGAAGGCAGGGGTGTTGGCTGGGCCCTTGCTGCCGTGATGCCTGTGCCCATCAGGTGGTGAGGGGTTCAGGGCTCCCAATGACAGCCCCTCCCTCCCACCCCCTACTCTCACCTCCTTCAAAGACAATGTCTTGGAATTCCCCAGGGTGAGAAGTAAGAGGAGAAAGTGTTCCCAAAATGTCCCAGGCATAGCCTGAGGAGCTGCAGCTGTCCCCGAGGGAGGGCGGGATGGGCCAGCACAGGTGGCCTCCTGAGTGACGCTGTTATTTTTAACCCTCTGTCTTTGGCTTTGGGCCTAAGTGCGTGGAAGAAATCGCTCCTCAGTTTGGCCTGGGGGCTCAGGTTCTGGGGTTTCTTGACCCCTAAACTCTCCTTCCAGGGTTCCCAGAGATGAAGCCTGGTGGTCAGGGCCTGTCTAGAACCTGCCTCGCACTATAGCTGCCTCCCCAAGCCTCTCCTTCTCACTCCCAGATCCGTGCAGGCCCCCAAAGAGGGCTGCTGGCAGCATCCTCCAGGCCCCCAGACCCCTGCCCCAGGGAGTCCTCCCTCAAACTAGCTCGAGCCACATCCTGTGCCCCGGCCTTGGCGGGCAGGGCTGGGCCTCACCTAGAATCTGGGCAGCAGGGCTGGGAGCGAGGTCAGGCCGGCAGCAGTGAGTTGGGCTGGTGGGCCCAGGGGGAGGGGTATAAATGGCCTCCCCCAGGCTGGGCCCCTGCTCAGAAAGGGCATGGAGTCCTCCTCAGACCAATGGGGGCACGGAGAGCCGCAGAGACCTCCCCACCTGTCCGGCCGCCTGGCCTGGCCGCGTGCTGCCGCCCAGTCCAAGAAGTCTTGGTGGGGGATGCCATGGCTGGGCTGCTCTATTTAGGGCTTGGTGACGCGCTGGAGATGCCTCCGCTGTTCTTGTAAGGAGCCTGAGGACAGTGTGCCTGGCTTTGCCTGTGGCCTCGGCCGGGCACACGGCTTGGGTCAGCTGAGGGGTCACTGCGAGGATCCACACCTCGCCTCAGCCCATCTCGCCCGAGGTCAGCGTCCAGCCCACCGACCTGGCTGCTTGCTGGGTGACAGCCACAGCCCCTCCCTGCTGGGCCAGCTTCCCCGCTCAGCCCCTGCAATGGGCTGTTTCCCACTTCAGCCCAGGCCTGACCCCCTTCGGCAAGCCTGGCTCCCGGGGTGAGGCCTGGACCTCCAGACGTGGCCTTCCAGGCTCCATCACATGGACCGAGAGCTGGGGGGCTGCCCCCTCCTTGCATGATGCTCTCTCCCTGCCTGGGGAGCGGGACCAGGAGTGAGGGGCACGCCGCACGTGCCTCTGGGCCCCTCCCATCCTTCCCGGAACTGTCCCCTCACCCTCGCCGGGCGACTTGGAACACATCCTTCAACCTAAGGGGAGTGGCGCCACCTGCCTTGGGGGCCTCTCTGACCCGCGGGGGCTTGGGGCCCGCCTGGCTGCCCGGGCAGGCCTGGCATTGCTTTCTCACTCAGGCCCTGAGGCCCTCGCCCCCCCCCCCCAGCCCCCAGGCCCCCGCCCTGCAGAGGCCCCCTGGACCGTGACTTGGCACCCTCTCGGAGTGGGGGCTCTTGGCTCCAGCCCTGCCGGCTTCGCAGCCCCATGGGGAGGATCAGAGGAAACAGCAGTGTGGAGGCTCCAGCCGCTAAGGCAGCCCAGATGTGTGGGGCCTGGGAGGGGCATCCGGCCAGGACTGAGCCCCTAAAGGCCCCAGCAGCTTCCGAAGGCATCTGCTGCCCCCTGCTGCTCATGCGGGGAAGGCCCTGCAGTGTTGGTCTCTGAGGTGTTGGGGGTCCTCCCTCCACGCTCACCGGCCCCCAAACACCACTGCCCACTGTGTCCCTACAGCGCTGGCTCTAGCTCGCCCCATCCCATGTGGTCCTGACTCTCTGGCCCCCACCTCCCAGGTCTTCCCACGTGGCCCGGGGGTGGGGATCGGTGCTCCCGGGCAGGTTTCCCACCCCTACCCGAGGGTCCGGCAGGGACCAGTCAGAGGCCTCAGGGCCTGGCTGACTCTGGAGAGGAGCCCCTCCCCTGTCATTGTGGGGGGGCCCTGGCCAGTGGAGCCAGGCCCTGTTTCTGCATCCCCTCCAGGCTCCAGCCGGACACACAGTGGCAGGAGAAGGCGTTTATTGCAGTGGTCCTGCAGGGCGGCCTGGGCAAGTGCCTGGGCTCAGCAGGGAGACCGAGGCACACGGTGCGTTCAGGAGTGGGGCAAGGGCAGGTGCAGGCGCAGGCGGGGCTGCAGGGCCAGCACGTGGTCCACCTCCCTGGCTGGCTGCAGGGGGTGCCACTGGGCAATGGGCCGCTGGGCGTGGGCCAGCATGTCTGCCCAGTGCTGCAGGGGCTGCCCCGAGGCCCGGGCACCCAGGTGCACCTTGCCCACAGGCTCAGCCCGGAGCGGCAGGCCGCGGTCCCAGACGGCCAGCACCAGGTCCACATTCTGTGCAGAGACAGGCCATGTGTCGGAGTTGGAGGAGAAAGACCGTGGTCATCGTGGTCTGGCACTGGGTCCCGCTCTGCCCCTGCCTCCTGGAGACCCACCTGGACCTGACTGAAGGGCACCAGGAAGGTGAAGGCCTCGTTGAAGTAGGGGGCAGCCGTGCCCTTTCTGGAGGCTGTCCTTCTCTTCTTCCACTTCCTCTGGTTCAGCATGAGCTGGACCTTCACGTAGGGCTCTGGGAGGGCAAGAAGTGCCGAAGGGGCATCCCGGGGCTCAGGGCCGAGCACAGGCCCCCGCTTTGTACACCAGCATGGGCAGGTGTGACCCTCACCTGCCAGTCCTGGACGCAGGCCTCGAGCCTCCAGCACCACCACGGTCAGCCGGCCTGAGCTGGGCACGTACCGGAGAGAGAAGCACAGCTCTCCCACCTGCTCGGGCTGTGGGCAGCAAGAGGGGCTTCAGCCCAGGAGGGTGATTCTGGCCAAGTTGGGGTTCAGGCTCCCGCAGCTGCTGCCCACCAGGCCTCAGGGCCCCTGCCAGCTCTGCCTGGGGCTGTGACCTGGTGATCAGCGCCTCACCTCGGTGGCAGCCGGCGGACCCAGCGGGTACCAGTGCTCCAGAACGTGCTGTAGATCCACGGTGCCCAGTGGCAGGCGGAGCTCACCCAGGGGCTCATGCCCCGAGAAGCGCTTGAAGTTGAAAAGCTGCACCTGCAGGGTGGTCCCCGGCAGCTCCTCCTGCGGGATCTGAGACAGCGGCGTGAGCCAGGCCCTGCTGCCCCAGCCCAGGCCCACCCAGCCGACCATCCCTGACTCACATGGAAGCAGCAGGTCTCGTCAAACACAGGGCAGAGCGTGCCTCGGTGCACTTTTGTCTCATGTCTGTGCCCGGACTGGGTGGAGACGCTGACCCGCGCATAGGGGTCCACAGTGCCCCCGGGCCTCAGGTCGGCTGCCTGCCTCAGGCCCACCCTGATCTGGGAGCCAGGGGGGTGGGCTCAGCCAAGGGCCCCTGCCCTGTCAGCTCCCCACCACCCAGGGCACAGGGTCTGCACTTCACCCATCACCCCTTCCAGAAACTCGCAGAACCGCTGCTCCTGCGCAGCGGGGTCCTTCACCTCCTGGCTTCCAAAGTCGTACTCCAGGGACAGCTGCAGGCGCCCCCATTGCTGAGCGCCCCCCGGACTGGACTCCAGGCTATCCACATCAGGCTGCACCTGGAGTGAGTCGGGACAAGGGGCAGGTGGTGCTGGCATCATGCCCCATCAGAGCCCTGGGCTCCCGGGCAGCACTACATGACAGGCCAGGCCACCCGACAGGCACAAACCCTCGGCTTCACTGTGTGAGACCGGCCAAACCCACCTCAAACGTGGGGTCTGTGGTGTCCCTTGCCTTCCTCAAGAAGCCGCTGTGGCTCCCTTGGGCCCGTGGAGCAGCCCCTGTAGCGTGACCTCCTCCTCACCTCTGTTCACCCACTTTCCCTGCCAGGAAGGCCCTCGCCGCCCCTGCCTCTGTGGGGGCTAAACCATCCCTGGGGCTGAACTCGCCTCGCTGCCCTGGGCTCTGGAACCTGGATTTCGAGCCCTCTCTGGACTGAGCGAGAAGGAGCCGCTCCTCACCAGGTGGGTGGTGGTGGTGCCACAGGCACTGCCCAGACCCACCACCTCCTTGCCCCTGCGCTTCTTCCTGTGGTGGCGGCAGCAGCAGCAGGCGGCACAGAGGAGGCAGGAGACGACGAGGACGCCCGCAGCAAGGGCGCCTGCAATGAGAGCCCAGCGGGGCCCTGGGGTAGAGGCCGGGCTGAGTGCATCCATGGACAGCTGCAGCCCCCACTTGGCTGGGTTATCCCCACGCCCCTCTTGGGAGTCCCACAACTCACAGGGCGTCCCGGCGATGAGGTCTGGAATAAGCCCAGGTATAGCTGTGGTGCCAGCTGGGGCCAGGGCACTGGGAGAGTCTGGTGGGTGTCCCATCTTTCCACCCTGCTGGTTTGGAGGAAGCGGCCCGGGAGGCTGGGTCAGCTGGGAGGGTGGCCCCTCCAGCCCCTGCCCGCTACTCCATCTGCCTGGCAGCAACCAGTGCTGGGTCTGCCTGGGCAAGGAGGCAGCCTAGGGTGGCCAGGGGCGAGGGTTCTGCACGGCAGGAAGCTGAAGGGAGGGAGGCTCTGGACCCTAGCCAAAGCTCCAGTTTAGCTGCCCAGGCCCAGCCTCCTGGCCACCTCCCCCCAGCCCCCAGCCCCAGCCAAGCAAGCAGGGCCTGGGCAGCCTGGTCCCTGCCTTCACCGGACCTCAGAGCACCCTTGCCCCCACTGTAGGATGCCTCCTCCATCAGGAGGCCCTCTCCCTCCCTGCTTCTTTCTCCCGGGTCCTGGACCCTGGGCCCTGCCTGGGGGATCCCATCTCATCCCTGGGGGTCTCATCTCTACGGTCCCATCAGTTCCTTGCCCCTACCCCAGGACCCACCACTAGCTGGGGCCCACTATGGTTTCCAGCCAAGCAGGTGGAGCGTGTTCACTGCAGCTTCCAGGAACATGGAAGCCCAGAGGGGTCTGCAGGGTCGTGGGGCGAGGAGCAGGGCTGGCTGTTGGGGGAGCTCACTGAGCAGGCCTCAGCGAAAGGTGCATTCCTGGCAGGGGCTCAGGGCCACAGTGCCTGGGGACGAAGGTGAGGTGGGGGCAGGTAGGGGCAGGGTGCAGCTGGGAGCGGCCAGAACATTCCTCACACACTGACTCAGCCACCGCCTGGACTCGCCCACCTGCCTGCCTGGCCACCCTTCGGCATGTGGGTGGGAAGGAGGGTGGGGCGGGTGCAGCTGCTGGCCCCTGTACCCGCCTTCCTGAGGCCTGGGGAGGGAGCACACCTGGACAGACTGGCTCCTCCCACCTACAGGCAGGGGAACCAGGGTGCCACATGGGGCCCACGGTGACCCCAGGCCCGGGGTGACTCCCCAGCTCAGCTCTTCTCTGACTCCACCCGCCCCGGAGAGAAGCAGCCGGCCAGGAGACTCCGTTCATCCACCTCGGCGCCTCCCCTGCTTTGCCCACAAGAGCCTGGGGCCCTTCTCGTCATGTCCCAGTCAGCCTGGCCTTAGGGGCCCAGTCCGGGCCATCCCTTTGGGAATAAGCAGCTGTTCAGGCCAGATGCCCTCACCTCTGCAGCCCCCCAGTCTCGGGCAGAGGAAGGAGACAGAAAGGGACCCCACCATGACTCCAGACACACACACACAGACACACACACACACACACAGACACACACACACACACAGACACACACACACACACACAGACACACACACACACACGCACACACACACACGCACACACACAGACAGACACACACACACACAGACACACACACAGACACAGACACACACACACAGACACACACACACACACAGACACACACACAGACACACACACACAGACACACACAGACACACACAGACACACACACACACAGACACACACACAGACACACACACACAGACACACACACACACAGACACACACACAGACACACACACACACAGACACACAGACAGACACACAACACACACAGACACACACACACACAGACAACACAGACACACACACACAGACACACACACACAGACACACACACAGACACACACACACACAGACACACACAGACACACACACACACAGACACACACACACACACACAGACACACAGACACACACACAGACACACACACACAGACACACAGACACACAGACACACACAGACACACACACACAGACACACACACACAGACACACACAGACACACACAGACACACACACAGACACACACACACACACAGACACACACACAGACACACACACACAGACACACACACACAGACACACACACACACAGACACACACACGCACACACACACACACACACAGACACGCACACACACACGCGTGCACACACGCATACAGCATCAATGCCCCACTCCTTGGCGGGCTGGGAGAGGCAGACGCACTCCCAGAACGGACCCAAACCCCCAGTGTTCAGAGGAGGCGGCTGCAGCTCAAAGAGGGGAGGGAGGGTCCAGGTTCCAGCCCCACACGCATGTTGTCCCTGTGAGGTCAGCAGGCAGGTGTTTTACAGGCGAGTGGACCGAGGCTGGGAGTTCTAGTTTTGTGGCTCTGGAGGCCATCATGGCCCTGGAAGCCCAGGCTGTCCCCAGAGCAGAGGGGCCAGCACTGTGGAGGGATTATAGGTACAAAAAGGAGATGCGGAGGTCAGGGCCAGCTTTCCAGGCTGCATCCTGTGCACAGGGCCCCATGCTCAGAGGGGTCCATGCTTGGTTTCATGTATGCTGGGGCCATCTTGAAATTCTTAATTTTGGAACAAGACACTGCACATTTTCACTCTGCACTGCACAAATTACGGAGCTGGTCCTGTTTGGGGGACCCCTTGCGTGAGTCACCTGCAGATGGAGTGTGGGTGTACTGGCCTCAGCAGCCCCTCGGCCCCTGGGGGACACTCCCAGGTGGTTGGGCGTCCCACACGTGGCTGGCAGAGCGCCTCTACGGGTGGCTGATGGAATGGGCTGGGTTCACAGGGTCCCTGGAGCAGGACTGTGCCAGCCAGATTCAAACAGGCCACTGCCTCCTCCCCACGTGGAGTTTAAAGGCAACTTCTCCTTTTGAAATGTCAGAGCCTGTATACATGCTGAGATTAAAGTAGCTTCACTGGAGATTTTTATGGTTGAGATTCCGGATAAGTTACCAATACAGAATCTGCATCTGTGAGTGCAGGCATGTGTGCGTGTGCATGCACCCCTCCCCTGTGCCCCTGCTTTGCTGGCATCCCCCCTCCTTTAGTCTAACGGTCAGGGCGGGGAGGTGAGAGCACCCCTGCAGTGATTTGCTGCAGCCGGCCAGCGGCACTCCTGGGCCAGCCTGGTGACCTTGCCCCCCGAGGAGCACGGGGCCACCCAGAAGCTGTCCTGGAGTACCCCAGGACCCTGGGGGCTCTGGCTGCCGACGCTGAGGGTCCCAAGGCCTGAGGAGGTGCAGGGTCCCTCTGGACCTCCGGGACCCGAAGGAGGTGCAGGTGCAGCAGGCGTGTGGCCACCAGGTGGCGCCGTCCACCCCTCCCGGCTCCTGGGGACAGCGCCCTGGAGACCCTTTGGGCGCTGGGGGCTCTCGGGTCTCCCCGCCCTGATCTGGGAATTCCCCGCCCTCCCTGCCTGAGCCTCGGGGCCACTCTCTCCGTTGTCTAGCTTTGGCTGTCCATCTCCTGTGGCCCTGTTGGGAAAACCTTCTCTGGGAGTTCACGCCGTTTTCCCAGGAAAGGGAGACGGGTCCTTCCTCCCTGGCTCCCGGCCTGGCCACCGCTCCAGGAGGCTCCTTGAAGCTCTGGAAGGCAGCTCCGCTCTCCCCACGAAGGTGGCTGCTCTGCTCCTGCAGCTGCCAAGCTGCCTAGAGTACTCATCCGCATCCCCAACCTGCTCACCCTCCAAGGCCAGTGTGAGCCCACCTCTTCCAGGAAGCCCTCCCTGGTCACCCCAAGGACCCCCAGACCTGCCATGAGGTTTTGTGCTAAATCCCACCCCGTTGGGACCCCCAGCCCCCACCAGGCAGAACAGGGGTGAGCCCCTCCTTTAGCCTTCTTGTTAGCCCGAGGCCAGGCACTGATTCAGGCTTGCTAATGCTTCCCTCCACGGTGAGTCTACACGGAATGCTTTCTGCTTCCGTGGGAGCACCTTTCCGTGGGCCCTTCCTCTGGAAAAGCAAGATTTCCCCGAGTGTTGGGGCTGGCAGCCCCCCAGGTGTAAAAGCTCTCACCTGACACCCAGTGCTTCCTGTGGCCGGCCAGCCACCAGGCCTTCCTCTCAGACACCCGGAGGCCGGTCCAGCTCTCGGACAGCACTGCCTCTG
Source organism: Rhinopithecus roxellana (assembly GCF_007565055.1). NCBI lineage: Eukaryota > Metazoa > Chordata > Mammalia > Primates > Cercopithecidae > Rhinopithecus > Rhinopithecus roxellana. Next base: position 1,416,520 of record NC_044563.1, on the reverse strand, counting down.
GTGACGGGGAACTCTCTCCTGGGGGAGGAGGGGGTGCGGGGGGCAGGGCTGCAGGAGCCCCACCCTGTGGCCGGAACTGCTGGCCCGTGAGAACTGGGCAACTCCCTGCGTTAGGAAGGTCTCCCCGAGGCGCAAAGGTTGAGCATCTGGGCTCCAGCCTGTTTCCAAGGGTCTCTTGGGGCTGGGGGCACCCTGAGCCCAACGCAGCTTTGCAGGAGGGGGTGATGGGCCCTTCAGGCTGGCCTTGGTGAGGGGCAGCAGGAGGCGGCCTGACTGAACCTGGTTGGAGCAGGTTCTGCACGCTGGGAGGGGTCCTGAGGTGCAGGGCCGCCTGGCTTGGAAGAGGGCACCTCAGGTGCTGTGGGTCATGGGGGAACTAAGTGTGAGGAGGGTAGGGGCCGGGTGGGACTGCCCTGGGCAGTGTGGGGCAGGGGGCTCACAGAGAGCCAGGTGGGCCTGCTCGGTTCTGCCGCTGCCTCCACTTCCAGCCCCAGGCACCCGCAGGCCATTCCCCTCCGTGCCTTCGGCTCCTACTGGACTAACCCAACACCTTGAGTTCTTGGTTTCTTAATGAGCAGCCCCCTTATCAGCCGGCCGCTGGGCGCGTGGCTGGAAGTCCTCACTCCGATCTAACCTCAGTGCCTCTTGCTTCAGTTGGACCCCCGAGCAGGGCCTATAGCCTAAGCTTCCCTCCCTCTGCTCTGGCCGGTTAGTCTGGTCTGGTCACTCTAATCAAACCCGTGACCTGGGCCTACCATGGAGTGGCCACCCCAGGCCAGGGCGTTTCCTCAGAGCCTTTATCTGCTGCTGGTTAATGCTTAACGGGAAAACCTGTCCCAGCGGGGCCGGCCCTGCGGGGCTGGTCAGGCAGCACGTATGGAGGACATAGCCCAGGCCCCGAGATGCTTTTGTGCCATAGCAGGGAGACGTGTGGGCACGCATGTGCACTTCTGGGCCCCTCCGGTCATAAACGGCCCTGGGCGTGTGGGGACGTGTACATCCTTCTGATGTTTGCACAGGGCATGGGTCTGTCTCCTAGTCTGACCCAGTCTGGGATGAGAAGGGCCGGAGGCTGCCCTAGTGGGGCTTTTAGGCAAGCGAGGGGACACGTGCAGGAGGTGGCTCGACGCCGGCCCCAGGGTACAGCTGAGCTACGTGCCCCGCGCGCAGTTCTCTGCAGCCAGCTGTGTAGGGGCTTTGTGCCTTCCCCAGTATATGGGCGCCTTCACGGCCAGACGGGCGTCTGAGGTTCCAGGGCAGGAAGGAGAAAACCAAACAGAGCTGGAGCCCGAGGCCAGCCCTGAGGCCCCAGACGGCGGCTTGGCAGCCAGCAGCTTCGTGGAGACCCTGGTGGGGCTCCTGGATGGGGACGCTTCCTCTGAGGTCGCCTGGGGAATGCTTGAGGTTGGAATGCAAGGCGAACGCTGGCTCTGGGGAGCCAGGAGTCACTGGCACACAAAGAGAAGTGTGCTGAGTGAGCCTGTGTTTGCCCCGCCCACTCTGACCCCAGCTGCTGCGCCCTGCAGGGCTGGGGCACCCTCATCAACTGGGGCCTGGGATGGCTGGGGATGGGGGAGTTCAGCTTGCCATAGTTCTCTGTGGTTTGGGATGCCCTGTGCCCATTCTCTGTGTCTTAGCTTGTATGTGCCACACTCACCTTTCATGCATACTGTCTGTGCCTCTTCATCCTGGGAGGCTGTACCCCATCAACCAGGCATCTGGGGAGGCTGTACCCCATGATCTGAGCCTCCGGGGGGGCTGCACCCCATCACCGAGCCTCCGGGAGACTCTGTTCCATCTTGGGCATTCGGACCTGCACCCCACTCCTCTGAACATGGCTGGTGCTGAATCCATGGGCTCAATTCCTATCCTCTGAGAATTTGCCTCTGGATTTTGGCGATGAAAACCCCACGTCTTGAAGTGTCTGGGTGTCTTCCTGTCACCTGGAAGTCTGGGGGCGTGTAACCCACTCCTCAAATGGCTGTTACTGCAGCCGCCGAGTCAGAGGACAGGGGTTCTCCGTGTCCTCCCCGCATTGACCTCATCTCCCAAGGGCCTTGGGGACCTCATGGCTGGGGCCCAATGCCCCACAGCTTTGTGTGGACCCCATTTACCTTGTCTGGCAGGGGGTCTGTGTTCATCGGGAACCCTGGCATCAGGATCTCTACACCCCATGCCTGAGAGTGCCTGGGGGACACAGTCTGGGGACCTGAGTGCCTGTGCAGCCCCCTCCCTCATGCCCAGGGTCAGGTGAACTGCCCCTTCTCGGTCTCCTATTGTTACCAGGGTGCCAGGACAGCGTGCCCCCCACCTGTTGAACCCTCTGAACCCCCCATGACACACAGTACTTAAGCCTGGGTGCCAGCCCAGGGCCAGGAGCCTGGTGCCTCATTCCTGTGGTTTTGGACGTCCTGTGCTCCACGTACCTCACTGCTGGGTGCACCCCCTCTGCCCTCGTGTCTGCCCTGTCTGAGAGCTGCTCATTCCCTTGGCTCTGTGAAGTGCCTCCGAAGAGCTGAGCCTCCGCCTCCATCATCTGACATCTTGACACGTGTACCCCATTATTCTAAACACCTAGAGCCCTTACCCCATTGATGTCAGTGTGTGGGTTCCTGTCCCCATCAGCCTGAGCGTCTGGGTCTCTGGACCCCATGGCTTAGAGGCGTGGGCAAGTCTCTCTCCATCCGCCCTCTTGACAGTTCTCGAACCGGAACACCAATCACTCGAATACCTGGATGATGGAGAAAGTGGGGCCCTGACACTCCACTTGCCTGAGTATTTGGGCAGCCTGGAGCCCAGGACTCTGAATGTCGTGGTGCCCTGTATGTCAGAAGTGAGGTTATCTGACCCTGCCAGCCCTGGCTGTCTCCTTCCACCCGAGGGCCTGGCAGCTCATTTTGTAGCTCTCAGCGTAGACGCAGCGGGTGCTCCTCACCTGCCTTTCTGAGTGGTGCGTGTCCAGAAACCTCTGAGAGTGTGGGTGACACTGCACACATCTGCAAAGGTGCTCCCAGTCCCCTGAGGACAGAGAGCGTAGCCCTTATTCACCCATGTGTCTGGACATACGCCCTCCCTCCTGGTCCCCCTGCACAGGGCCCTCTTATTGTGAAGGCTCAGGTCCCGCGGACCCGGTCGCTCAGACAGTTTGGCTCTGGAACCTCCTTATCTGAGTGTCTGGCAGCTGACCGGGTGTCCTACCCCTCCTCCGACAGTCTGAGTAGTGAGGACTTCAACCATCAGCCCAACGGGCACTCTACCCTGGGTTTCCGGGTCTCTGGACGCTCCACCCCAACTCGCTGTGCGACGGCTTACCTCACCCCATGCAGCGTTGGGGACCGTGCACCCACATTCTGAGCCCTTGAGCCCCGCTCTTCTCTAGCTGCCTGAGGGCTTTGGTGCCTTGTATCCCGTCTGTCAGGGTCTTTGGCAGCCTAGCCCCCACCACCTGCCTTGAATGTAGATGCACGTCCCAGGTTGAGGGTCCCCGGTGACAGTTCCAAGTTCCCCTGTGTCTTTGGACACCCGCTGCCCTTTCGTTACCAGCTGTCTCGGCTGTGGGAGCTACACTCGTCCCTGTCCAGACACCTCTGTGCCCTATTCACGGATTCTCAGCTTCATCACCCAAGCCTCCAGGGGTCTGTGCCCCTTCCTAGAGGCCTGAAGCCCTCACAATCCCAGAAGCATCTGAGAGACATGAACCCCACTGACCCTAAAATTGGGGTGCCTTGTTCCCTCACGATCCTGCACAGCCAGCGACATGCCTTTTGCCTGTGACTATAGATGCCCACCTGGAATCAGGGTGCCGTCGCTGATACACCCCCCCGGAGCTCCTGGACCACGTGTCCCCATGAGTCTGAGTGTTGGGGTGCCCTGCTCCCCATTCACCAGGGGTTCTTAGCAGCGTGTGCTGTCAGCCACCTGTGCCCCGCACCTCACACAGACTGAGTCCCAGGTCGAGGGCCCCCAGTGCCAGTTCCAGGTTCTGCTGCATCTTTGGACGCCCCGAGCCCATTCACCGGTGTGTCGGCCTGTGTGAGACCATTCACCCTTGTCTCAGGGCCTGGGTTCATGCGCAGCTCTGGGCAGTCTGCACCCCATCCGCCCACGTCTCAGAGACAGTCTGTGCATTGTAGCCCGGTTCCAAGAACAGCTGCCGTGCAGCCAGCAGGCACATTCCAGGGTTTGGCCAAAAGCCAACACAAACCCTCATACCGCTGGCACTAGCACCGAGTGGGGGCAGACGCAGGGACTGACCGAGGTGGGGCGCGAGGGGAGAATGGGGACTCTCAGTTTGGAGCCGAGTGCTCAAAGCCTTCCCTGTACACACAGGGTCCTGGAAACCAGGGGGTGTTGGGGTGTGGGAGCCCAGTTCCCGACTGAGGCATGTCCTGGACTGGCTGCCAGAGAGATCAGTGAGTGCGCAGGCTGGAGGAATGTTCCAGGGCCCTCCACCGCGCTGCCATTTCCTGCCCAGGCTGCCTTGGCCACCCACCCACTGGCTGCCTGGGCTGGGATGCATGGCGGCCTGGCTGTCAGATGTGTCAGCATCGGCTTGGGACAGGGTCCCCAGCCAGAGGAGTGGAGGACAGAGGCAGGCGGTAGGGGTGTGACCCCTCTGGGGGCTGCAGACCCCTGCCCCCTGCTCCAAACCTGGCTGGGACACTGGGTGCTGTGAGGCTGTGGCACAGGGAGAGAGCCCATTGGAGCCTGCGCCCCCGCCCACTCTGGCTCCCTTGCGGGAAGGCCCTTGGCTCAGCCTCCCAAGTCTCTTGATCGTGTGCTTCCTGGAGGTCAGAGAATGACGCAGTGTGCATGCCACGTCTCCTGTCCTAGGGGACTCCTGGGGTCACCTGGGAGCTGCCTCAGTTTTCCAAGCCCCTGTGTGAGTGACAGCTGGGTCCTACCTACCAGGGTCCCCGTGGGAGAGACGAGCGGGCAGACTCTCGGATATGCAGGGGCCAGCCAGGCTCTCTGGGAGCTGGATGAGGGGCCGTCCAGGTTTTCTGGTGAAGAAGAGGAGGCCCGATTCAGGCTCTGTGGTGAGCAGGTTGCTTTGTATCCCTGGATAGAAGGAGGGCACTGGGTCCCACCCTGTGGGGTCCCCACACTTAGGACCCGGAAGTCCCAGTTGACCCCCAGGTTGGAGAGCCCTGGGGCCCCCGCCTGTCCTGGTGCTGCGTCCCCTCCTGCCCCGCCCCCTGCCACTTGCTCAGGACTCCAGCCCCGTTCCCACTGCTGCTGGCCCCACACTCTCCAGGCACCCCCAGCTCAGGGGCTGACCAGAGGTTTGGCCTTCGGAGCCCCCCGGGTTCCTGGTAGGATGAGCTGGGAGCTCCCTTCAAGTAGGTGGGGGACTTGCAGGTGCAACGGGGGCTTTCCCACACCTTGACCAGGCTGAACCAACGCCCTGTGGGCACTGCCTGCACCGTGCACGGACCCCTGTGAACAAACGCCCTGTGTGCAGGTGTCACTGTGTGCAGGCATCACTGTGTGCAGGTGTCACTGTGTGCAGTTGTCACTGTGTGCAGACCTGGGGCAAGGGTTGTGTGACTCACAGCAGTCCAAGAAAGTGGCTGCTGGGCTCAGAGAATAAGAAAGGAGCCAGGGTCACCCACAGCCTCCAGCCCCACCCTGGCCACAGATTCCTCCCTGCAGTTCCAGAGGGGCCTCCAGCCAGAGGGTCTCAGGCCGGGACCACCCGGCATCCCGAGGGCCGCACTTCTCCCCACTGCCCTTGGGCACGCTTGGTGCATCTGTGATGCGGGTTGGGGCTCCCCGTTGACCAAGCCCTGACTGGAGCCCCCCACCTGTCTGGCCAGCGGGCAAGGGGTTGAGTCCCAGCTCCCCCGAGTTGCATCCAGGGTGGCTCAGGATCCAACCCCAAGGTGCCCTCAGCGCCTTTCTCAGCCTCCACTGTGGTCATCCCCAAGGGCGACTGCTGGCCGGAAAGACTGACCGGCTCCACAGGGCACCTCTGCCGGAGGGGTCAGAGCAGCAAGGCCTGGGCTGCACGGGGCAGAGGTTGCCGGCAGAGCCGGATCAGCTGGGCTCCAAGCTCCCCCTGCTGTCTGCTGGCCGCTCCTGGAGGTGGCCTGACCTCCGGCTCCCGCCCGACCCCTGCTCCCTCCCTGCCCTACGGGCCAGACTCCGCCTGCTGCCTCCCAGCCGAGCCCGCCAGCCTGGCAGGCGTTCGGGCGCCCCCTTCCGTACACAGGCCTCTCGCCGGCCTCTCCAGTGCAGGCCCGGACCCTCCTCCTCCCCGGGAGGGACATCCTAGGACCCCTGACTGTTCAGAGCCTTCCTCCCTGGGTCCCTCCCCACAAGGGTCCTTTTTCTAGATAAAAGTCTCTGTCCTGGGGGCCTGGTCTGCGCAGAAGCCTCTGAACTGGGGTCTTTTCTGAACAACTCTCCACCCTGGGACCCTCCTCTGCCCCCAAACGAGCTCTAAGCAGAACCCAGAGGGTTACCTTAAGTCCTTGACATTGAGGCCTCAGAAGCCGCCACTGAAGTCATCCGAGTGGCTGGGAGAGAAGGAGAAAAAGACCCCGCGAAGCCTAAAGGTCACCCCAGCACATCGGGGTCTGTGGAAGTTGGCAGCCCAGCAGGATTCGTCTTCCTTGGGATGGCATGGGAACACCAGGCTTAGGCCCACGCTTCAGGGAACAGGGGTGCACAGACTGCCCATGTGGGGGTCTGTAGAGGCCTCCCCAGCACTAGGCAAGATCAGGGAACAGGGGTGCACAGACTGCCCATGTCGGGATCCAGAGAGGCCTGCCTAGCACTAGGCATCAGCTTGCAGACAGAGGAGGACAAGAGACACTTTCTGGCAGTGTCCCCCAGCCCTCGCCTGTGAGTATGGGCGCATGACCCACACAGCCTCACACACACGCACACCAGGCACGGGCACACTGCTAAGCACCTGTGCGCACAATGAATGTGCACATTCACCCACGCACACACATGCTCGCTATCTCCACGTCAGCTCCCCAGGTGACTCTGGGATCTCCACTGTCGCCCTGATTCTTGCAGCTGCCTTCTTGGTGGAAACAGCCTGGAGCTCGTCTAGACTCTGCACAAACCTGCTTTGGAAGGGCCGAGTCTTAGTTCTCCGGCGGCCACTGGCTCCCTGCACCCTGCACTGGCCTCCTGGCCAAGGCACACACAGAGAGACGTCAGGTGCCACCCAGCTCTGTGAGAAGACGCTGGCAGGCGAGGGCATGGGCGGGTGCCCGGGCTGCCCAGCGCCTGCAGGTCTCACCGCCTCCACCTCTGCTCCTAACCGCTGGCCACTTCCTTTGGCTCCCAGTGGGGCACATGGGGTCCACCAGTGGCCAGCACAGTGTCCAGCCAACCAAATCTGGCCTCATCCAGCAGGATGGGGAGGAGGCTGGGCCCACCCTCCTCTGGGCAGGCCTTTGCCCAGCCCCAGCCAGCCAGCGGGCATGGCTGTCCTGCCTTTCCCGCTTCTGACAGCCACAGCATGTTCCAGCCATGTTGGATTGTGGGGGCTTCCTGCTCACTTCCATTAAGTTTGGGGTGGCTCTCAGCCTCCAGCCTCTGCCACCTCTTTAGGGCCAGATTCTGAACAGAGGTGAAGACAGGCAAGAGCCTGGTGCTGGGTGGGGGAGTGTGGGGACCTCCAGAGGCCTGTAGCCCACCTGCCCCCTGGGTATGCTGCCCCTCACTCCAGCCTGCCCTCCCAGGCCTGGCCACCAGCAGCCCCTGGGGCCTCCCTGTCCATGCCCACCCTCTCCAGAACTGGACATGGTTAGGGGCTGGTAGGTAAGGGACTCTAACCTTCGAGAAAGGTCCTCCAGGGCCAGAGCAGACCCACCCACAGGGTGGCTCATCTTCCCTGGGATGGCACAGGAACACCAGGCCTAAGCCCATGCTTCAGGGAACAGGGGTGCACAGACTGCCCGTGTCGGGGTCTGGAGAGGCCTGCCCAGCACTAGGCAAGATCGGGGAACAGGGGTGCATAGACTGCCCATGTCAGGGTCTGGAGAGGCCTGCCCAGCAGTAGGCAAGATCAGGGAACAGGGGTGCACAGACTGCCCATGTCGGGGTCCGGAGAGGCCTGCCCAACACTAGGCAAGACCCTAAGCCCACAGTGTTTCCCAGGGAAAGAGCCCAGCGGGGCCTTCAGTGACCTGGGGGTTGTCCTGGGACTGGAGATCGGAGGGCCAGTGTTCCAGGCAGAAGCAATGCAGGCACATGGCAGGGGCGCAGGACCAGCTCACCAGAATCCAACTGGGCTGTGTTGGCCTGGAAGCTGCCCTGCGGTGACCTGGGGACCAGGAACTTCCCAAGCTCCTCTCCCTCCTTGCCTGGAGACCCTGACTGGCCCCCAGCTACACTTCCAGTCCACTTGGCTGCTTGTTTGCCCAGTGCCCACAGGGCAGGGGTCGGGGATTAGCTCAAAGCAGGCCAGCAAAGGGCTGGTTCCTGCTGAGGTTGCTGGCCGGAAAGGCAGCATGTCCAAATACAGAGAACTCTGGAGGGCTCAGGGCAGGCCCTGGGGGTAGAGAGGAGGGTTGGCTTGGGGGTGGTGGCAGTGGAACCTCTCTACTGCTGGCCTCAATGACTTCTTCAGGCCCTAGAGTCACTTCATGGTGACACCTGCTGCTGGCTGGGTTGGCTGTTGGTGGCCCAAAGTCAGCCCTCCCCTGGTTACTCTCAGCCACCCCTCCCTGACCTAATTGTGGGCAGGTCTGGATGGCATGAGGTGTGGGGTGTGGGACTGAGGAAAGTTCCTTTAACCCATCCAGTCACTGCCTAGGCAGGCATCCTGGTCAAAGAGCCATCTGGGTTTGTGTGTCTGACTGTGTGGGTTCCCCTCTGTGGTTCCAAGAATCGTCCTTGGCTCTTGAGTTTCTGTGGGCCCCTGGTCTACTCCTGTGTACTTGTGGGTATGTCTGAGCTTCTGGGTCATCCACGGGCCCATCTTCTGTCCTTTCTGTGGGCCCATCTGATCTCCAGGGGTTTGGGTAACCCTGCATTTCTGTAGGTGCCAGCATCGCACCCAGAGACGCTTGGCGTGGGTCTCTCTGCCTACTAGCTGCAGGATGCTGAGCAAGAAGGAGGGCCCTCCTGTGCCTCACATGCCCCCTCTGCAGTACCCATGTCCAAGGGCTGCCATGAGTTAACTAATAAGTTACCATGTGGGAAGCACGGAGAACTATAAGGTGCCTGGGATGTCAGTGGCTATTCCTGCCAGTGTGTGTTCATCTGCATGTCTATGGGGCTCCATGTTCGCAGGTATGTTCATATCTGTCATTTCCTTCATCCTCTGTGTGCCCCTGTCTATTCTCTCTCTGCATCTATCTAGCTAGATGGATAGCCAGATGGATAGGTAGATAGATCGGTAGCTAGCTAGCTAGCCACTCACTCATCTACCTGCTAATCCACCCACCTATCTATACAACCATCTATGCATTCACACAACTATTCATCCATCCATCCATTCACTCAACCATTCATCCATTCATCCATCCATTCATCCATCTATCCATCCATTCATCCATCTATCCACTCAGCCATCCATCCATTCATCTATCCACCCAACCATCCATCTATCTATCCATCCATCCATCCAATCATCAATCCATCCATCCATCCATCCATTCATCTACCCACTTATTCACTCATCCATTTATCCACTCAACCATCCTTCCATCTACCTGTCTGTCCATCCTTCTATCCATGCAGCCATCCATCCATCCATCCATTCACCTACTCATCTGCCCACTCATCCACCCACCCATTTATCCACCCAAGCATCCAAGCATCCATCTATCCATTCATCCATCTATCCATCCATCCATCCATCCATCCATCCATCCATCCATCCACCCAGCCATCCATCCATTCATCTATCCACTCATCCACCCACTCATCCATTCATCCAACCATCTATCCATATATGTATCCATCCATCCATCCATCCATCCATCCATCCATCCATCCATCCATTCATCTACCCACTTATTCACCCATCCGTTTATCCACTCAACCATCCTTCCATCTACCTGTCTCTCCATCCTTCTATCCATCCTTCTATCCATGCATCCATCCATCCATCCATTCATCCATCCATCCATCCATCTGTCCACCTACTCATCTGCCCACCCATTTATCCACCCAAATATCCAACCATCCATCCATCCAGGCGTCCATCCATCCATCCATCCACCCACTTACTCCATTTTGCCTTCTCTCCCTCCTTCCTTTCTTCCCTCCCTCCCATGTCTAACTTTATGCAGCCATGGAGGTGGTGCTGGACACGCAAGCCCCAAGATTCCCATGGTAATGGGGTGTCAGTGGCTGTCATCCTGGCTTGCTGGGTCTGGCACTGTTCGTAAGCTGCCCCATTGTAAGTGTGGCCCCCTTGTTCTCAAGCTCCTATGTCTTTGATGTCTGTTGCAGCTTGTGGCTGGCTGAGTGAGTCGGATGTCAGATGGTGCAGGAGCAAAGTTTTAAGACCTACTGGTCAGTCTCTGGGTGAGTTTAGGCTGCTCAGGAATGAGGTGTTCAGCTGCCAAGGCCAAGGTGGAGGGAAGCTGGATTGTCCCTTGAAAACTTGAACAGTGGCCCCCCAGGGCCACGTGGAGGGAAGCGTCCCAAAGCTGCTGCTGGCTACACTCTGACACACAGCAGCCCTGACTCACAAATGCCCAGGGGCAACTTCTCCATAATGAGTCACAACCCATGTTTGCCAGGAGTGCTTGGTGGAGAGAAAGCCAGGTACCCACAGCTCTGAGGGGCTCCCTGACCCCTGGGCCTTTGCATTTGAAACTTGCCTTATAGTCTGAAGGCAGATTATTTCCAAACCCTCTATTGGGAGAATTTTACACACACACAGAAACATTCCAAGGCTTCCTTAGATTCCATGAGTACCGCCAAACGGCCAGCCAGTGCCTCCCACCCTGCAACTCCGTCTCTAGATTCCTTTTATTATAACAAGTCCCAGTGGGCCTCTGTCTGTCTTCTCATGTTCCCAAAAGATAAGAACCCTTTATCAAAAATCCATTTTCACAGCTAAACAAATACCAGTAACTCTTTAATATGATCAAACCTGGACAGGGCTCAAATTTCCCCCATTGTCTCATAAATGGATCTTACAGATGGTGTCTTCAAGTCACCCCACACGGAGCTCACGTGCTGCCTTGCTCCTGTGCCTCTGGAGCCCCCTTTGATCAATCGGTGCCTCTGTCTTTTCATTCTTGCCACTTATTTGTTGAAGAAGCAAGGGCACTCATCCTAAGGAGTTCCCAACATTTTGGGTTCCACAAGTCGCATCACACAGCGTTTCAGGTGTCTTTCCACACTCTGTAACGCTGAGGCCTGATCAGTGTGAGGTCAAGCCTTTTGGCAAGACTGCTTCCTGCAGGGAGATGGTACTTCCTTTGTGCATGGCAGGAGGCACTGGATGTCCTGGGATTTCCTCCTGGGATATGGGGCTGATCAGTGAGAGGGTTTGGGTGTAGCCAGCTACAGCCATAAGCCACCAAGTGCCCAGTGGCTTTTCTTTTCATGGTTTCAGCAGCTGCTGGTGACATTTCCTAGACCAGGGGTCAGCAGACTACAATCACCCTTGGCCAAATCTTATTCCCCATCAGTTTTTGTAAATAAAGTTTTATTGGAACATGGCCCCCACTCATTCACTTATGTACCACCTGTGACTGCTTTCATGGTACCATGGCTGGCTGTGGTGATTCCAAGAAGGTCCCCCTAGAGTTTGTGCCCTGATTCCCAGAATTGTGAATAATTCTCACCCTTGTGAATGTGTTATGTTGCCTGGCCAAAGGCATTTTGTGGATAAAGTTTAGGCTGCTAATGGGTTGACTTCAAAATAGAGGATCAGGGTGGGCCTGGTTGAATCCCATGAGCCCTGTAAAAGCAGAGTTTGGATTGTTTTTTTCTCCCCCTGGCTGATGGCAGGAGAGAAATTGAGAGGGATTCACAGTGTGAGAGGGGACGCTCCTTGAGGCAGGCTCTTCATGAGCCAGGGGAAAGGACTGAGCACAACGCCTGCAGAGAGTCACCCTGCCTACAGCCAGCAGGAAGATGGGGACCGTGGCCCTACAACCACAAGAACCAAATTCTGTCCACACTGTGAATGCCCCAGGAGTGGAGTCTTCCCCAGCACCTCCAGCGAGAAGCCCACCCTGGTTGGCATCTGCTCTCAGCCAGTGAGGCCCTAAGGAAAAAGCCCTACAGAATGCCCAGAGCTCTGGTCCACAGAACTGTGAGCCAACCATGCACAGGGTTTGTTTCACAGCTGGGTTTGTGGTGATTTATTACACAGTGATAAAAAACAGACACAATGACAGAGAACAAATGGCCTGCAAAGACAAACGTGTTTGCAATCCAGCCCTTGCAGAAAGCAACAACAACAACAAGCCCTAAGTTAAGTTTCTCAGTCTTGGCATTGTAGGCATTTGGGGCCAAGCTGTTAGTTTTTTATGGTGTGGAACAAATTATCACAAACTTAGTGGCTTAGAACAACACATGTTTCTTATCTCTCAGTTTTTGTGGGTAAAAGCCTGGGGCACAACTTAGCTGGATTCTCTACCTCAGGATCCCAAGGTGTCAGCTGGGGCTGCATTCTTATCTGAAGGTCCAACTGGGACAGGGTCTGCTTTGTGTTCACTTCGCTTGTTGGTAGAATTCAGTTCCTTATGTTTGTAGCACTGAGGTCATTACTTCCTGCAGGCCACCCATAGTTTCCAGTCATGTGGGCCCCTCAAAAGCAGTTCACACATGGCTCTCGCTTCTTCAAGGCCAGCAGGAGACAGAGAGAGTGACTCCAGAATCTTATATGCTATAATGTAATCCCAGGTGTGACATCTACCACCTTTGCCATATTCTGTTGGTTGAAAGAAAGTCACAGGCTCCACCCGCTTTCAGGGAGCGGGAACAACACAGAAGCACAGCCAACAGGAAGCAAAAATCACTGGTTCACCTTAGGGTCTTTCCAACCCAACCAGATAATGTTTGCTATGGAGTTGTCCTGTGCACTTTAGGATATGTGTCAGCATTCCTGATCCCTACAGCAACTCTCAGTTACAACAATCAAAAATACCTCTAGATATTGCAGAGGGGAAAAATTGCCCCCAGTTGAGGACCACTATCCTAAATCCATCACTTAATTAGGGGTTTCGAAATTGCAGTTTTCTCAACCTGGTATTTCTTCAGCATTTATTTGCAAGAGTTCTTCTAAAGATACACTTTCCCACATCAAATATTTGGTACAGGGAAGGCAGATAAAATATTGATTATTTTAAATATATATTATTGTGAAATCATAAATTGAAGTATATTACTTAAATGTACTGTATTGAATGTGTGCAGTAATTCTCAATGGCTGTGGAACAAATTGCCACAAACATAAATCTTTAAACAACTCCCATTTAGTATATGCACTTCTGTATGCCAGATGTCCTGGTATAGCTTAGCCAGATTCCTCACCCAGGGTCTCATCAGGCCGAGATCAAGCTGTCAGCCAGGCTGTGTTCTCATCTGGAGACCCAACTGGGGAGGGAGCAGCTTCCAAGCTTATTTAGGTTTTGGCAGAACTCATTTCCAAGAAATTGTAGAATTCATGGCAGCTTCCTCCTTCAAAGCCAGCAACAGAGAGAGAGGGTCTCTGCCCCTTCAAGTCTCTCACTTCAGAGAAGCCCTGGACTCTCTTACAAAGTGCTTGCCTATTAAGTCAGGACCACTGGGAAAAATCTCCTTTTGATTAACTCAAAGTCAACTGGTTAGGGACTTGATTATATCTGCAAAGTCTCTTCACTTTTGCCTTAATCTCTCAGTTAAAGGCAAATCACAGGTCCTGCCCTGCCTCAGGGCAGGAGATTAAATAAGGCCAGTATCACTGGAGGCCACATTAGGGTGTGCCTGACACAATGCCCTTCCATTCATTGTACTTATTATCTTTACTGGTGACCATGTTGTCCCACATTTGGTCAATGGGGATACTTTTCAGTTGACTGGTATGTCATTTTGAAATGACCCCAGCAGTCGTTGATAGTTTCTTAGCTTTCCGATGCAATGAGAAGTTCTAGGTGGATCTTTCCTATGTCATGCCTCAGCCTGGGACCAGTCATTTCTCCAAGGGTTCGTGGTTCTTTTCAAAGGGACCTTGGTGGGTACTGAGAGGCCACAGTTTGGGCGCCAGGGTCTGATTGCTGCTAGTTTATTTTCATTGTTTCTAAGCTGGGGAGGCGTTCATAAACAGTAGCCGGAAGAAAAGGCAAGAGAACGATGTTCACACAATTTAGGATTGCGCCAGATCACCCAACAAAAGATGGCTAACACACTGAAAGCAGGTCTCCTGGCAAAAACAGGAGGATGAAGAACATGGAAGTACATTTCAAATTGCTTGTGGGAGGCCTGGCGTGGTGGCTCACGCCTGTCATCTCAGCACTTTGAGAGGCCGAGGTTGGTGGATTACTTGAGGTCAGGAGTTCGAGACCAGCCTGGCCAACACAGTGAAACCTGTCTCTACTAAAAATACAAAGAGTAGCCGGGCGTGGTGACGCCTGCCTGTAGTCCCAGCTACTCAGGAGGCGGAGGCAGGAGAATCGCTGGAGCCTGTGAGGCAGAGGCTGCAGTGAGCTGAGATTGAGCCACTGCACTCCAGCCTGGATGACAGAGTACAACTCTGTCTCAAAAGCAAACAAACAAAACAAAACAAAACAAAATTGCTTGTAAGAGACTCCTGCCAGCATAGAAACATTTACCTCTCTAATGATTATTCAAGAGGGAATGAAGGTGTTTTATTTGCGCACTAAATTCAATTAACTAAATTGCATTGAGTCATGCTAAAGAAACTATGAATGGGTCAATTTCAGGAAGAAATTCTAGACAGGAAGACTGATTAAGCACAAGAAGAAGGCTGGACACTGTGGCTCACGCCTCTAATCCCAGCACTTTGGGAGGCTGAGGCAAGAGGATCACTTGAGCCCAGGAGGTTGACACCAGCCTGGGCAACATGCCAAAATCCTGTCTCTACAAAAAAAAAAAAAAAAAAAACAATTAGCTGGGGCATGGTGGCTTGCATCTGTAGTCCTAGCTACTTGGGGGGCTGAGGTTGGAGGATCGCTTGAGCCCTGGAGTTCAAGGCTGCAGTAAACCAAGATTGCACCAGAGGGTGACAGAATGAGACTCTGTCTCAAAAAAAAAAAGTGAGTTAATTAACTGGTTAACATTTATGTACAATAAAAAAATTAACTTAGAGATAATAAAACAAGCCATATGGGTTAAAAAAAAAAAAGTAGAAATAAAATACTTGCCAATATACCTAAGAATAGGAGAGAGAGGTTAGAGGTTGAGGTTATAAGGACCTCACTTTTCCAGAGAGGAGGAGGAGGAGGAGCTTGACCAATTGACAGTAAACTTTTGAAACAATGCATATTGTATCTTTAAATGTAGTTTTGATTTTACAGACAGTGAACTTCACTTGTTTGTGCATGCACAGGTCTGTGAGTTTTGACGAATACATAAAGTTACATAACTTCCACTAAAACCAGGATCTAGAGCAATCCTGTCACCACAAAATTGTCCCTGAAGCTTTCTTTTTGTGGGCAGCCCTCCCACCCTTCACCCCTGGCAGTCACTGACCCATTTTTGGTCCCTATAGTTTCTGTCATTTCCAGAATGTCACACAATTGGCATTGTGCAGCCTGTAGGTCTGGCCTCTCTCACTCAGCATGATGCATTTGAGAGCCATCAGGGTTGCTGCCTGGATGGACAATTGGTTCCTTTTTTTGCTTAGACTCTGTGCATGGATCTGTCTCAGTACGTTTATCTGTTCGTACCTTGAAGGGCTTTGGGGTTGTCTGCAATATCTCATGCTAATGAATAACGCTGTTTTAAGTATGTATGTACAGGTGCTCGTGTGAACACGAGCTTTCATTTCACTCCAGATACCTTGGAGTGTGACGGCAGGTCACATCTGAGCACACATTATACTCTACAAGAAGCTGCCTGACCACTTTCCAGCATGGCTGCCCCGTCTCACCTTCCCAGCAGCGACGGGCAAGGTTCCGGCCACTTCACATCCTCCTGGCACGTGGTGCTGTTCATTTTTTAATTTTTAATTTTTCTTTGAGACAGGGTCTGGCTCTGTCACCCAGGCTGGAGTGCAGTGGCACGATCTCGCTCACTACACCCTCCACCTCCCAGGCTCAAACTGTCTTCCCACCTCAGCCTCCTGAGTAGCTGGGACTACAGGTGCCACCACACCTGCCTAATTTTTGTCTTTTTGATAGAAATGGGGTTTACCATGTTGGCCAGGCTGGTCTCAGACTCCTGGCCTCAAGTAATCCTCCTGCCTCAGCCTCCCAAAGTGCTGATCCTTATAGGTGTGAGCCATCGCGTCTGGCCTGTTATTTTCTTTTAACTTACTATTCTAATAAATATGTGGTGGTAACTCATGGATTTATTTTGAATTTTCTTAATACTGAAACCAACCTAACTGTCCCATAGAGCTGATGTTGATGGTTTCTTTTGAATAAACATAGAGATTGAGCCTCCCAGTCTTAAAACTTGAGAGAGTTCCATTTGTCTTATCTCTGAGTTCCCTTCTCAGGAAACCACCCATCGTGTCTCCCAGATAGTGTCAAGGGGCTGAAACTCACCAGATCTCTCTGCATTTGGAACATGAGATACTGGACCCCTCACCCATTACGACTGCCTAACCCACCACCCGCTTACTGTTGACCAAGTCTTTCTTAGCCCTCCCTAATTCCTGTTTCCCCACATGTGGTTACATTTCTCCCCTGCCATATAAACCCCTGATTTTAGCTGGCTGGGGAGATGGATTTAACACCGATTTCCCATCTCCTCAGCTGCAGCACCTGATTAAAGCCTTCTTCCCTGGCAGTACTTGTCTCAGCGATTGGGTTTCTGCGCAATGCGTGGCAGGACCTGGACTGAACCCCTGTATTTTCGGTAACGTACTCATGATGCAGACCATCTTTTCATGTGCTCTGTTGACAGCCCTGTGTCTCTGGTAAAGCTTAAATCTTTTACTCATTGCTTTATTGGGTTTGGGGTTTTTTTATTGTTATATTTTGAGAATTCTTTATTTTTTATTTATTTATTTTTTTTTTGAGATGGAGTCTCACTCTGTCATCCAGGCTGGAGTGGCACAATCTCAGCTCACTGCAGCCTCCACCTCCGGGGTTCAAGTGATTCTCCTGCCTCAGCCTCACAAGCAGCTGGTATTACAGGTGCGCGCCACCAGGCCCAGCTAATTTTTGCATTTTTAGTAAAGACAGGGTCTCACCATGTTGGCCAGGATGGTCTCGAATTCCTGGCCTCAGATGGTCTGTCCACCTCAGCCTTCCAAAGTGCTGGGATTATAGGCGTGAGGATTACATTCTTGATACAAATCCATTGTTGGACGTAGGATTTGCACGTATTTTCTCCAAGCTCGTAGCTTATCTTTTCCTTTTCTTAACAGTGCCATTTGAAGACTGAAAGTTTTGTCTTGATGAAGTCCAGCTCATCGATCCTTTCATTGACAGATCCTGTCTAAGAACTCTGCCTGACTCAGGTTCGTGCAGATTTTTCTCCATGCTTCTTCTTTTTAAGTTTTTTTTGGTGCTACTTGTTACAATTAGGTCTATGATCTACTTTGAATTCATTTTTGTCTAGTGTGAGGTATAGCTCGAGGTTTATCATTTGCTTTGTTTGCAGTTAATGTCTAATTTTTCCAGCATCATTTAGTGAAAAGACAACCCAATTGATTTACTTTGTATCTTTGTCAAAAATTAAGCTACTGTGTTTGCGTGGGCCTCTCTCTGGACTTTCTATTCTGTTCCATTTACCTCTGAGTCTATCCTCCCACTGACTGTACATGGCCTTGATTACTGGAGCTTTGCAGTAAATAAATTTTATCTGGAAATGGAGTGGTATGACTCTCCCAACTTTGTAAACATTAATTTGGCTCTTCTAGTTCCTTTGCCTTTCCGTGTATGTTTTGGAATCCTGATGGTGTTTGATCTGGATTGTGTGAAATCTGTAGAGAAATCTGAAGATAGCTGCCACCTTAACATCTTTGAGTCTTCCGATTACTGGACGTGAGAGTCTGTCTCTCCCTTTGTACGGGTTTCCTGTTTCCTCCATCCACGTGCCCTCCCGCCCAGCTAACATATATCCCGCTCAGTTGCCCAGGTGCAGGCAGAGACTCCCAGAGAGCAAGCACTCGATTCCTCAAGCTTGTCAGGCAGCAGGAGCTGCATGCTGGTCCTCAAATCCCATGGGGGATGACGAACAGCTCAGACAGGTGCTTTGGATGTGGTAGCTTTGCGTCCCAGATGAGGAACCCCAAGTTTAGGAAGCCCCAATATTTCATAAGGACCTGCTATCAAACCTGCCTAGAGGGAGACATTATCCTTATTCGGCCCATAGGGGGACCCCATCTTTATTATCCAGGACAGTCTGCCCTCCACCCCGCAGGGAGACATTGCCTCTGCTGAGGTTCTGCAAACATCCCTGGAAAGATAGTGGAAGGTGGCAGAACTCCACCTCCATCCTCTTGGGGTCCTGGCATGGCCCGAGAATTAAATTGATGTGAAACAGATCGACAGGAGAAAGGCACTCACATTTATTCAAAAGAAGTTCCACCTGGCTCAGGAACCTTCCTAAGGAAATGAAGAAACAGAAACTGTGAAGAAGCAAGTGAGTCAGGCGGGGAGGCTGGAGAGATAAGAGCTGGTCTAACAAGGCCTGTACAGAATTCTCTTAGAGTTCTTGTTTTTGAAGATAAGGGTGTTGCAGCTTTCACACGGGAATTTCAGCTCCTGCTTTTAAGAAACGGCACGAAGGTCAGCGTGATCTTTCTGTACCTGCTGTTTTCCAAGTGCTTTTAACTCGTAGTTAATATGCCAGTCAATGCAGCTTTTTTTTTTTTTTTTTTTTTTTTTTTTTTTTTTTTGAGTCAGAGTCTCGCTCTGTCACCAGGCTGTAATGCAGTGGTATGATCTCCACTCCCTGGGTTCAAGTGATTCCCCTGCCTCAGCCTCCTGAGTAGCTGGGACTACACGTGCACACCACCACACCTGGCTAATTTTTTGTATTTAGTCAAGACGGGGTTTCACCATGTTGGCCAGGATGGTCTCGATCTCCTGACCTTGTGATCCACCCACCTCGGCCTCCCAAAGTGCTGGGATTACAAGTGTGAGCCACCGCGCCCGGCCCCAGTGCAGCATATTTTAAACTCCTTCCGTAGTCCAGAACAGAAGTGTGAGCTCGATGCAGAGAGATCTCCCAACATCCCCTTGTTCCTGCTGCTGGCAAATTGTTTTTTCTCTCTTTTTAAACATTAGTTTTGCTAGGGTTTTTAATCAATTTGTTAATTATCCTCTATTCTTTTTATTTTTATTTCTGCACTGCTATTTCCTTTCTTCCACAAAAGTTGGTTTAATTTGCTCTTCTTTTTTGTTTTTATTTGGAAGCTTAGATAAGTGATTTTAAATCTTTTTTTTTCACTAGCAAAATCATTTAAAGCTACCCATGTCCTTGTAAGCTCAGTGTTAACTACACCTCACAAATTTTGATGCATTATGTTTTCATTTTTATTTGGATCAGATGTTTTCTAATTTCCTATGTGATTTTTTTTTTTTTTTTTTTTTTGTCAAATATTAGGGAACTTTTCTAGATCTTTTTTAAATTGATTAATTTGGTTTCTAATTTCCACTGCGTTAAGATACAGCAGCCTATAAGACTTCTTTAAACTTTTGAACATCTTGGCATCACGCTAATGCTGGTTTCATAAATGAGCTAGGAAATGCCTCCTCCTCTTCTGTTTCCTGGAAGAGATTGCATAGAATTGATCCTCATTCTTTTTATTTTTATTTATTTATTTATTGTTTTGAGACAGAGTTTCACTCTTGTAACCCAGGCTGGAGTGCAATGGCGTGAGATCTTCTCACTGCAACCTCCTCCTTCTGGGTTCAAGTGATTCTCCTGCCTCAGCCTCCCAAGTAGCTGGGATTACAGGCATGTGCCACCACGCCTGGCTGATTTTTTGTATTTTTTAGAAAAGACGGGATTTTACCATGTTAGCCAGGCTGGTCTTGAACTCCTGACCTCAGGTGTTCCGCCCGCCTCAGCCTCCCAAAGTGCTGAGATTACAGGCATGAGCCACTGCGCCTGGCCTCATTCTTTTTCAATGTTGAATGGAAATCTCCAGGGAGACCAGCTGGGCCTGGAGATTTCTTATTCGGCAGCTTTTTAATTATAAATTCAAGTTCTTTAAGAGTTGTTGGGATGTGTAGATGTGTCTCGGGGGACATCCTATCTTGGAGCTTACTCTGTGCCCCTAAGGCATGACCCTTGGGGTCCTGACAGACGTCCAAGGCAGTTATCACACCTCCCTACGCTGGTGTGATTCGGAGGCTGAGCTCCACGCATCCTTGATGAAGGTGATTATCTTTCCAGCTGCCGCTTTCACCAGGCTCCTTGAGTTCTCTCCATGCAGATTTGGTTTTTGGGGTCAGAGGCCTAGGATTTGGAATGAGTTTGATGAAGATTTGGATGTCCGCTCCCTGTGGCTCCCTCCTAGCTGAGATTTCCTTCCTGACCCCAACCCCCTCATCCTCTGACCCCCAACTCCAGTGAAATTCACCCTGGCTGCTTGAAGCCCCACAGCCTGGCTCAGGGGGCTGGAGTGTGCCCTTGGGACAGAAACCCCCAAAATGTGACCTTGGCCCAGCCTTTTCCCTCACATTGAATCCCATCCATTTCTGCCTGGTTTCAATGGCTCACTAGTTCCTTTAAATAGTTTCTAAAAATACGTTGTCCAGAATTTATCATTGTTTTCTGCAGAGAGTTAGTCTAACATCAGCCACTTGCAACTTCTGGAGCCCAAACTGATATGGATGATTTAACACCACCATTTACTAGCCTGATCTAACAGACCAATGGAGTTGCCAGGATCCAACTGTTAGAGAGTTCGAGTTCTGCCCAGGCTCACCTTTGTAACAACTGACTAGCTATCAGCCCGTAAAGTAAGTCTCATAAACGCCAATCAATTCGCATCATATTGACCCCGTCTCTGATCAGATTGCAAATAAATTAGAAAACCAAAACAACAACAAGATGACCTAAAATGCATTTCTAAACATGAAAAGGGGCATTCTAAAATAGCTGGAGGTCAAAGGATAAATCATCTTGGAAATTACATAAAATTCAGAACTAATCCATAATGAAAGTAGCAAATACTATCAGAGCTCGAGGATGCTGCTCAAGCAAACAGTCGTCCCTCAGGATCGGTGGGGACGGGTTCTGGGACCTCCCACACATACCCCAGTCCACGGGCGCTCAAGTTCCTGGTGTGAAATGCTGTTGTATTTGTATATAACCTACACACATCCTTCTGTCTACTTCATATCATCTTTAGGTGACTTACCACACCTAATGTGATGTAAACGCAACATAAATAGTTGCTATACTGTATTGTTTAGGGAACAATAACAAGGAGAGAACATGCACATGTTCAGTACGGACAGAGCCTTCATCATACAAACTACGCTTTCCACCTGGAGTTGGTTGAATCTGCAAGTGTGGAACAGGCACATATGGAGGCTGCTTCCAGGAAAACCAATAGCTTTAAACTGGAAAAGAGGAGAGGTGGGAATTAATGAGCTAATCGTCTCACTTATGAAGTTAGAAAAAGGAGGAGAGGTCGAGACCACATCCGCTCTGTGAGCACAGAGTCTTGCCCTGGCCCACTCCGCACCCTCCACACGGGCCGCCCTCCACACCTGCCGCCTTCCACTCCGCCGTCCTCCACTCCCACCCTCCACTCCACAACCCTCTACTCCACACCGTCCACTCCACCACCCTCCACACCTGCCGCCCCACACTCCACACCTCCCACCCTCACCCACACCCTCCACTCCACACCCTCCTCCACACCTTCCACCTCACGCCACCCCCACTCCACACCCTCCACGCCACACTCTCCACTCCACACCCTCCACTCAACCCTCCACTCCACACCTCTCACCACCCTCCACACCACCCCTCCACCCCCACACCTCCCCACCCCTACACTCCACCACCCCTACTCCACACCCTCCACTCCACCACCCTCCACTCCACCACCCCCCTCCACACTCTCCACTCCACACACCCTCCACTCCACACCCTCCACTCCACCACCCTCCACTCCACCAGCCTCCACTCCACACCCTCCACTCCACCACCCTCCACTCCACCACCCTCCACTCCACACTCTCCCACTCCACCACCCTCCACTCCACCACTCTACTCCACACCCCTCCACTCCACCACCCTCCACCACCCTCCACACCGCCACCCTCCCACTCCACCACCCTCCACTCCACACTCTCCACTCCACACCCTCCACTCCACACCCTCCACTCCACCACCCTCCACTCCACCACCCTCTACTCCACACCCTCCACTCCACACCTCCACTCCACCACCCTCCACTCCACACTTCCACTCCACACCCTCCACTCCACACCCTCCACTCCACCACCCTCCACTCCACCAGCCTCCACTCCACACCCTCCACTCCACCACCCTCCACTCCACCACCCTCCACTCCACACTCTCCACTCCACCACCCTCCACTCCACCACCCTCTACTCCACCCTCCACTCCACCACCCTCCACCACCCTCCACACCGCCACCCTCCACTCCACCACCCTCCACTCCACACTCTCCACTCCACACCCTCCACTCCACACCCTCCACTCCACCACCCTCCCACTCCACCACCCTCTACTCCACACCCTCCACTCCACCACCTCCACTCCACCACCCTCTACTCCACACCCTCCACTCCACCACCCTCCACCACCCTCCACACCGCCACCTCCACTCCACCACCCTCCACTCCACACCCTCCACTCCACCACCCTCCACACCTGCCGCCCCCACTCCACCACCCTCCACTCCACCACCCTCCACCCCTCCACTCCACACCCTCCACTCCATCACTCCACTCCACACCCTCCACTCCATCACCCTCCACACCGCCACCCTCCACACCTGCCGCCTGTCCACACTTGCCGCCCTCCACACCTGTCGCCTGTCCACACCTGCCGCCCTCCACTCCACCACCCTCCACTCCACACCCTCCACTCCACCACCCTCCACCACCCTCCACTTCACCACCCTCCACACCGCCACCCTCCACTCCACCACCCTCCACACCGCCAACCTCCACACCGCCAACCTCCACACCTGCCGCCTGTCCACACCTGCCGCCCTCCACTCCACCACCCTCCACACCTGCCGCCCTCCACTCCACCACCCTCCACTCCACACCCTCCACACCTGCCGCCCTCCACTCCACCACCCTCCACACCTGCCGCCCTCCACTCCACCACCCTCCACTCCACACCCTCCACACCTGCCGCCCTCCACTCCACCACCCTCCACACCTGCCGCCCTCCACTCCACCACCCTCCACTCCACACCCTCCACTCCACCACCCTCCACATCTGCCGCTCTCCACTCCACCACCCTCCACTCCACCACCTTCCACACCTGCCTGCCCTCCACTCCACCACCCTCTACTCCACACCCTCCACTCCACCACCCCCACCACCCTCCACACCGCCACCCTCCACTCCACCACCCTCCACTCCACACCCTCCACACCTGCCGCCCTCCACTCCACACCCTCCACTCCACCACCCTCCACTCCACCACCCTCCTCCACACCCTCCACTCCACCACCTCCACTCCACCACCCTCCACTCCACACTCTCCACTCCACACCCTCCACTCCACACCCTCCACTCCACCACCCTCCACTCCACCAGCCTCCCTCCACACCCCACTCCACCCCCTCCACTCCACCACCTCCACTCCACACTCTCCACTCCACCACCCGCACTCCACCACCCTCTACGCCACACCCTCCACTCCACCACCCTCCACACCCTCCACACCGCCACCCTCCCACTCCACCACCCTCCACTCCACACTCTCCACTCCACACCCTCCACTCCACACCCTCCACTCCACCACCTCCACTCCACCACCCTCTACTCCACACCCTCCACTCCACCACCCTCCACTCCACCCGCCACCCTCCACCAGCCCCTCCATCCACACCCTCCACTCCACCCACCCCTCCACTCCACCACCCTCCACTCCACACTCTCCACTCCACCACCCTCCACTCCACCACCCTCTACTCCACACCCTCCACTCCACCACCCTCCACCACCCTCCACACCGCCACCCTCCACTCCACCACCCTCCACTCCACACTCTCCACTCCACACCCTCCACTCCACACCCTCCCACTCCACCACCCTCCACTCCACCACCCTCTAACTCCACACCCTCCACTCCACCACCCTCCACTCCACCACCCTCTACTCCACACCATCCACTCCACCACCCTCCACCACCCTCCACACCGCCACCCTCCACTCCACCACCCTCCACTCCACACCCTCCACTCCACCACCCTCCACACCTGCCGCCCTCCACTCCACCACCCTCCACTCCACCACCCTCCACCACCCTCCACTCCACACCCTCCACTCCATCACTCCACTCCACACCCTCCACTCCATCACCCTCCACACCGCCACCCTCCACACCTGCCGCCTGTCCACACTTGCCGCCCTCCACACCTGTCGCCTGTCCACACCTGCCGCCCTCCACTCCACCACCCTCCACTCCACACCCTCCACTCCACCACCCTCCACCACCCTCCACTTCACCACCCTCCACACCGCCACCCTCCACTCCACCACCCTCCACACCGCCAACCTCCACACCGCCAACCTCCACACCTGCCGCCTGTCCACACCTGCCGCCCTCCACTCCACCACCCTCCACACCTGCCGCCCTCCACTCCACCACCCTCCACTCCACACCCTCCACACCTGCCGCCCTCCACTCCACCACCCTCCACACCTGCCGCCCTCCACTCCACCACCCTCCACTCCACACCCTCCACACCTGCCGCCCTCCACTCCACCACCCTCCACACCTGCCGCCCTCCACTCCACCACCCTCCACTCCACACCCTCCACTCCACCACCCTCCACATCTGCCGCTCTCCACTCCACCACCCTCCACTCCACCACCTTCCACACCTGCTGCCCTCCACTCCACCACCCTCCACTCCACACCCTCCATTCCACCACCCTCCACACCTGCCGCCTGCCACTCCACCACCCTCCACACCTGCCGCCTGTCCACACCTGCCGCCCTCCACACCTGCCGCCCTCCACTCCACCACCCTCCACACCTGCCGCCCTCCACTCCACCACCCTCCACTCCACACCCTCCACTCCACCACCCTCCACATCTGCCGCTCTCCACTCCACCACCCTCCACTCCAC
Source organism: Rhinopithecus roxellana (assembly GCF_007565055.1). Taxonomy (NCBI): domain Eukaryota; kingdom Metazoa; phylum Chordata; class Mammalia; order Primates; family Cercopithecidae; genus Rhinopithecus; species Rhinopithecus roxellana. The sequence goes on along the minus strand of NC_044563.1, from coordinate 1,391,161 downwards.
CACCTTCCACACCTGCTGCCCTCCACTCCACCACCCTCCACTCCACACCCTCCATTCCACCACCCTCCACACCTGCCGCCTGCCACTCCACCACCCTCCACATCTGCCGCTCTCCACTCCACCACCCTCCACTCCACCACCTTCCACACCTGCTGCCCTCCACTCCACCACCCTCCACTCCACACCCTCCATTCCACCACCCTCCACACCTGCCGCCTGCCACTCCACCACCCTCCACACCTGCCGCCTGTCCACACCTGCCGCCCTCCACACCTGCCGCCCGTCCACACCTGCCGCCCTCCACACCTGCCGCCCATCCACACCTTGATTACACATTGTTCTTTTTTAAAATAGTCATTCCAGACATTGTGAGATGCATTGTTACAGGAAGTCCCTTGCCCTCCTACAAGCCACCCTACTTCTCTCTGAGGAGAATGGCCCAGTCCTCTCCCGAGCCCACACAGGGGAGGTGATAGCATTGCTTTTGTGTAAATTATGTATTGAACTTTTTAAAAATTATTTTATTTCTTTATTCATTTATTTATTTATTTATTTTGAGATGGAGTCTCGCTCTGTTGCCCAGGCTGGTTTACAGTGGCACAATCTCGGCTCACTGCAAGCTCTGCCTCCCGGGTTTATGCCATTCTCCTGCCTCAGCCTCCCGAGTAGCTGGGACTACAGGTGCCCACCACCACGCCCGGCTAATTTTTTGTATTTTTAGGAGAGAAGGGCTTTCACCATGTTAGCCAGCAGGGTCTGGATCTCCTGACCTCGTGATCCACCCACCTCAGCCTCCCAAAGTGCTGGGATTATAGGCGTGAGCCACTGCGCCTGGTCTGCAAAAATTTTTAAATCTTCACCTTAATACTTTTTTATTTTGTTTTATTTTGAATGATCAGCTTTTGTGGCCCCCTTTTTTGTCCCCCAACTTGAGATGCGTGAAAGCTTTTGGTTTCCCTGGGAGTGGGTGGAGGTAGCCAGGACTTACCTGCACACTGACTTAGACCAGTTGAATAAAAGTGCATACCTTAAAAAAAAAAAAAAAAAGAAAAGAAAAGAAAAGGAAAAGAAAAAAGAGAATAACCCACGGGCTCCCAGAATTCAAATGAAACCATTTTTTAAAAATACAATAAAAATTAATGAAATTCAAAACAAAGACGTATTAGAAGTGCTCCCAAGATTCACAAGTTAGTTCTGTGAAAAGATTAATAAAGACAAACTGTTAAGACAAATCAAGACTGATCAAGGAGGGAGGGAGGGAGGGGAGAGAGAGGGTGAGAGAGAGAGGAGAGAACGAATCTACAGCACTAGCAGTGAGAAGGAGCTGCAAGTACAAAGGCTGCCAAAGTTTCAACAAGTCATAAGAGGAGGCCATGAGCAACTATATGCCAAACAATTTGAAATTGTAGCCGAAATGAATAAATTCATGGAAAAAGATAACACACAAACTAACTCAAGAAGAAAAGAAAACCTAAATATAACCTACCACCTTGGATAAATGAAGCCAGAGTGTGACATAAGGAGGAAAAAGTCAAAGAACAGAAGGTCCAACTTTATACAACTCTTCAAGCAAATATGAAAATAGGCTGTTATTTTTTTTCTCTTCATTTTAGGAGGCTAGCATAACTTCAGTTCCAAAATTAGATAGGGACAGCATAAGAAAGGGAAATTACAGACCAGTCTTATTTTGAAGGCAGAAATCCTAAATAAAATACTAGCTAATCACATCCTGAGACAGGCAGTATGTTTTTCTGACCAACTTAGATTGATATCAGGAGATATATTGATGTCCTAAGAATGACGTGACATTAGAAACTGTGTTAAAGTAAGGTCACATACTTGAGGAAATTTGGGGTGATGTCTTATTCAAGAGGATATTGCTCTGAACATCTTCCAGCCAAGCTCTTGGAGACTCTGGGGACTCCATGAACATTCAGGAGCTTCCATTCCAGTGGGGAAAACCATCAAAAGTGAACAGGTGGGAATGAAGATACCAGCGGGGGGTGGTGTGTGCCTTGAACCAACACAAAAGGCAGCTGTTCTGTTACCCAGTGTCCGCCTCTGACAGGGACACGGGTTCTGGTTTGTTGTTGTTGTTGTTTGTTTTTTTGAGATGGAGTTTCGCCCTTGTTGCCCAGGCTGGAGTACAATGGTGCAATCTCAGCTCACCACAACCTCTGCCTCCCAGGTTCAAGCGATTCTCCTGCCTCAGCCTCCCAAGTAGCTGGGACTACAGGCATGTGCCACCACGCCTGGCTAATTTTGTATTTTTAGTAGAGGCAGAGTTTCTCCATGTTGGTCAGGCTGGTCTCGAACTCCTGACCTCAGGGGATCTACCCGCCTCGGCCTCCCAAAGTGCTGGGATTACAGGCATGGCGCACCCAGCCAACTCATTATTTTTAAAACTGATAAAAACAAAAGAATGAAACTTTTTTTTTTTTGAGAAGTAGTCTCACCCAGGCAGAGTATAGTGGTACAATCTTGGCTCACTGCAAACGCCGCCTCCCAGGGTTCAAGCATTTCTCCTGCCTCAGCCTCCCGAGTAGCTGGGACTACAGGCACCCGCCACCACGCCTGGCTAATTTTGTATTTTTAGTAGAGACAGAGTTTCTCCATGTTGGTCAGGCTGGTCTCGAACTCCCGACATCACGGCCTCCCAGAGTGCTGGGATTACAGACATGAGGCACCTCGCCAGGCTGGATACAGGTTCTTAATAACAATTGTTTCAGAGTAACACTTGCTTTCTCATAGCACAAAGCCGCTGGCCTGTTCTCTCTCCACCCCTCTCTCTTTCTCCCCCATCTCTATCTTTATCTCTATCTCCATTCGCGTCAGGGAATACATAAAATAGGTACTAATAAAATGTTCTGTTGGACAATATTGCTCTTTGGCATAAACTTTAGAATCAGCTCAACTATTTTCATTAAAAACTGTGTCATGATATGGAATAAAATTAGATTAAAGTTATATATCAATTTGGAGAGAATTCACTTATTTCGGTGTGGAGCCTTCTTAGTCATGAATACGGTGTGTCTCCCCATTTGTTTACATCTCCTTTAAATCCTTCCGGTACGTTTTTAATCATTTTCTTCACAGATAAATAAATGTATTCCTATAAATCTTTCTTCACTACTGTTGTAAAGGATCTATATTTATAAAGTGTATTTTCTGTTGTTCCTGGTACATGAGAATGCACTTCATCTTGGTTTTGTTGTTGAATAGCAACCTTTTATCTTGGAGCCTAGCTAAATTATCTTTTTTTTTTTTTTTTTTTTTTCTGTAGATTCCTTTGGGTTTTCTAGGTGAATAGTCATAAATCCAAGAGTGGTAATAATTTTCTTCCTTTCTTTCCCATTCTTACATGATTTCTCCCTTGCCTTTTTAAATTTATTTAGTCTCTGGAGTTGCTAGGCTTTTTGCTAATATTGAAGGGGAAAAATGGTGTCACTTGGCATTCTTGTTATATTTTATTTATTTATTTATTTATTTATTTATTTATTTATTTAGATACAGTCTCACTTTGTTGCCCAGGCCAGAGTGCAGTGACACAATCTTGGCTCACTGCTACCTCCGCCTCCTGGGTTCAAGTGATTCTCCTGCCTCAGCCTCCTGAATAGCTGGAACTACAGGCGTGTGCCACCACGCCCGGTTTATTTTTGTATTTTTAGTAGAGACTAAAATACAAAAATAGGGTTTCACCGTATTGGGCAAGCTGGTCTGAAACTCCTGATCTCATGATCCGCCCACCTTGGCCTCCCAAAGTGTTGAAATTATAGGCATGAGACATCGCACCTGACTTCCTATTATATTCTTGATTTGAAAGAATACCTTTAATATTTCACTATTTTTTTTTTTTTTTTTTTTGAGACGGAGTCTCGCTCTGTCGCCCAGGCTGGAGTGCAGTGGCCAGATCTCAGCTCACTGCAAGCTCCGCCTCCAGGGTTCACGCCATTCTCCTGCCTCAGCCTCCCGAGTAGCTGGGACTACAGGCGCTCGCCACCTCACCCGGCTAGTTTTTTGTATTTTTTAGTAGAGACGGGGTTTCACCGTGTTAGCCAGGATGGTCTCGATCTCCTGACCTCAGTGATCCGCCCGTCTCGGCCTCCCAAAGTGCTGGGATTACAGGCTTGAGCCACCGCGCCCGGCCAATTTCACTATTAAGTGTAGTGTTTGCCGTAGATTTTTGGTAGCTGTTACCAGGTTGGGGAGGTTCCCTGCAATGCCTAGTTGGCTATTACATTCATTTTAAAAAATAACAAATACTGAATTTATCAGGAGAATTTCTGCAGCCCATGAGATGATCAGATGTTTTTTCTTCTTTGATCTATGAATGGATTTTCTTTAAACATGTTTGAAATTAAATGTATTGCTTTTGACAAGTAAATATGTTCACATGGCCCCAAACTGAAAAGGCTGACAGTAGGAACTCCTTCACCTCCCTTGGAGAGGACTGTGTCTCATGTTCATTTGTGTGCATCCTGAGATATCCTTTACATAAAAGAAAAAACACATTATTCAAATTCTTTTCCATGCATATTGTATCATAATATACAATTATTATTGTTAATTATTATTATTTTGAGACAGAGTTTCTGTCACCCAGACTGGAGTGCAGTGGTGTGATCTCGGCTCACTGCAACCTCCGCCTCCCAGGCTCAAGCAATTCTCCTGCCTCAGCTTCCCCAGTAGCTGGGATTACAGGCACCCACCACTGTGCCTGGCTAATTTTTGTGTTTTCAGTAGCAACTAGGTTTCGCCATGTTGTCCAGGCTGGTCTTGAACTCCTGACCTCAAGTGATGCTCCCACCTTGGCCTCCCAAAATGTTGGCATTACAGGCGTGAGCCACCATACCCAGCCCATAATACAGAATTATTCGGTGCCACACTTTTTTTTTCTTTCCCTTGGCAATCTGTCTCGGCCAGGCGCGGTGGCTCAATCCTGTAATCCCAGCACTTTGGGAGGCCGAGGCAGGTGGATCACTTGCGCTCAGGAGTTGGAGACCAGCATGGCCAACATGGTGAAACCTCGTCTCTACTAAAAGTACAAAAATTAGCTGGGCGTGGTGGTGGGCACCTATAATCCCAGCTACTCTGGAGCCTGAGGCAGGAGAATCGCTTGAACCCGGCAGGGGTGGAGGTTGCAGTGAGCCAAGATCACACCACTGCACTCCAGCCTGGGCGACAGAGTGAGACTCTGTCTCAAAAAATAAAAAAGTAAAAAATAAATACAGCTGGGGTTGGCAGGGCAAGGTAGCACGGAGAAGAGCACGGGGCTTGAGAATCCTGGAGACCTGGAGAAGTTCCCTTCAAACTTCCAGGTGTGATCAGTGCAGGCACTGGAGGAAACCACCCCAAACTGGGAAGGAACCTCCCAGAAGGAGACACGGGAGCCATCTTCAGAGCTTACTCACCACCAGAGGGGAAGCACCGCACAATTCGTAAGGTATTGAGCAGACTACGCAGAAAGGTTTTGCCTTAATAGAAGAAAGATTAGCTCTAGACTAGATGCTGCTTTTATTCTGCCTGACAAGGCTTGAAAGTGAGACCCATGCCATCACGAAGAAGATGAGGGGAAAAAAGAAAATAAAAATAGAAAAAAAGAAAGAAAAAGTATTGCCCAGAAGGGCCGAACATAACTGCCTCCCAGAACAAATGTTAAGAACGGTTAAATGAACACAACAGTATCCAGCACCCAGCAAGGTAAAAGTTACAATGCCTGGCATCCAATCAGAAATAAACAGGAATTCAAAGAAGCACAAAAATATGCTCCATCGTGAGGAGAAAAATCAATCTATAGAAGCGGAGTCACAAAGGATAAAAGGAAAGAATTCGCACATAGGAGATTAACACAGCTCTTATAATTGCATTTTTTATGTCCAAGACATTAAAAGAAAGGGTACTTATGTTAAAAAGAGACAAGGAAAATATTCTTAAAACACCCAAGGACTTCTAGAAATAAGAACTGTAATGTCTGAGACAAAAATCACACTAGATGAATTTGATGGCAGATTGGAGAACTAACTATCCAAATGAAACACAGAGAGAAAGGCCGGGTATGGTGGCTCACGCCTGTAATCCCAGCACTTTGAGAGGCCAAGGTAGGTGGATCATAAGGTCAGGAGTTCGAGACCAGTCTGAACAATATGGTGAAATCCCATCTCTACCAAAAAAGTACAAAAAAGAAAATTAGCCAGGTGTAGTGGCACATGCCTGTAATCCCAGCTACTTGGGAGGTGGAGGCAGGAGAATCGCTTGAACCCAGGAGGTGGAGGTTGCAGTAAGCTGAGCTCGTACCATTGCACTCCAGCCTAGGCGACAGAGCGAGACTCTGTCTCAAAAAAAAAAAAAAAAAAAAAAAAAAAAAAAAAAGACCGGGCATGGCGGCTCACACCTGTAATCTCAGCACTTTGGGAGGCCAAGGTGGGTGGATCATGAGGTCAAGAGATGGAAACCATCCTGGCCAAAATGGTGAAACCTCGACTCTACTAAAAATGCAAAAAATTAGCCAGGCGTGGTGGCGGGTGCCTGTCATCCCAGTTACTCAGGAGGCTGAGGCAGGAGAATGGTGTGAACCTGGGAGGCAGAGCTTGCAGTGAGACGAGATTGCCCCACTGCACTCTAGACTGGGCAACAGAGTAAGACTCCGTCTCAAGAGAGAATAATAAAAAAAAAAAGAAACACAGAGAGAAAAAAGACTAAAAGGAAAATTCCATCAAATACAAATGAACAAAGCATCGGTGAGCCGCGGGACCACTCCAAGCAGGCTAACATGCATGTAATGGAAAGTCCTCAAAGGACGGGTGTAGAAATTATTTGAAGAAATGCTAGCTGAAACGTTTTCAAACTTCATAAAATTTACGAACTCACAGATTCAAACATTCCAATGAACCCCAAGCACAATAAACATGAATAAACAACAGGCGGGCGCATCATGTTTAAATTGCTTAAACCCAGCAATCTGTGCCAAAGGAAATATTTTGAAAGAAGCATCCATAGAAAAAGGATACATCACATACAGAGAAACCAAATGAGAATGACAGCAGGCATCTCACCAGAAGCAACACAATTTAGAATACAGTAAAGCAACAGCTTTAAAGTTCTGGAAGAAAATAAAAAACTGTCAACTTGAATTTTTATATCCAGAAAAAATTTCTTGAAGGTAAAACAAACATCTTTTTTTTTTCAGCTAAAAGTTTTCATAACCGGCAGACAGACACACAAAAAAATTTCTTAAAGGACATCCCTCAAGCAGAAGAAAAATTATACTAGATGGAAGTTGATCTACACAAAGCGATGACAAATACCAGAAATGGTAGATTTTTCTTTTTTCTTTTTTCTTTTTTTTGAAGTGAACATAAACTCAAGATTTTATTGTCTTCATAAAAGACAATAAACTTGGCCAATGCACTTGGCCCTTTCTCGTCTTATCTCCTCCCAGTTCAAAATGCTTGCATCTTTTAATAGCCAGCATTCTCTCAGATCTGCAGGTGGGCTCAACGCACTCAAGCCTTAGCACAATCTTCTTTGTAGTTTTAGCCTTTTTCCAGAAAATCGGCTTAGAGTGCCCACCATAGCCACTCTGCTTCCTGTCATAACGCCACTTTCCCGGGGCCTACAGAGAATCCTTGCCCTTCTTGTACTGGGTCACTTTGAGGGGCTGGTGCTTGTCATACCTCTTACAGAACGTCTGATAGGTTTTAGGGACGTTCACCATGTTTGCGTGAGCGCTGTTGGCAAGGAAAAGAGATTTTTCAAATCTTTTAAAAAGATAACTGACTGTTTAAAACAAAAATAGTAAGAATGTAATTTGAAGCTTTTGTTTTTTTTTTTTTTTTTTTTTTTGAGTTAGAGTCTCACTCTGTTGCCCAGACTGGAGTGTAGTGGCATGATCTCCACTCACTGCAACCTCCGCCTCCCAGGTTCAAGTGATTGTCCTGCCTCAGCCTCCCAAGTAGCTGGGATTACAGGTGTGTGCCACCATGGTCAGTTAATTTTTGTATTTTTAGTAGAGATGGGATTTCACCATGTTGCCCAGGCTGGTCTTGAACTCCTGGCATCAAGTAATCCACCCGCCTTGGCTTCCCTAAGTGCTGGTATAACAGGTGTGAACCACTGTACCTGGTCATAATTTGAAGCTTATAACATGAAGTAAGTGAAATGTATGGCAGCAAGAACACAGAGCCTGGGGAGGGGCAAGCAGAAATACACAGCTGTGAAGGTCCTATGCAATGCATAAAGTGCCAGACTGTGCCCAGCCAGATCCTAAAGTTTATATAAAAAGGCAAAAGGGCTGGGCGCGGTGGCTCACTCCTGTCATCCCAGCACTTTGGGAGGCCGAGACGGGCAGATCACGAGGTCAGGAGATCCAGACCATCCTGGCTAACACGGTGAAACCCCATCTCTACTAAAAATACAAGAAAAAAAATTAGCCGGGCGAGGTGGCGGACGCCTGTAGTCCCAGCTACTCGGGAGGCTGAGGCAGGAGAATGGCGTGAACCTGGGAGGCGGAGCTTGCAGTGAGCTGAGATCTGGCCACTGCACTCCAGTACGGGTGACAGAGCGAGACTCCGCCTCAAAAAAAAAAAAAAAAAAAAAAAAAAGGCAAAAGATCCAGAATACCCAACGCAGTATTGAAGAAAAGAACAAAGTTGAAGGACTGAGCCTACACGACCTCAAGATGTACTACAAAGCCACAGTAACGAAGACGGTGTGTTATCGGCAAAAGAATAGAGAAATAGACCAACGGGCAGAATAGAAAGCACAGAGGTAACAGGCTCACATAAACATAATAATCAACTGATCTTTGACACAGAAGTAAAGGCAATTTGACAGACAAAAGAAAATCATTTCAACAAATGGTGCTGGAACACCTGGACATGTGAGGAGAACAAAAGAACCTAGGCATAGACCTTACTCCCTTCACAAAAATTCGCTTAAAATGGATTATGGACCTAAAAGCGTAGCAGGACGATAAAGCTCCTAGAAGATAACACAGGATAAGTTTACTTGACTCTGGGTTTGGTGATGACTTTTTGTTTTGTTTCATTTTAAGATCCAGTCTCGCCCTGTTGCCCGGGCTGGAATGCAGTGGTGTGACAGTAGCTCACTGCAGCCTCAACCTCCTGAGCTTAGGTGATCCTCCCACCTCAGTCTCCCAAGCAGCTAGGACCACAGGCATGCACCACCATGCCCAGCTGATGAGGAAATTTTTAGATACAGCACCAAAATTATGGCCCACGAAAAAAAATGTAGTAAGTTGGACTTATTAAAATTATAAACTTCTGCAGCGTAAAGGACACTGCTAAGAGAATAGAGTCACAAGGCACAGACTGGGAGAACATTTTGGTCAAACGCACGTCTGATAACGAACTTGAATCCAAAATATACGAAGAACCCTTAAAATTCAGTAACTTAAAAAAATCCATTTAAGACAGTGCAAAAGGTATGAGCAGATGTCCTCCACCCCCAGAAAGGATCGACAGATGGGAAATAGGCCTATGTTTAGCAAATCAAACCCCAAAATATGGAAAAAGGATAATACTCATGACCAAGTGGGATTTTTCCTGGGAATGCCAGGTTATTTTATCATGTTTTAAAACTCAATGAATTTAATTCACCGTATTAACAGACTGAAAAAGAAAATGCCTGTGAACATCTCCACAGGTTCAGAAAAAGTTTTTCACAAAATCCAGTATCCATTCCTGATCAAAACTCCCAGCAAACAGAGAAGAAAAGGAAATTTCCTCAACCTGATTTAAAAAAATAGAAGTACAGAAAACTCTACAGCGAGCATCATCCTTAATGGTGAAAACTGAATGTTTTTCTCCTATGATCAGGAACAAGACAAGAATGTCTGCTCTCACAACTTCCATCCAACATTCACCGGGGTTTAGCCAGTGCAAAGAAAAAAAAAAAATTAATCCAGATTGAAATGGAAGCACAAGTGTCTTTATTTTTGAAAGACATGATCATCTTTGAAGAAAAACCTACACAATCTATGAGAAAGTTACTAAAACTGATAAATTAGTTTGCACGTTTGTCGGATAGGTCAATGAATAAATATCAACTGTATTTCTAGATAACAGCAACGAACATTCGAAGTTGATTTTTTATTTATTAATTTTTTTTTCGAGAAGGAGTCTTGTCAAATTTATCCTGAAGTATCTATTTTCAATTTGCTTCTAAATGGCCATTTTAAACATCAATTTCAGGCTGGGCACAGTGGCTCATGCCTGTAATCCCAGCACTTTGGGAGGCCAAGGCAGTGCAGTGGTACAATCTCTGCTCACTGCAAACTCCACCTCCCGGGTTCACGCCATTCTTCTGCCTCAGCCTCACGAGTAGCTGGGACTACAGGCGCCCACCACCATGGCCAACTAATTTTTTGTATTTTTAGTAGAGGCAGGGTTTCACCGTGTTAGCCAGGATGGTCTCCATCTCCTGACCTTGTGATCCGCCCACCTCGGCCTCCCAAAGTGCTGGGATTACAGGCGTGAACCACCACGCCCAGCATGGACAAGCTGATTTTAAAATGTGTATCAAAATACAAAGGATCTAAAATAACTACAATCAAGCCACGTGCCGTGGCTCATGCCACGTGGCTCATGCCTGTCTCCACTAAAAATACAAAAATTAGCCAGGTGTGGTGGCATGCAGGTGTAATCCCAGCTACTCAGAAGGCTGAGGCAGGAGAACCGCTTGGAACTGGGAGGCGGAGGTTACAGTCAGCTGAGATGGGGCCACTGCACTCCAGCCTGGGTGAGAGAGTGAGACTTTGCCTCAAAAAATAAATAAATAAATAAATAAATGATCCAGGCTGTACAGTGCTGGTGTAAAGACACACAAATAGATAAACGGGTCAGAATAGAATGCCCAGAAATAGATCCACAGGCATATGGACAACTGAATTCAACCAAATTGCCAAGGCAATTAAATAAAGAAAAAGCTTTTCAACAAATGATGTTGGAACAACTGGATAGCCGTAACAATGAACTCCAATCCTTACCTCACATGATATACAAAAGCTAACTCAAAAACAGGCCTTATTGGAAGAGATAAAGCTATAATACTTCTAACAGAAAACATAGGTGAAAATCTTACTGATCTTGAGTTTAGCAAAGATTTATTAAACACAACATAAAAAACACTATTAGGCTGGGTGCAGTGGCTCATGCCTGTCATCCCAGCACTTTGGGAGGCCAAGGTGGGCGGATCACGAGATCAGGAGATCGAGACCATCCTGGCTAACATGGTGAAACCCCGTCTCTACTAAAAATACAAAAAACTAGCCGGGCGATGGTGGCGGGCGCCTGTAGTCCCAGCTACTCGGGAGGCTGAGGCAGGAGAATGGCGTGAACGCGGAAGGCAGAGGTTGCAGTGAGCCGAGATCGCACCACTGCACTCCAGCCTGGGTGACAGAGCAAGACTCCATCTCAAAAAACAAAAAACAAACAAACAAAATACACTATTAAAGAAAGAAAAAAAGACTGGGCACAGTGGCTCATGCCTGCAATCCCAGCACTTTGGTAGGCCAAGGCAGGCGGATCACCTGAGGTCAGGAGTTCTAGACTAGCCTGGCCAACATGGTGAAACCCCATTGCTACTAAAAATACAAAATTAGGGTACGCTGCTGCGCTGACGTGGCTCCCGGAAGTAGGGCTGGCGTAGGGCCGCCATGTTGCAGCAGGATAGTAATGATGACACTGAAGATGTTTCCCTGTTTGATGCAGAAGAGGAGACGACTAATAGACCAAGAAAATCCAAAATCAGACATCCAGTAGCATCATTTTTCCACTTATTCTTTCGAGTCAGTGCAATCGTCATCTACCTTCTCTGTGAGTTGCTCAGCAGCAGCTTTATTACCTGTATGGTGACAATTATCTCTTTATTGTCAGTGTGACTTTTGGGCAGTGAAGAATGTCACAGGTAGACTAATGGTTGGCCTACGTTGGTGGCAATCACATTGATGAAGATGGAAAGAGCCTACTGGGTGTTTGAATCGAGAAAGGAGTCCTCTCAAGAGAATAAAACTATGTCAGAGGCTGACTCAAGAATCTTTTGGTTGGGACTTATTGCCTGTCCAGTGCTATGGGTGATATTTGCCTTTAGTGCACTCTTCTCCTTCAGAGTAAAATGGTTGGCGGTGGTTATCATGGGTGTGGTGCTACAAGGTGCCAATCTGTATGGTTACATCAGGTGTAAGGTGGGCAGCAGAAAGAATTTAACCAGCATGGCTACTTCATATTTTGGAAAGCAGTTCTTACGACAAAACACTGGAGATGATCAGACTTCCTGAATAGAGAAAACTTAATGTGCTTTGTTACATTGGGGAACAACTGAAGAGATTCTTGACTCTGAACCTTTTAGAGCTTAGTCCATGTTGCAACGAGGAGTGTTGGCTTTGTTTTTCCACTTAAAAACTTTATTTAAGGCCGGGCGCGGTGGCTCAAGCCTGTAATCCCAGCACTTTGGGAGGCCGAGACGGGCGGATCACGAGGTCAGGAGATCGAGACCATCCTGGCTAACACGGTGAAACCCAGTCTCTACTAAAAATACAAAAACTAGCCGGGCAAGGTGGCGGGCACCTGTAGTCCCAGCTACTCGGGAGGCTGAGGCAGGAGAATGGCGTAAACCCGGGAGGCGGAGCTTGCAGTGAGCTGAGATCTGGCCACTGCACTCCAGTCTGGGCAACAGAGCGAGACTCCGCCTCAAAAATAAAACAAAAAAAAACTTTATTTATAAAAAGGAAAAGTAGTTTCATATGAAGTTTTTATTTTAAGCATTTGGGGCTAGAAAGTATATGTTGGATTTATTCTGTGTTGTAGGTATGCACATGTTCCATAGGTATGCACACAGCCATGTAATATCAGTATATCCCAAGTTAATGAAAGTGGTCATTTACATAGGTAATGGAGACCTTTGCATTTTGATCCATAAAACATAGGAGGATGTTCTTCGTCTGTCTCAAAGCTCTGTGTGTTTACATATTGTTTCTGTAGGTTATTTTCAGGAGTAAATTTTGCTTCCATGGTAAGAGTGAGCACTTTGGCTTAATAAGTTAGAAATTATTGTTAGTTTTTAATATGTTCTTCATGGGGAAATTTCTTAGACATGTACAAGCAAGTGAAAACAATTAGGGCCAGTGGTGTTAACTCCTTTCTAAAATCTTATTTTTATTTGTAAGAAGTCATTTACTGAAGGCCCAGTTAATATAAGTGGAATCATTGTAGTTTGTTTAAGGCGTACCCAGAGGTTGCTGCTGTTCTATTTATTTTACAGAAAGCATAGCTAGATTGAAAGCTCTTCAGTGGACCTTGAGCTAATAGATCTCTTACCACTAAAAGAGCATAATTCTCATGTCATAATGAGAGTAATCATTTACATACTTGGCGTAATAAATGCCTAAAAGACACTTTATTTTCTGAATCTATTTTTTTCTTGCTATAATGGGGATATTGTAAATTATGCATTTGTATTAATGGTATTTCTTAAAGCATTCTGTGTAACTGTAAACCAATCTACAAACTATTGTAGGCATTTGTAAATTCTGTGGTAGGTATCATAAACTTTGTTGAAGTCTTAATAAGCAGATTATGTTGTGAATATATTTGTACGTTGTTAAAATAGTTTTTAAGATCATTTGTTTTTTTTTTTTTTTTTTTTTTTTTTTTTTTTGTTGAGATGGAGTCTCGCTCTGTCACCCAGGCTGGAGTGCTGTGGCCGGATCTCAGCTCACTGCAAGCTCCACCTCCCGGGTTCACGCCATTTCCTGTCTCAGCCTAGTAGCTTGGCACGTGGCTAGTTTTTTTTGAGTTTTAGTAGAGACGGGTTTCACCGTGTTACCAGGATGGTCTAGTGACCTCGTGATCCGCCTCCGGCTCCAAAGTGCTGGATTGAGCAGCGGCCAAGATCATTTGTTTATTGCAATAAGTGTTCTTATTGGAGTTGATAGCTGTTGAAGGTGCAAAACTTATATTTGTATAAAATTCTACTGTTTACAAGGCATTTGACATGTGTAATCTCATTTAATCCTCATGACAAATAGGTAATACTTTAGGATGAGTAACAGAACTTCCAGTTATTGAGTGACTTTCCTACGGAAAACAGATTACAGCGAATACTGTTAGGATCTAAAACATGATATATTAGTATTTTTAGAGAAAATGTTTGCTCTAAATGCCTTTTCCTTTCTTAAAAATTAATAATTTGTTAAGAGCTTGTTTATTTTACTTATATTCAGCTGTTCTGTCTGGTGAGAAGAATTGATACTGCACTGAAGACATTTTAAAATTTAATCTGAAAGATCTAACCTAAATCTTTAGGGCTGAGAGTCTAACAGAGGATACATTGGTATCGTTCTTTTAGGTAACTGTGTTATTTGAACTGTAATCCTAAACCAAGTAACAACTGAATTTTAGAATATGCATGTGGCAGGAGCTACCATGTATTCCCTAACATTCATTTTTCCCCTTCTACAGATTTACCACCTAATTAGCTAGGGCATGGCATCCTGGAATAAAGATAACTTTTCCCAAAAAAAACAAAACAAAACAAAACAAAAAAACAAAATTAGCTCTGGGTGCAGTGGTTCACACCTGTAATCCCAGCACTTTGGGAGGCCAAGGTGGGAGGATCGTGTGGGGTCAGGAGTTCAAGACTAGCCTGGCCAACATGGTGAAACCCCATCTCTACTAAAATACAAAAATTAGCCAGGCACGGTGGTGGGTGCCTTAATCCCAGCTACTTGGGAGGCTGAGGCAGGATAATCACTTGAACTCAGGAGGCAGAGGTTGCAGTGAGCCAAGATCGCACCATTGCACTCTAGCCTAGGTGACAGAATGAGACTCCATCTCAAAAAAAAAAAAAAAAAAAAAAAAAAAGTCCACATATCTTCCATGCAACCCAGCAATCCCCCTCCTAGATATTTACACAGGAGAAGCAAGAGCAGGTGTCAACACAGACTTGTATGGGCATGTTCCCAGCAGCTTCACTTGTAATCGCCAAAAACTGGAATCCTCCCAAAATGCCGTGAACAGTTAGATGGAGAAACAGATTGTGCCCGTGATGGAAAACTATTCTGCAATAATGATTGAGGAGCTATTGACTGTGATAGGCAGAACAATGGTCCCCCAAAAGATGTTCATGCCCTAATCCCGGGAAGCTGGGAATACATTAGGTTTATGCTGAAGGGGAATTGAGGTTGCAGATGGAATTAAGGTTGCTAAGCAGCTGGCCTTAAATAGGGAGATTATCCTGGATTATCTGAGTCAGCAATGAGATCACAAGATGCTTAAAAACAGAAGAAGGAGGCGGAAGAGGGGGTCAGAGTGCCGGAATGTGGGAAGGGCTAGCCTGGTCAACGCTGGCTTTGAAGATGGAGGTGGGCTGCCAGCCAAGGAACGAAGGCAGCCTTGGGAGTTAGAGGGGCAGGAACGTGGATTTTCCACGTGAGCCTCCAGAGAAAGCACAGTCATTCCTGTTGACACCTTCATTTTGGCCTAGTGGGACCCATTTCAGAATTCTGGCCTCCAGAATTGTAAGGTTAATAGGTTTCTGTTGTTTTAAGCCACTCGGTGTGTGGCAATTTGTGACAGTAGCCGGGAGAAAGTAAACACATTGACACATGCATGACACGAATACATCTCAAAATAATTATGCTGAACACATTGATACATGCAGTGACACGGTTACCTCTCAAAATAATTACGCCGAGTGAAAGACACCAGAAAAAAATAAGCACTGTGCAGGCTGACCTCATCTATACAACCTTCTAGAAATGGAAACTCGTCTACAAAAAGCAGAACAGAAGTTGTCTAGGAACAGGGATGGGGGTGGGGAGGAGGGGGGAACAGGGAGGGATGGTCAATGGGTCACAGCGGAGGCTGTGGAGGGAAGTTCGTGATCTCGACCACGGAGATGCCTTCGTCAGCGCTCGCAGGTCTCAAAACCAGCCGAGTCCCACGCTTCAGGTACATGCAGTTGACTGTCCATCCATTATCCAGTCATTCGCCGGGTAACCACAGGAGGCAACTTCATGGTTGTGTGAACATTGCAGAGTGCACTTACACAAACCCAGATGGTGCGGCCTGCCACACACCCAGGCTGCATGGTTGAGCCTACTGCTCCTAGGTAGCAGGCCTGCACAGCTGGGTGCTGAGCTGAGTACCGCAGGCAAGTGGAACACAACGGGAAGCATTTGCGTATCTCAACACAGAGAAGGTATCTCACTGTGCTACAGCCTTATGAGGCTTACGACATCACTAGGTAATAGAAACTTTTCAACCCCGTTATAATCAGATGGAACCACCGGGGTCTAAGTGGTCCGTTAGACTTCAAATAAAATGATAAAAAGGCTGAGTGCTGTGGCTTTTACACCTATAATCTTAGCACTTTGGGAGGCTAAGGCAGGAGAATTGCTTGAGACCAGGAGTTTGAGACCAACCTAGACAACACAGTGAGATCCCGTCCGTACAAAACATTTAAAAATTAGCCGAGTGTGGTGGTGCACGTCTGTGATCCCAGCTGCTCAGGAGGCTGAGATGGGAGGATCACTTGAGCCCAGGAGGTTAAGGCTGCAGTGAACTGTGATCGCACCACTGCACTCCACCCTGGGCGATACAGTGAGACCCTGTCTCCAAAGAAAAAAATAAAGGTAAAAGAACAGTTTTAACCATGTGAATGTTCATAAGCTAGCAACAGTAAAAATGGGGTCAGATGGTTCAAAAGAAAGGTGTCAGATGTTGATTTGGGCTACGGGGAGACCCAGCCTCATTGAGGGTCTGGGGGGCTTCTCTGGGAGCAGCATCTGGGGCTGGATCTGCAGGGACAGTAACGGTCAGTGCGCTGGGAGGAGGCGTCCGTAGACAGCGAGCTGGGCAGAGGCCACATGGGGAAGAGTTCCTGGGGTGAGCGGGGGCCACGAAGGTCAGCAGGGGACCAAGACCACAGGGGACCTTGGGCTCCAGAACTCTGTTCCTGTAGCCAAGTGTGCTGGAAATCACAGAGTCCTGGGGTAGAGGAACGGAGTCAGACGAGCCTTTAAACAAGAGCCTCCGCTGCCTGCACCATGGTGAGCAAACTGTAAGGGCCCCAGCCCTGCAGAGGAGAGAGGAAAGGCGGGCCCAGGTGGGCACCTGCCAGGAGAAGGGGTCTGGGAGAATAGGGGCTGGGAAGGTGTGGTGTTTGCGTTGAGAAGGGAGTTGAATCACTGTCTGCGATGGAAAGAACACAGAGCAGGTGCCAGTCCTCCTGCCGGGGTGCAGGTGAGTGCAGGGAGAATCTGCTGCAAGGCCCGGGCACCTTGGGAGGTGGGCATGAAAGCCAGGCAGAGGGTGCTGAGGCCCTGTTAGGGGTTCAGTCGTGTCCCCCAAAATTCATGTGTTGAAGCCCTGATCCCCAGGACCTCAGAACTTTATTTGGAGATGGGTCTTTGCAGAGATGAGTAAGTTAAAATGAGGTCTTTAGGATGGGCCCTAATCCTATAGGCCTGGTGTCCTTGTAAAAAGTGGAAATTAGGACGCAGACACACACAGAGGGGTGGCCCTGTGGGGACACAGCGAGAAGGAAGCCCCAGGAGAAGCCAGCCCCGCCCACACCTTGATCGCAGACTCCAGCCTCCAGAATACAAAAAAAAACGATGTCTGTTGTTTAACCTGCACAGTCTGTGGTCTCTGTTCAGGCAGCTCTAAGCAAATTCGCCCACTGCTTTTCTGAACGAACCTCCGAGAGCTGGCTGAGTCTGTCACTAAATCCAGGTATGACTCTGCCGTGGGCCCATCGGAGTTGGGGACCAGGAGGACCCTGCTGACCCTGGGTGGCCGACTGTGATGCAGAGAAGGTGGCAGGAGCGGATGTGGGTGGGGAGGAGGGACAGCGTTCGAGGGGACAGGTCCTGAGCAGGGTAGACAGGGAGGGTCAGCTGGGAGAATTGGGGTTCATGTGGGGTGGAGCACGGGTAGGGCCAGCAAGAGCCTGCAGCACAGGACGCAGGGCCACCCTCAGGCCCTGGTGGATGCTGCTTGTGTCTCTGGGCCCAAGGATGAAACCACTGAGGCTGCCTCTGGCTGTGTTGCCCACCTCAGAGAGTGATGTGCCAGGCAGCCTGAGTGTGGGGTGCTGTGGGGGAGCCACCAAAGCCACCAGCCCCAGTTCTGCTCTCACCAGCGGCTGGGAAGGAAGAGACGGGTCACTCTCATTTCCTCCCCCAGACAGCGGGGAGGCGGTGGAACCTCTGTGGAGCCGCCTGCTGGCACCTTGGTTCCCTCCTCCGCAGTGGAGGGTGGGTGGGGCTGGGCCCTGGGCCAAGGACTCCTACGTCTCCACCTGGGGGCTCTGCTTAGTGACCAAGTTAAGGATAGGAACAGGAGCCAGAGGGGCCTGGGAGAGCTGAGCAACCACCAGGGTCTAGCCAGGGATGGGGGCTGTGGGGGCCGAGGGCCAGAGCAGGCTAGGGGCCCTGGGCTGGCAGGGGAGACGCCTGCCCACCATGTCACTTGGGATGGGTGGGAGCTCTGGCTTGAGCACCAGGCTCCAAGGTGAAAATCCTGACTCCGTGACTTCATGGCTGCTGGATCTGCCCTGCCTCTGTCTTCTTGCCTGTGAAGTGGGATCAAGTTTCTGTCTCTGTCAAAGGTGGAGCGGATGCTCCATCCTCAGCACTCTCCACGCGACGTTCTGCCAGGCGATGAGGTGGATACTCGGGGAGGACCGTGAGTGAGTCGGGGCTTAAGGCAGGAGAGGAACAAAGAGTGGAACAGCTGGAGTGACTGCGGCCCCGGCCCACCTGGGGTTGCACACGTGGACTCACTGCGGTTCCTGGGCTTGAGAGGTGCCCGGACTGCAGGACTTTCGGTTTTACAAAGGTCAGCTGGTCACCCAGCACAAGGGCTGTATTAGTCTCTGACTAATTAACTGCTGTGGCAGACTACCACAAACACAGTGGCTTAAAACAACGCAAATCTATCATCTTGCAGTTTGGGAGGTCGCAAGTCCCACGCGGTTTTCACGGAGCTAATATCAAGATGTCTGCAGGGCGCCTCCCTTCTGGAGTCCCTAAGAGCAAATCTGTATCTCCCTGTATCTCCCATTCCTGGAGGCTGCCAGCATTCTCTGGCTCACGGTCCCCTCCTCTGCCTTCAAGTCCAGCAGTGGCATCTTCCGGTCTCCTGTGGCTCTGACCCTCCCCCGCTCCTATCCTGATGCTTGTGATTGCCATGAGCCTGTCCAGACATTCCAGAAGAATCTCCCATCCCATGTGCCTTGACTTAACCACATCTGGAGGCCCCTTTGTCATGTAGGTCCTGGTGATTAGAACGCAGACATCTTCGGGGACCTTTTTCAGCCCACCAAAAGAACGAAGGATTGGGTAGCAGGAAGGGGCAGGGAAAGACGTGGAGGGGCCGTGGGCAGAGGCTGGGTACTATTGAGGGGTCCAGAGACAGGAGGATGGGGTGAAGGGGGGCTCCTGCCCTGCTCCCTGGTGAGGTGAGGGGCCTGGCTCCACTCGCGGCAGGCCAGACCCACAGAGGTCCGGAGACAATCCTGCTTTGCTGGGCGTTGCAGCAAGCGCCTTCTCTTTCAGGGTAGGCAGTGGTGTGTGGCTGGCACCCCTGGGGTGCTGGGGTTTCTCCAGATGAGGACACAGAAGCTCAGGAGGGGCATCCCTGGCCGGATTGTGAGCCACTGTGGCGAGGGGCCTGCTGGCTAGAAGGGCATCCTGCACATGGGGGAGTGTGGGGTGGGGACCCGAGCGCTGTGTTCACTGGGGCTATGTCTGGGGCACAGGGGAGGAGGACACACGACTGTGGGAGAACAGCGGGGACACTACCCGTCACCCCAACAGGGATGTGACTGTTGCCAAACTGCAAAGGCAGCAAAAAAGCAAGATCAGGAGGTGTTGCACTGTCCCTTGTGCAACCTCCTCTGTCAGCGTCAGGGTTTTATCATCTGGGGCAAGGGATCAAGGCCCTGCCTGCTCCCCGGGGCCTGGGGGGATGAGACAAGGCAGCGAGTGAGAAAGGGCTTGGGGGCATGAAGCCGACTGCACTGGTGAGGGGCTGGTGGCTGCCATCTGCAGGTGACCCTTCGGGGCCACTGCCTTCCCAGCATCTTCTCCCTCCTTGCTGCTGGGACCGCACTGGAACCTCACCTAGGTCTCCACATGGACCCTTTAGGCTCTGTAATGTTACCCTCCCAGCTCCCATGCCCTGGCCTCCTGAGTCCCCAGCTACAGTCTCACCCCCTCAGGACCTGGGCAGCTCACAGCCCCCTGGGAGGTAACAGCTCCCAGCGGTGAAACAGCTGTGACGGGGCTCCCATATGTTGTCTGCACCCTGGGATGGGAGGTCCGTCCTGGCTGAGGGTGGATGCCCCTTGTCATGGTCTCAGCAGTGGAAGGACAGACTCAGCCAGGCCCAGGAGGCAGGAGGGCACTGCCTGTGTGGGCAGAACCTACAACAGAGGCCAGGCAGGTGCACCAATGGGTGGGGCCTCTGCCAAAGGGTGTGGAAGAGCCGCTGTCCAGCTGAGAGGCACAGGCTGTGTGTGCAGGCTGGACCGCTGTGGCAGAGAAGAGGGGCTGCCTGGACCACGGTGAGAGGCTGCAGAGCTGGGGAAGCGGCACGGTGCTGTGACTTCAGGCCAGCCTCACATGACAACCCCAGCACAGGGCCGCGGGAGCCACATCCAGAAGGGGAAGGAAGTCACTGGCGGGCTGCAGACCACAGGAAGGGCCTCACACCATGTGCTCAGAGGTCACCTGGACTTGGGCCTCAGCGGTCGCTGGTGCACGACACTTGGGGAGGGAGCGAACTTTCCCGGGGGTTTCTCTTGCAGGCCAGGGGTCTGGGGTCAGGGCTGGGATGCTGCAGACGCCCTCAGTGG
This sequence comes from Rhinopithecus roxellana, assembly GCF_007565055.1. Taxonomy (NCBI): domain Eukaryota; kingdom Metazoa; phylum Chordata; class Mammalia; order Primates; family Cercopithecidae; genus Rhinopithecus; species Rhinopithecus roxellana. Next base: position 1,370,281 of record NC_044563.1, on the reverse strand, counting down.
CCTCACAGCCTTGCCTCTGCCTCCCGGTGCTGACTCTGTGGCACCCCACTGGATTAGGGAACACCTTTCCCAGTGTCACAGCTGCCACCCTCTCACCTGCAGGGATTACACCTCCCGCTGCCAGATCCTTCCAGCAGCTTCAAGCGCATCCTAGTGCATCCTGGCCACCACGTCGCTTGCCTGCCCCTTCCCAGCCACACTCCCCGAGAGAGTCAGCCTCAGACACCAGCTCCGGCACCTCCTCTCCACCTCCTTCAAACCTGAGCCACTCAGAGCTGCCCCAGCAAGGTCCTGAGGGCTGCACATGGCCGTGTCTGGGGCATCAGAGCACGGACGAGTCTCCCGGTCGCTTCTGGGAGTCCTTCCCGTGCTTGGCCCCAGGACCTCCACAGGCATCCTCCTTTCCCCCGCTGGCTGCTCTATCTCCGGCTTTGTCCCCTCCCCAGCTTTTCCTTGCTGCCTCTGTGTCCACCCTGACCCCTTACGATTTCTTGCCACCTCCAGGCTGGAAATCCTCTTGGGCTGAGGGGTTCCATGCGCATCTCGGCCAGGGCGCTCCACACATCCTCAGACCTGCATCCCGCTGCCCGTCAGCCACACACTTGAGGCCTAGCAGCAAGTCACCCCCGGCAGTTCTGACCGCCCCCTTCAGACAGTCTCTTTCTCAGCCTCCCCTTCTAGGAGACGTCCCTCGATCACCACCACCTCTGCCCATCCAGCCCACCAGCAAAATCTGCCACCTCACCCTGCCTTGTTGGTCACCACACCCCACACAGCCACCCCATCTTCCTCCTCTGCTTCTCCCGCGCCCCATCACACCCCTCTCTCAACGAGTGCCAGTGGCCCTGAGAGCCTGCTGAGGTAGTCCTCACCCTCCTGTTCTCAGCCCTGCAGATGCCCCATGGGACACTCAGGGTGCAGCCCGCAGGGTCCAGCTCCCTCCTCTGTGCACTCCAGTGCCTGCCCGCCTGCACCCCTGGCCTGGGGCATTTGTGCCCGCTGGGCAGGAGGCTGGCTTCCTCCCTGCCTCTGCATCCTTACCCGGACCCCAGGCATCCCCAGCAGTGGCCCCGCCCTTCCCCTTTACTGCTCTTCCAGTCACCACCCCTGTGTTTGTTACTATGTCCCCCATGTCCCCATCCCCTACTATTCGCTCCTAGAGGGCAGGGATTTCTGTCTGTTCTGCTCATCACAGCATCCACATCACGTCCGGCCACAGAACGTGCGGCACAAACCCTTGGCAAACGGAGCAGTGAATGGACCAAGAAAGGGGGGGCCTCATCTCCCTGCTGCAGCAGCTCCGTCCCTGGGGCAGGCAAGGGCCTGTACTCTGCAGACAGGACCCTGCTGGGCCGTCTCTGTGGAGACTTTGGGAGCATGACAGTTCACGATGGGGTCAGGGTGGCCCTACCCTGGGGGCTGCACCAAGACACGGGGCAGGGATATGGTGGCCCTTCCCGCTCCTTGTGGCTCTGCTGCAAGGCCCCGAGAACCCCTTTCCCTCTGCCCAGCTTGCACTCTCCTGTGTTAACTGTTGCCCAGACAGGGGCACAGTCCCTGCAAACTCAGTGGGGTGAGCAAGTGAGGGGCTATAGCGTGAGCGTGTCCCACGTGGGACCCAGAGAGAGGAGCCTCCTTGCCAACACTCCCAGCAGCACCCACCTGATCGCCCGTGAACAGACTCAGATGCCCTTACCATGGCATTTAAGGCTCTTCCAGCCTCCCTTGACCTCCCTGTCCAGCCTCCAGGGCTGCAGTTCACCTCCACCTGTGCACCCTCAGTCTGACCGAGCCAGCAGGACGGTGTGCTGGCCTCCCTGCACCTGCTTGTGTTGGGGGCCCCTGCCTGGGCACCCTTCCCCCGAGGCCCTGCCTCCCCCAGCAGGCTCCCCACCCTCTGGCTGGCCTCCTCTTGGAAGTCGTCCTCCCTGCCTTGCAGGAGCTCCCTAGCCTGGTTGCCAGGCTTCTCCCAGGACCTGTGTGTCCTCCATGGCCCCAGGGGCAAAGAGCCCCGGGCTTCCTTGTGTGGCTGCCAAGCGGTCCAGAGCCAACAGAGAGGGGCAGGTTGAGGACGAACGTCACCATCCCATTTTACAGATTGGAGACTAAGGCTCAGACAGGTGGGTAACCCACGTGAAGTCACACACCTGGGGTCCTCTGTCTGTCACAGAGCCGTGCTTCCTGCTAGCATGATGCAGGGAGGTGTGGGGTGTAATGCCGGGTAACTTGAGGGACGAGGGCTCTGTATCCGCAGCACCCACTGTGAGGCTTGGAGTCCCTCCAGGACTGGAAGGGGAGGCCTCAGCATCTGCCCCTGGGCCCCCAACTCAGGACCCCCATGCAGTCTGGAAGAATCAGGGCATTGTTCACAGAACAGAGGGGCCACCTGTCCCCGCCCACCACTCCCCGCCCATGTGAGTCACTGCTACAAAGAGAGGGGGTGTCACAGCCCCAGACCCGTTTGTCCAGCTGCCTGGGAGGGGCAGGGTACCACAGAGGAGGTGGCATCCCGAGAATGGGTGAGTGTTGACCGCCACCACCGTCCCACCCTGGGGAACAGGCCTTTTGGCTGTGGGTGGGAGGCAGGCGAGGGCTGCAGGAGGGTGATAAGGCCTTTTCCTCGACTGGGACCAGATCAGCCCACAGCAGAACAGGTTCTCCCAGGAGAGAGGAAGTGCCCATGCCCAGGCTCCATGGAGCTCCAGCTCTCCCCTCCCTTCGCACCCCCACAATGAGTTCATGACGGGGTCAGGGTGGCCCTACCCTGGGGGCTGCACCGAGACGTGGGGCAGGGATATGGTGGCCTTTCCTGCTCCCTGTGGCTCTGCTGCAAGGACTTCTTGGGGTGAACTGAGGAGGTTTGGAGGCAAGATGGCCTGGGCCCCTTCTGGGTGGGGAAGTCAGGGCCCCTTTAGAATGGCTGGCCCAGTATGAGGCTAGAGGTTGGTCACTGGCCACATCTGGGGGTGGAGGTAAGAGCAGATATTTGGACAGTGCCTGAGGCCCCTGGGGTCCGGAGGGGGCACCTTGCTCCAACCCCCTCCAGCTACTGAGACACAAGTCATGCCTCTGTTCTGTGGGACATTCAGATGTCCTAAGAGCCCCTAGGGGAAAGCCACAGGCATTGCCCAACTCTTCCTGACACTCACAAGCCCAACACCAGAAACAAGCATCTCAGGCCAACCCAGTCTGTGTGAACTGGGGCAGAACCATCAACCACCAGGACCGCCCTAGCTAAACCGAGCAGCCCATCCCACCCAACCCAACACCAGAGGCCCCATAGGCCCCAAATCGCCCTGATGGCCCCATCCCACCAGCTCAGCCCCCTGTGGTCCCAATCCTACCTAACTCAGCCCTGATGGTTCCCTCCCACCAGCTCAGCCCTGATGACTCCTCCCACCCAGCCCACCCCAGCTCCTCAACTCAGCCTCTCTCAGTGTATCCCTCTCTGCCCCAAGCTTCATCACCAGACACTCCAGTTCTGGAGTAGGGGGCTTCAGGATTCAGGCCCCTCCCCCTGCCCTTACTCCTCTGGCTTGCCCTTGTTTTCACACAGATGCCACCACCAGTTGGTCCCTTCCAGAGCTCCGTCTGAACTCCACCAGCCTTGCTTCTGGCCTCACCCTGCAGGTCCAGGGGACACCTCTACTTGTGAGTTCAGTCCATGGGCACTGCACACTCTCTCGGCCCCAAATTGAATCCCTCTTCCTCACCCAACATTCTCCATTTCAACAAATGGCAGTGTTGTGGGTAAAATAACACCTCCTGCAGAGACGTTGACATCCTCATCCCTGACATCGGTGAGATGTGGACTTACCAGGACAAGGGGACTTTGAGGATGTGACTCAACAGATCTCGAGACGGGAGGTTATCCTAGATTATCGGGGTGGCCCCCCAGTCATCACAGGGGTCCTTTGGAGGGAAAGGCAGGGGAAGAGGCAGAGAAGGCGATGAGAAGATGGAAGCAGGTTAGAGTGCTGGCTTTGAAGACGTAGGTAGGGCCCAGCCAAGACCCAGCCAAGGCAGCCTCTAGAAACGGGCAAAGCCAAGGAACAGGTTTGCCCTTGGAGCCTCCAGAAGGAACCAGCCCTACTGGCACCTCGACTTCAGCCCAGTGACACTGAGTCTGCCTCCGGAATTATGAGACAATGACTATGTGTCATTTTAGCCACCCAGTATGTGGGCAGCTCTGCTCCTGTGGGACTTGCGCTGGAACCTGGCTGCATCCTTATTTCTAGGAGAAGCAGAGGGAAAGAAGTAAATGCTGCCTTCCTCCTCTCCATCTCCCTCTCCATCTCCCTCTCCATCCCCTCTCCATCCCCCTCTCCATCTCCTCTCCATCCCCTCTCCATCTCCTCTCCATCCCCTCTCCACCCCTCTCTCCATCCCCTCTCCATCCCCTCTCCACCCCCTCTCCATCCCCTCTCCAGCCCCTCTCCATCCACCTCTCCATCCCCTCTCCATCCCCTCTCCATCCCTCTCCATCCCCTCTCCACTCCCCTCTCCATCCCCCTCTCCATCCCCTCTCCATCCACCTCTCCATCCCTCTCCATCCCCTCTCCATCCCCTCACCATCTCCTCTCCATCCCCCTCCATCCCTCTCCCACTCCCCTCTCCATCCCTCTCCATCCCCTCTCCATCCCCTCTCCACACCCCTCTCCATCCCTCTCCACCCCCCTCTCCATCCCCTCTCATCCCCTCTCCATCTCCTCTCCCATCCCCTCCATCCCCTCTCCACCCCCCTCTCCAGTCCCCCTCTCCTCCCCCTCTCCCATCCCTCTCCCCTCCCCCCTCTCCTCCCCCTCTCCATCCCCCTCTCCTCTCCATCCCTTCCCCTCCTCCATCCCCCTCTCCCTCCCCCTCTCCATCCCCTCTCCATCCCCTCTCCATCCCCCTCTCCATCCCCTCTCCATCCCCTCTCCATCCCCCTCTCCATCCCCCTCTCCATCCCCCTCCATCCCCTCTCCATCCCTCTCCATCCCCCTCTCCATCCCCCCTCCATCCCCCCTCCATCCCCTCTCCATCCCCTCTCCATCCCCCTCTCCATCCCCCTCTCCATCCCCCTCTCCATCCCCTCTCCATCCCCTCTCCATCCCCCTCTCCATCCCCCTCTCCATCCCCCCTCCATCCCCTCTCCATCTCCTCTCCATCCCCCTCCATCCCCTCTCCACCCCCCTCTCCATCCCCTCTCCATCCCCTCTCCATCTCCTCTCCATCCCCTCTCCATCCCCCTCTCCATCCCCCTCTCCATCCCCCTCTCCATCCCCCTCTCCATCCCCCTCTCCATCCCCCTCCATCCCCTCTCCATCCCCCTCTCCATCCCCTCTCCATCCCCCTCCACCCCCTCTCCATCCCCTCTCCATCCCCTCTCCATCTCCTCTCCATCCCCTCTCCATTCCCTCTCCACCCCCCTCTCCATCCCCTCTCCATCCCCTCTCCATCCCCCTCTCCATCCCCCTCTCCATCCCCCTCTCCATCCTCCTCTCCTTAGTATCTGTTGTCTGCTCTTTGTCCCATCCTTAATGCTGCAATCTTAGCTCACCCCCTCGAGCCCAGAGGACCCCAGAGCCCCTGGCCACACTGCAGGTGAATGACCACCCTACGCTCAGGCCAATCATTTCTCTGTCCTTTCCTAGTTGACCATTGCTTGGGCTCAACCTTCGCCTGCCCTCCCTCCAAAGCCTGCAGACCAGACTTTTCAGCCGCCTCCCTGCTGGAGGCCCTCCCATTCACACACCTGGCTAGGCCAGCACCATGGGCCTGTCCAGCATGGCTACCTGGTTTTCAAACCCCTGCAGGGCGGGACCCTTCCCTTGGGGATGCCTTCCCCGAGCTCATCTGTACTGGCTGGGGCCCTCCAAAGAGACAGAACCAATGGGGTGTGATATGGATACAGGTGGAGAGACGGGGATTTATTTTCTAAAGTTGGTCTGTGTAATTATGGAGGCTGCAAGTCTGAAATCTCAGGGCAGGCTGGAGACCCAGGGAAGAGCTGACGCTGCAGCGTGAGTCCCCAGTGTGTCGCTGGCAGAATTCCTTCCTCCTCAGGGATCTCAGTCTTTTTTCTCTTAAGGCCTTCAACTGACTGGCTGAGGCCCACCATACCCTGGTGCATCATGGGCTCTACTCAAAGTCGACACATTTAAATGGGAATGGGAATCACCTCTGAAAACGCCTTCACAGAAACATCTAGATGAGTGTTTGCGAGTATCTGGATACTGTGGCCCAGCCAAGTTGACACAGAAAATTTCATCACAGGAATTTGCACAGGAGTCCGCGTACATTCCCATCCCTTCCTGGGTGCCAGGCCTGTCTCCCCAGTGAGCCAGGGCAGGGAAGCTCCCTCCCTGGGCCTCCCTGCAGCCTGGCTGAGCCACACCTGCGCCAGATGCACCCCTGGCTGGTGGCCCCCATCGCCCCTTTGACCCCACCTCATCCCCTCCTTTCCCACCTTTCTAGCCATGGGGGCCTCTCGGTCCCTCCAGCTTATTCCCTTCTCAGGCTGGCTCCTGTCCGTCACTGAGGAATGCCTTCAGTCATTGCTGTGGATACCCCAACCTCCTCCCTGTGTCTGAGGCAGCCCGGCCCCAGCGTTCCCCTCAGCACACGCCACAGTCTGGAACTACGTCTCTTTTTTTTTTTTTTTTTTTTGAGGAGGAGTCTCGCTCTGTCGCCCAGGCTGGAGTGCAGTGGCGTGATCTCGGCTCACTGCAAGCTCTGCCTCCCGGGTTCCCGCCATTCTCCCGCCTCAGCCTCTGAGTAGCTGGGACTACAGGCGCCCGCCACCTCGCCCGGCTAGTTTTTTGTATTTTTTAGTAGAGACGGGGTTTCACCGTGTTAGCCAGGAGGGTCTCGATCTCCTGACCTCGTGATCCACCCGCCTCGGCCTCCCAAAGTGCTGGGATTACAGGCTTGAGCCACCGCGCCCGGCCGGAACTACGTCTCTTATTGGCTGAGCACTTGCTTTGGCTCCTTGTGCCCCATGAAGGCAGGTCTGCATCTGTCTTTTTTGTCCCCAGAGTGCGACAGCCACCGGCATCCCAGGGGTGCAATGGATTTTGTTAAAACGTGAAGGAGGAGTCCCCAGCCAAGCTTGGGGGACAGTGAGCCACGTATTCACTTATTCCAGGTGCAGAGCCCAGTGGGCTCTGTGGCCTCCCGCCATGGCGTGCCCATACCTGTGGGCTCCTGGGGACTTCCGCTTGCCACGGTTCACCCATAGCTGTGGGCTCCTGGGGTCTTCCGGGGCCCCCATGTGCCTACTAGGCTCTCCCAGGGCAGCCGTGATGGAGGAAGGTCATGGCTCAGGGCTCAATCCTTGGAGCTGGAGCCCCTAATCCAGAGGGATTGTGGGCCACTGGGACCCTGGTCTCCTTTTCATCAGTGCCCTGAGACTGCATCCCTCAGAGACTGCTGAACCCTAAAGCTTTTGGGTTTTTTCCTGTTACACATTTGTGATCCTGGAAGGTCAGGTGCCCGAGCAGTGTATGTGCACAGGTGGGGAGCAGGAGGCAGCTTCGAAGGTCATCCATACCTGTCATCCCAGCACTTTTGGAGGCTGAGGCCGGTGGATCATGAGGTCAGGAGATCGAGACCATCCTGGCTAACACGGTGAAACCCCGTCTCTACTAAAAATACAAGAAAATTAGCCAGGCGTGGTGGTGGGTGCCTGTAGTCCCAGCTACTCGGGTGGCTGAGGCAGGAGAATGACGGGAACCCGGGAGGCAGAGCTTGCACACTCCAGCCTGGGCGACAGAGCAAGACTCCGTCTCAAAAAAAAAAAAAAAAAAGAAGGTCATCCAGTTCACCCCCCACTGATAACTGGCATCTGACTCTCCTCCACAGCACCCAGGCCTGTCCAGCCCCAGGGGATGCCCAGAAACGCACACCCAGGCAGCCAGTGCAGAACTGGGCCCTGCAGTAAGCTCAGGACTTGGGGCTGCTCATTTCTGGAGCCAGACTGAGGCTCCTGGAAGAGGACACAGCAGAGGCCTCCAGTGACTGTGAGCCCTGCATGCCACTCCTCCTGCTTGGGCAGAGAGCCAGACTGAAGGTCAGGGGCAGCGTCCAGGGTGAGTGAGCTGGATAATCCCATCCTGTGGTCAGGGTGGGGGACTGGGGGGATCCTAAAGGCACAGTGCACCTTCAGCCAAGCTGGGTCCCTTCCCAGCAAGACACCCAAAGATGCCATGTCCTGGATCTGGAGGGAATCCAGACAGCTGTGCCTGGGCACCCCCCTCCCCCTTCCCCCCACCTGTGCCTGAGTACCCCCTTCCCCTCCCCAATCTGTGCCCAGCACCCCCTTCCCCTCCCCAATCTGTGCCTGGGCACCCCTCCCTCTCCCCCCACCTGTGCCTGAGTACACTCTCCCCTTGCCCCGACCTGTGCCTGGGCACCCCCTCCCCCATCCCCCCCCGTGCCTGGGCACCCCCTCCTCCTGTCCCCCACCTGTGCCTGGGCAGCCCCTCCCCCTGCTTTAACTGTGCCAGTCATTCACAGCCTCCACCCTTCCCCCACCAGCCCCAGTCCTGTCCAAAGTCAGCTGACAGAAAGCTAATTCCCTCCCTGACTTCCTCAGCTGCTCTTACAGAACTAAAGCTGCCCGTGGCTGGAGCCCCAGGGTGCCACAGCCCCCTTTCTCTTGAGGGTCATGGTGGCCCCAGCTCTGAGGGTGGGGTGACTCAGTCCTAAGAGGAGGGAGGGGCAGGGCTGGAGCAGGGGTGACTCAGCATCTCGGCTCCTCCCCCTCCTACCTCTTGGGGTTGGCGGGAGACTTGGGGAAGAAACCACTTCCCTGCTCCACACCCAGCGCCTGACCCCATCCAGGGAGTCTGACCTTCAGGCCTTCTCTTAAGTCGTAGGGCTGCAGAAGGATCCCTGGTCCCCTTCCTTCCGCACCGAGGAAGAGATTGTACACATACACACACGCGTGCACACACACATACACACACACACACACAGTGCCACCATGATCAACATCTTGCATTTGTGCAGCACATTTGTTATAAATGATGATCAATGATGCAAGGATACATTACTGTTAACAAACGTTCATCGTTTACAGCAGGGTTTGGTCTTCGAGTGGTACATCCTATGGGTTTTGACAAATGCATAATGTCCTTCCTGTTTTACCATTACAGTATCATACACGGCAGCTTCGCCACCCTAAAAATGTTCTATGCTTCACCTATTCACCTGTCCTCCCCAATCCCTGGCAACCACTGATCCTTTCACTGTCTCCATAGTTTTCCCTCTTCTGGAATGTCATAGAGTTGGAATCAGACCGTGTGTAGCCTTTACCGATTGGCTTCTTTCACTTAGCAATACGCACTTAGGTTCCTCTATGGATTTTCCTGGCTTGTAGCTTTTTTTTTTTTTTTTTTTTTTTTAACACTGGGTCTCTCTCTGTTGCCCAGGCTGCAGTGCAGTGGTGCAATCTTAGCTCATTGCAACTTCCACCTCCCAGGATGAAGCAATCCTCCCACCTTGGCCTCTCCAGTAGCTGAGACTACAAGCTCCCTCCACCAGCCGGGCTGATTTTTGTATTTTTTATAGAGATGGGGTTTCACCATGTTGCCTAGGCTGGTGTCAAATCCCTGGGCTCAACCTATCCACCCACCTCAACCTCCCAAAGTGCTGGGATTGCCTGCTTGAGCCCAATCCCTGGCCTGCTCGTTTCCTTCTAGTGCTGAATAATATTCCGATGTCTGGATAGACCACAGTTTGTCTGTCCACTCATCTCCAGAAGGACATCTTTGTTGCTTCCAGTTTTCAGTGACAGTGACAGTGAATAAAACTGCTGTAAACATTCCTGTGCGGGTTTTGGTGCGAACATAAGTTTTCAACTCATTTAGGTAAATATCGAGGTGGACAGTTGCTGGATGGTATGGCGAAAGTACATTAAGCCTTGTAACAAACTGCCAAACTGTCTCCCAAAGTGGCTGCACCATTTTGCAGTTCCGCCAGCAACGCATGAGACTTCCTGTTGCTGCATATCCACCCCAGCATTTGGCGTTGTCAGTGTTTTGGATTTGGGCCATTCTTACAGGTATGTGGAGGTGTCTCACTGTTGTTTTAACCTGCAGTTCCCTAATGACGTATGATGTTGAGCATCTTTTCGGGTGCTTATTTGCCAGCTGCATTTTTTCTTTGGTGAGGTGTCTGAACAGACGATTTGCTCATTTTTTAAATTGGGTTGTTTATTTTCTTTTGTTAAGCTTTGAGAGTTCTTTGACTATTTTGGATACAAGTCCTTTATCAAATATGTTTTGCAAATCTTTTCTCCCAATGTGTGACTTTTCTTTCCATTCTCTTTGGTGTTTTTCTGTGTGTGTTCTATTTAAATGACAAATCTTTGCTGATTTCAACATCACGAAGATGGCCTTCTTTGCCTTTTTCCTCCCTAAAGGATTTACCATTTACATCACATCCCTAACGGATCTAAAATTGAGTGTTGTATATGATGTGAGGGAGGGATCGAGACCTTTCCATTCCATTGCCTGAAAAGATCACCCTTTCCCCCACTGCATTTCCATGTCGCCTTGATGCTGAGTACCTGAGACTCTTCCTTCCTGTCCACCCATCTATCTTTGTGTCAATACCACACTGTCTTGATGACTGAATATGATAGTCATTCTCTGTTAAACTTCACCGCCACCACATCACTAAAACAGGTCTTGTCAAGGTTAAATTGTGAAATGTAGTGGCGAATGCTCATCTTCCACAGGCCCATCAGCAGAGCCACTTAACATAGCAGCTGCTCCCTCCTTGAACCACTTTCTTCAGCCAGCTCTATGGGCCCCACCCTCTTGGCCTCTTCTGCCTCCATATGGTTCCTTATCTCCTTTGCTGGTGCCTGCTCAATCCTCTAACCTCTTCTTCTTCTTCTTCTTTTTTTTTTTTTTTTTTTTGAGATGGAGTCGTTCTCTATTGCCTGATGTGCAGATGATCTCAACTCACTGCAACCTCCACCTCCCAGGCTCAAGCGATTCTCCTGCCTCAGCCTCCCGAGTAGGTGAGATTACAGGCACCTGCCACCACATCCAGCTAATTTTTGTATTTTTAGTAGAGACAGGGTTTCACTATGTTGGCCAGGCTGGGCATGAACTCCTGACCTCAAGTGATCTGCCTGCTTTGGCCTCCAAAAGTGCTGGGATTACAGGCATGAGCCACCGCACCCAGCTTCAATCCTCTAACCTCTTACAGTTGGGAGGCCCCTGGGCTCAGTCCCTAGACCTCTTCTATTCTCTAGCTATACTCAACCTGGTGCCATCCAATCTTATCATCACAACCGATGGCACTGATGACTCTCTCATGTCCATCTCAGCCTGGACCTCTCCCCAGACTCACAACTCAAATCACTGCTGCCATGCAGCAGAATCACCTGCTCGCCCCACATGCTTTGTCTCAACCTGAAACATCCAAAACTGAGCTCCTGGCCTTCCTCCCCAAGCCTCTTCCTCCTGCATCTGTTCCCATCTCAGCCAATAAAAGGCCATCCTTCCAGGGTTTTGGGTAGGCCGTGGAACATCAGTATTGGCCCCTTCATCACACACCATCGGTCCAATCTGTAACCGCCCAAGGGGTTCACCTTGCCTGCTGCCTAGACAGAGCCCATTCATCAAGAGAGGGGAATTGTAATAGAGTAATTCACGCAGAGCCAGCTGTGCGGAGACCAGAGTTGTATTATTACTCAAATCAGTCTCCTCAAGCATTCAGGAAGCAGAGTTTCTAAGGACAACTTGGCGGTTACGGGGAAGCCAGTGAGGCAGGAGTGCTGATCGGTCAGGGATGAAATCACAGAGTTGAAGCTGTCTTCTTGCGCTGAGTCAGTTCCTGGGTGGGGGCCACAAGATCAGATGAGCCAGTTTATTGATCCAGGTGGTGTCAGCTGATCCATCAAGTGCAGGGGCTGCAAAATATCTTGAGCACTGATCTTAGGAGGAGTTTAGGGAGGATGAGAATCTTGTAGCCTCCAGCTGCATGACTCCTAAACCATAATTTCTAATCGTGTGGCTAACGTGAGTCCTACAAAGGCAGTCTAGTTCCCAGGCAAGAAGGAGGTCTGCTTTGGGAAAGGGCTGTTAACGTCTTCATTTAAACTGTAAACTAAATTCCTCTCAAAGATGGTTCAGCCTACACCCAGGAATGAACAAGGACGGCTTGAAATTAGAAGCGGGATGGAGTTGATTAAGTTAGAGCTCTTTCACTGTCTCAGCCATGGTTTTGCAAAGGTGGTTTTGAATAATCCACCTGGAAATTCTCTGGCCCTACCTCAAAAGTGCATCCAGAGTCTCACCCCTTCTTACTGCCTCTCTCTGACCTCAGATGGCTTCCTCTCCTCCCTGCCTCCAGGTTGGCTCCCTTTGCCTCATGGCCTCTGCTCTCCTGTTCTCCTGTCAGCGGCTCCTGACCAGGCCTTTGGTTCATCACCTCCTTCAAGTCTGATTAGAGGGCCTGGCAGGGTGGCTCATGCCTGTAATCCCAGCACTTTGGGAGGCCAAGGTAGGCAGATCACCTGAGGTCAGGAGTTCAAGATCAGCCTGGCCAACATGGCAAAATCCCATCTCTACTAAAAATACAAAAATTAGCTGGGCATGGTGGTATGTGCCTGTAATCCCAGCTACTCTGGATGCTGAGGCTGGAAAATTGATTGAATCTGGGAGGTGGAGGTTGCAGTAAGTGGAGATCACGCCACTGCACTCCAGCCTGGGCAACAGAATGAAATTCCATCTCAAAAAAAAGGTCTGATTAGAAGAGGCTTCTCTTCCTGCAGGGCCCTCATCTGCCCCTCCCTGTGCCTGCAGCAGACTCCTCTTTGGCGAACACTCTCCAAGCCCTGTGTGGGCCCCCGCCCCCCGCTTCATTTTAATGTCTGCCCCTCCACACACCTCCCCACCCCCACCCCAGTCTAGATATGAACGGCACGAGGGCGGGAATTTCTCTGCTGTTTTCTCGATTTCCTAGAGCAGCGCCTGCTCTTGGTAGATGCCCAAGACTCACATGTTGAATGAATGAGCAGGTGCTCAGGGCCCCCAAGGGACTGACCCACCCAGGCAGACCCTTTCCAGTCTGGGACTCAACACGCCCCGTTGAGAGGCAGTGTTGGGCTGATAGCCTCCAACCCTTGCCTGCCCCGTTAGGAAGTGTCAGCATGCAGTGAGCACCCAGCAGGTCTGACTCCCTTCTCTGCCCCTTCCCTCTCAGGCACTTTGCCATCCTGTGATTCCCTGACTCTCCAAACAGCCAGGAGGCAGCTGGAGAAGCCATGACCCCCGTCCCGTGGTTGGCTTCCCAGAGAGAAGCTTGGGGCCCCTCCGTGGTAGGAAGCTCAATGGGCTGCGATGGCAGAGGCCAAGATGGAGCCTGGGCCCGGCCCCCACCTCCTGCCTCCTCTCTCTGGGTGGGCCAAGCACCCCACAGATGGAGCCTGTGTCCCTGCATGTGGTCAGTGTGAGGGTGTGAAAGATGAAAAAGTGACGCGTCCCCTGCACTCTGCCAGAGGCAGGGCCTGGACACGCTCAGGCGCCCACTGACCCAGGAGCCCTGAAGGCAGCCTGGTGGGAAGAGGGTCTCCTGAATTGGCCTGGCAGGTGCAGAAGTCTGGGGAATCTGAGCCAGACAAGGAGGCCAGGGGTCACTTCTGCACCCTCAGCTCCTAGCAGGGGCAGGCAAGGGCTCCAGAGACCATTAGCCCAACCTTGACTCTCCAGGGACAGAGGTGAGGCCCAGATTGTGAGGGTCTGCCTGGGTGAGCCAGAGGCAAGAGGATTAGAAGCCACTCCTCTGACCTTCACCCAGTATGCCTGCAGGGTCCCACCCTGCCTGGTGGGTCAGTCCTTCAGGGACCCTGAACACCCAGGCATTCATCCCACACATAATTACTGGGCACCTACCACGCGCCAGACTCTGCTCCAGGAACTGGGAAGCCGAGGGGGCCCAGGCAGAATGCCCCCTCGGTAATAAATTAACAGATGGTCTCTGCAGTGGGATGGGGCCTCTCCACCCTTGGGGCCCCCAGAGGTCCTTGCTTAGCAGTGCCCCATTGTCCCAGGGGTTGGTCCAAGGCTCTTAGCCTGGCTAGCACCGGCCCATACACCCCACAGCTCGCCACCATGTCGTACCTCTGGCCCCACTGGCCATCCGCACTGCCCGCTGGCTTGCAGCCTCGCCGGCTCACTGGGGCCTCTGGGAGGCGCGTCGGCCACTCTCTGTTAGCATGCGTCCTCACAGGTGCGCATCTCAGTATCCTGAACACCAAACGCTTCATCCACCGCTGGGCCCAGGGACCGAGCAGGGTGGCTCAGGGGACACTAGCTGGGACCATTTTTCACCCCTTGCTGGAGTCCAGTCCACCTGGGGTCGGCTGACATCTCCAAGATCCCAGTCCACTGGAAAGCAGGTGATAACCCCAGGTGCCAGGTCCAGGCTGGCCGTGGCCCCCCACCACCTGGGCAGATTCTGAGGGCAAGGGTGTCTGCCTGCTTGGGCGTCTGTGTTCGGGCTTAGAAACCCCTCAGATGAAGGGCTCTAAATGGGCGGGAAGGTGGGGCTGAGGGGGCAGCCACTCATTTGTGGCCATCAGGCAGACCCTGCTTGGGGGAGGTTCTGCAAGGGCCAGGGTCCTGATATATTTGGTTACAGAAAAGGTGGGAATTCCAATCCCGCCCACCGAGAACCACAGAACCCTGCTGCCTCTGTAAAGCGGGGTGGGGCCCGTCTACCTCGCAGGGAGCTGGGGGGAGAAAGTGCACCCTGGGTGAGAGCCTGGGGAAGCATCCTTCATTTGGGTCCAGGCTCAGATGCCACTTTCTTGGAGGGGCCTTCCTGCGGAGGTCGCTGTTTAGCACATCCCCTGGCTCCATTTCCTGTGTGACTTGGACCTATCTAAAATGATTTGTCCCAGCATCCCTTTCCTACTTACAGCAGCCCTATGTCCCGCCCGGCTGCATGCTCCAGAGTATCTGGGGAATGACTGGGCCCTCCCCTCCAACAGGCCTAATTCAGTCCCCCATGCCATGCAGGACCAGGGCACACAAGAATGGTGAAGTCCTGGGGCAGCTGTCACCATGGCCTCCGCAGGCTCAGTGTCGGGAGACCCAGTTTCTGACCTGGTTCCACTGCTCAGCTTTGAGGTCAGGGCCTAGTCCCACGTTGGAGATGGGCCTCCAGGGACGGTGCCACATTGGAGACGGGGTTCCAGGGATGGTGTCACATTGGAGACAGGCAAGTCTGGGCCAAAGGAGGGCCCAGGGTGGCCAGGGCAGGCCCCAGTGAGGTGCTGCTCTGAGGAGGTGGAGAGTGGGCACTTGGGCAGGGGACACTTGGAGAGTAAGGATGAGGCCCATCTTGGTACCCTGGGTATAGGGAGTGTTGATGAAAAAAGTCAAACACTGTAAAATATTTGAAGAGATTTATTCCCAGCAAATATGAGGACTATGACCTTCGAAACTGCCTCAGCAGGTCCCGAGAATATGTGAGCAAGGTGGGTGGGTAACAACTTGGTTTTATACTTTTTTTTAAATTTTCAATTTTTTCTGTAGAGGCAGGGTCTCGCCATGTTGCCTAGGTTGATCTCAAGCTCTTCGGCCCAAGCGATGCTCCCACCTTGACCCCCGAATATGCTGGGATTATAACCAACAATCACCACGCCTAGCCTGGTTTTACGGATTTTACAGAGACAGATGTTACAGTCCAAAACCATGAATCGACACATTTGAGGTATACACTGGATCAGCCTGGAAACAGGGTTGGCAGGGGCGGCTTCCAGGTCATAGGGGATTCAAGGATTTCTTGATTGGCAAGTGGTTGAAAGAGTTAAGTTTTGCCTAAAGAGTTGAAGTGGGATTACTCACGCCTGTAATCCCAGCACTTTGGAAGGCTGAGGCAAGCGGATCACCTGAGGTCAGGAGCTCAAAACCAGCCTGGCCAACATAGTGAAACTCCATCTCTACTAAAAATACTATATATATATATATATATGTATATAAGCCAGGCGTGGTAGCATGTGCCTGTAATCCCAGTTACTCGGGAGGCTGAGGCAGGAGAATCTCTTGAACCCAGGAGATACAGGTTGCAGTGAGCCGAGATCGCGCCAGGGCACTCCAGCCTGGGCCACAGAGCGAGACTGTGTCTCAAAAAAAAAAAAAAAAACAACAGCTGACGTGAGTGGATAAAAAGTGCCCGACCTCCTAGGGAAGGAGCTTCTCTAGAAAATGTGAATTTCGCCCCCTCAAGAGACAGCTGTACAGGGCCATATCAAAACCTGTGAAAGGAATATATTTTGGGATGGAATACTTTGCCTTCGGGCCAGATGTCTGCCACGTGAGGCTGTGCCAGGGTGAGGTTGGAATTCGGGATCTGGAGGCTACAGAGCCATCGGTGAGGCCTGAGTCTAAGCACAGCGCCCAGAGGGAGAGGGCGGAGCAGGTCCGACCCCCTTTGCCGCAGGGCCTGAGCTGGTTTTCCAGGTTTCTCTGGAAGCCCTGAGGAGGGGCGGAGGGTCTATTCGGTGGGCTGGGGACTTTGAATTTAACCTTGGTTTGCAAGAGGCTTCCAGAGAGGAGGTCTGGGAGCGTCTCGGAGGGGGCGAGGGGGCGCCAGGAGGAGCAGGTGCAGGAGCCCAGGGCGCAGCGCCCCGCGTAGGCCTAGACGCGGGGACGGCCGCGGCGGCTGGGACAGGGGTCACCCCGCGGGGCCCTCCAGGGTGGGCCGCCCCACGACCCCGGCCAGGCCGAAACGGAAATCCTCCAGACCCCAGAAGCTCAGCCGGGCTGACCCCGAAGGCCGTGGTGGCGCGGGCGGTGGGCGTGGCGGGCGCGCTCCTCGGCTCTGTGCGCGTGCGCCGAGGTCGCCCCGCCCAGGCCCCGCCCGGCGCACGCCGGCCTCGCCCACGTGACCAGCCCGGGTGCAAACACGCGGGTCAGCTGATCCGGCCCAACTGCGCCGTCATCCCGACTATAAGCGCGCGGCCTCGGCGCCCCGCTCCGACCCGGTGGCCGCCACCATGCATCCCCCCAGCCTTCTGCTGCTCGTCCTCTGCCTCCTGGCGGCGCCTGCTGCCGCGGTTGTCAGGTGAAGCCTCAGGGTCCGGGGCTCAGGGGACGGGCAGGGGTCGCGGCCCCGAGGTCCCGGGGCCTGTGGTGACTTCAGCGCTCCCCTGGGGACCCCACGAGCCCCTTGCGCCCCCCGCGCTGGAATGCACCTGTGCCGCCCTGCGCGGTCTCCTGCACGGCCCACCCGCTTACCGGGCGCCGGGCTCCGGAGGTGCAGGGGACCTGGGGCAGAGGCGCCAGACGCCTCTCCCCATGCCACCCTGAGGTGTACCTTGAGGGGCCGGGGGAGGCGTGAGGACCGCAGCCTCCCTGGAGACGGGGCGGGGCTGGGGGAGGTGGTGCTCATTCGGGGCAGGTGGAATTGGGGGTCTGCGCTGAGCGCCCTTTTTGCTGGAGACCTAGGTGCAGTTCCCAGAGCCCCGGAGTCTGGGCGAGTCCATTTCCTTAGGGACCCCTTTACCACCTGTGAACTGGGGACTTTAAAAGTTTGCTCCTGCGGCTCTTATCACAGGCCCTGGGCTGGGAGGCCCCTCTAGACCCTAGGAGTTCCCATGTCCCTGGGAGAGGAGGAGGCATAGGGAGTGGGCCTGGCTCACCCACCCCGGGCCTGGGACTGTGCTGCAGTGAGCCCCACACGCTCCTCAGGCCGAGCCACTGTGCCAGGTGAGGCCACCGAGTGGGCCTGGATATATCGGACTGGGCCACCGACATACCTGACCAGCTGGGCAGAGGAGGGCCGCTGCTGCAGTCGGCTTCCTTGACTCCCCTCCCCAGCCCTTGCAAGGCAGCCTGCATTCCCAGGAGGGGTATGCTGACCCATCCCATTGGGCACCTGCCCCACCCTTGCTCTGGGCCTTTGTGGGAGACCTGGGACCTGAGGTGGGTCCACTGCCCCTGGGCAGGTGGGTGAGGTCAGAAGGCTGCAGAGGCTGGAGCTGGCTGGGCCAGCAGGAGCAGTGGGCTGGGTAGGACTGAGCCTCACCAAAGGCTGTGGGGAACGGCCCGGGGGCGGGTAACCCCAATTAAAGTCGTTATGGGGGAGCAGCCACAAGCCTGAGCCTGCCTTGACCTTGCCAGCCTATCCACAGGCCTCCCCTCTCCAAGAAGGGCAGACACAGCAGTGGGGAAAGGATCCTGGGCTTCTTGGAGGGCAGGGTAGCTGAATGCAAGCCCTCACCTGATTCCAGCTCTTGTGCAACTGATACTATTACACCTGCTTCCTGGGTCCCTGGAGGCCATGTCCCTCCCCCAGGACAGAACCTGGGGCTCTTCCAGCCCCTCAGCTTTTAGGCAATAATCTCATCTTCCGGGACCACGCCCTTGATGTGCCAGGAAAAGCGGGCTATGACCTTGGACTCTCAAATCCCTGGGGCAGGGGAGAGGTTTTATCCAGGTGATGAAAAGCCCAGGGGAGCTTCCTTGGGACAAGGAGTCGGTTCACACCAAGGGGAAAGCCAGTGGCCCTGGGGGAGGGGCAGGGACCCCCTCTCTGTTATTGACTTCCTGTGTATAGAACTCAGGACCCCTGACCTCAGTCTGGAGCTCCCTCCTGCACCCTGGCCGGCGGTGTGCTGGGTGACAGGGCTCTGGAGGTGTGCCCTGAGTGCAGCTGTCGGAGGAGGCAGGGTGGTGGGTGGGGGAGCACAGAAGCCTCTAAGGCCCCGGGTGCAGTCCTGGATCTCGTGGAGCCGCATGGAGTGAGGAGAAGGGCCGATACACAGGAACGGCTGTGGGATGAGGGCACTGGACAGCCACAGGGTCCATGTGGAGGAGGATAGGTAGTCAAGGAGGGCTTCTGGAGGTGGCGTGGAGGGCCCATCTCATGGCCAGAGGAGGCCACCTAGGAGGTCAGGCAGAGCTGCCAGTGCCAGCCTGGAGGTAGGGCCACCTTCGTGCTGGTGTCTGGGTGGAGAGCAGGTGTGATGGGGCTGGGTACAGTGGGCTGCCTCAGAGCACTTTGGGCAGGAGTGACAGGTGCCTGCCAGCACCCTGAGCAGCCATGCTGGCCGCCATCCTGGAGGAGACCAGAGCCGGTGCAGAGGGAGGACTGGAGGCCCTGGGGGGCTTTGGAGCCTCTAGAATGGCTGAGGAGAGGAGGGGTGGGCACACTGGCCCCCAGGTTGGGTGTGTGGGGCCGAGGTGGGTGGTGGGTGGCCACTTCCTAGGACTGTGGCCTGTGCAACCTCGGGTGGGCGATGGGTTGCCATTCACTGACGGGGGAGGTGAGCCAGCAGTTTCCAGGTGACAGGCAGGAGTTTAGTTTTGGCTGTGGTGACTTCGAGATTCCCCAGGGGCCTCCAGATGGATGTGCAGCGTTAGCGGCCTCGGCCGGCAGGCGGGAGAACCTCCCTGATATGCCCTGACCCCTGGTTGACAGGATCCCGCTGCACAAGTTCACGTCCATCCGCCGGACCATGTCGGAGATGGGGGGCCCTGTGGAGGACCTGATTGCCAAAGGCCCCATCTCGAAGTACTCCCAGGCGATGCCGGCCGTGACCGAGGGGCCCATTCCCGAGGTGCTCAAGAACTACATGGACGTGAGTATGGGGTCTTAGCCCTGCTGGGAGCGGAGCCGCTCTCCGGAGAGCTCCCTGGGGACTGTGGGGACACTCCCGCCTCCTGTTCTCAGCGGCACAGTTTGGCTCACTTGGCCAGGGTGGCATCCAGGCTCAGCCACACTCCTGTCTTCCCCGTCCTGGAACCTCCTGCCACTGGCCCCTGTGGTTGCCGGATCTCAGGCCTGGGAGGGTGACTGAGGGTGGCCTCGGGCCTCGGTGCCAGCTCGCCCGGGGGCAGTCCTTGGGTCTGCCTGGGTGTGGCCGGCTGCCCTGGAGCCTATCTTTATT
The DNA here is from genome assembly GCF_007565055.1 of Rhinopithecus roxellana. Classification (NCBI taxonomy): domain Eukaryota; kingdom Metazoa; phylum Chordata; class Mammalia; order Primates; family Cercopithecidae; genus Rhinopithecus; species Rhinopithecus roxellana. The sequence goes on along the minus strand of NC_044563.1, from coordinate 1,350,381 downwards.
GCTGTCCTGCCAGGAGACCTATGGTGACTCGTGGTCCCTCTCCAGCCCCTCCCCATCTTCTTCCTCTGGCAGCAGCCCCTCCTGTGCCCACGACTCCTTCAGGGGGAAGCAGGATCTAAAGGGGAGCACTCTGGAAGCCACCTAGCAAGCTGGGGCTTGGTCAGCCTCGTCCCAGCTCTATGGGGTCAGTTCGAGGCCAGGGCCTGCTGTCCAGCCTCGGGGCTCTGGCCCACTGTGGGTGGGGGGGGGGCCTTGCCCTCTGTCCTGCTTGGCCCGAGTCCTGGCTGTGACAGGAAGCCCAAGACTCATAGGCATGTGACTGGGCGGGTTAGGGGGAGGGGGCCTGGGGGGAACCGGGTGCCGTGTGCCTGGTCCCGACCGGCCAGTTCCTGATCGCCCTAGCGCGAGAGCACGCTGATGCACACACATGCACACATGGAGATTTGCTGAGTGTTCCCCTGCCGGTGGTCACTTCTGTGGGGCCATGAGTCAGCAGCTGCTGCTGCTCCGTGAAGCCAGGCGGTCGGAGAAACATTGGGCTGGGCTGGTGCCAGGAATCTGGTGGCTGACAGTGGCCCAGGCTCTATTCCTGGGGAAAGCGGGCACCCAGGCGACCCCGAACTCCAGGACCCTCTTACTCTCTGCCTCCTGAGATGCTCAGCGGGCGTGGGACCCCTTGTACCTGCCTGATCCCTGAGTCAGCACCCCACCTGTCCCTGCTATCCCTGCGTACACATGGGAAAACTGAGGCCCTGGGCCATTCAGGAAGGGTTGCTGGGCAGGCAGTGACTCTAAGGCTTAGCTTCTCCCCTTGACCAGCTGAACCGCTCTGCCTGGAAGCCCTCCAGGCTTGGGGTCCACCCTGGAGGGCAGGGCAGGCACTGAGACACCCAGAATCAGACCCTGATATGGTTCCAACCTGGGGAGGAAGTCACTTACCTTCTCAGGCCCTGGACCCCGGGCCGCCAGGAGAGTCTTCCAGGCAGGCCCTTCCTGTACCTGGGGCTCAGGCCGAGGGCCGCATCTGTCCCCCTGGACTGGCCTCTGGCCTTGTCTTTTCTGTGGGGAAGCTCAGCCTCGCCATGTGTCGAGCAGGGGTAGGTGGCAGAACCCAGAGGTCTGGAGACCCCAAGCACCTGTGGGCATTAGGACCGAGGGCTGGGGACCTGGCCCATCTTCCCTGCAGGCTGAGCCGGTGGGAGTAGGTGGCTGTTGGCAGCTGTGGGCTCCATGATGCTCGTCCCTCCAGCATGGGCCTTCAGGCTTCAGGGTTTGGCTCTGGGGACAGCCGGGCCTTCTGAGGCCCGGTGGGGAGAGAGGCCCCTCCCCATCCCTGACGGACCCTGTCCTCGGCCAGGCCCAGTACTACGGGGAGATCGGCATCGGGACACCTCCCCAGTGCTTCACGGTCGTCTTCGACACCGGCTCCTCCAACCTGTGGGTCCCCTCCATCCACTGCAAACTGCTGGACATCGCTTGCTGTGAGTCACGCACCCCGGCCCCATCTCCCGGGTCCTGCCCTTTTGGGATGCCGCCACAAGGCTGCCTCAGGAGTCACCGGGGCAGTGCACTTCTCCCGCCTCTTGGCCCCGTGAGCCAGGCTGGCCCTCTCTACCCTGCTCCAGGCACTGGCTTTCTGGGTGAACCACCAGCTGGGGTCTTGCTCTCAGCAGCGCTGGGGCTGGGGTGGCCACGGAGAGAGCCAGCTGTGGCTGGGAGGGAGGCCCGGGGTCACAGCCCACAGTCCTGGGGCTTTGGCACGATGGTGGGCCTCGGATCCCCTCCACATCCCACCCTGGGGAGGCAGCTTGTGGGGAGCAGGCTCCATGGTAGACTGCAGGGGGCTGGGAGGGCCGTGGCCATGGCGTGGGCTGCGGGATGACCTGCGGGCCCTCTTCTCGCCCGGGGCAGGGCTCCACCGCAAATACAACAGCGACAAGTCCAGCACCTACGTGAAGAATGGCACCTCATTTGCCATCCACTATGGCTCGGGCAGCCTCTCCGGATACCTGAGCCAGGACACCGTGTCGGTGAGTCCCTCTGGGGCCTTTCCCAGGACTCGAGGATGCCAGGGTGTGGGGTTCACCCACTGTGGGTATGTGGTTGAAAGGGCTCGGTGATCCCAGGCCGACCCCAGCCCTCAGGTGGCCGGGGCAGTCAGCAGGATGAGGAGGGGCCTGGGAATGAGCCTGGTCATGTGCAGGCTGGAGGGACAGCCTCGAACCTGGGGGCTACAGGGGCAGGGGTCCCTGGAGTCAGGCTACAGTGAGTGGGAGGGAGGACAGGGCAGATTGATTGGGCTTTTTTTGGCACATTGGGTTTGAGGTGCCAGCAGGTGTTGAGGGCTGGGTCTGGGGCTGCACAGGGTCCCTGCAGCGGGCCAAGGGGTTGGGGAGGCTTGGGATTGGGAGGATTGCCAGGAACCCGCTATGGGGGCTGCTGGCAGACAGTCACCTGCAGGAGCCTGGGAGGGTAAGGGAGGGGGAGCAGCAGTGGCTGTTGGGGGCCCTGCCTGCACTCCACCATCCTCAGGGCCCTGTGCAGAGCTGCTCCCTGCCCAAGGAGAGGGCGAGCTGTCCCTTGTCACCCTGCCTGGGCCTCAGTGAGTTCTCACCTCGGAGCTGTGTGCTGGGGGTGGGCCAGGCTGCAAGGGGTTCAGGAGTAGTGGGACGGTGACACAGCCCCCAGCTCCGGAGCAGGCCAGGAGGGCAGCAGAGCCCCCCTGCAGGCCAAGGGACCTGGGAAGAGGGCCCCTTCCTCCAGCTGGGCCTGCTCCTAACAGTCCCTGCTAGGCTGGAGTCCGGGTCTGTACAGGGGGCTCCTCAGAGCCCTCTTCTCTGGGCCCTGCTCAGCCTGAACGGGAAATTGCCCCGTCTGCCCTCTTCCGCCCCCTCCGCCCCGTGTCAGCCTCAAGCTGTTGTTCCCTTCCCACATCCTGCTTTGGCCGTGTTCTCTTTCTGCAGCCTCATCCAGGGCTGGGGGAGGGGACAGTCAGAGAAGGGGAAGGGGGCAGCATGGGTGTGAGTCTGGGTTGGGGTCGGCGGGTTCCCCGTCTCAGGCTCCTGGCCCAGGCTGTCTCTTGTTCCCAAGGCTGAGGGCAGGAGCAGGAGCAGGACCTGCCTGCTGGTGGTGGTGGAAACAAGAGGTCAGAGCAGGGAGCAGAGCAAGGGGTCTCCCCGTCTGTGCTCCTGCCTGGTTCCCATCTCATTAAAACCAAGGCCCAAAGTCTCCCACGAAGAGGGCTCTACCTCACCCCGTGTCCCCATCCCCAGCTGTGTTCAGCTCACCGTTTCCAGCCCTTTCTTCTGGGCCCTCTGGGCCCCATCGTGTGTGAGATGAGGGGCATCCATTGAGCTGGGTTTTGTAGCGCAGCCTCATGCTCAGAGAGGGGTGTAGGGCTCAGCCTGTCTGCGACCCACTGACCCTGCCCTGGCCTGTAGGTGCCCTGCAAGTCAGCGTCATCAACCGCTGCCCTGGGCGGTGTCAAAGTGGAGAGGCAGGTCTTCGGGGAGGCCATCAAGCAGCCAGGCATCACCTTCATCGCAGCCAAGTTTGACGGCATCCTAGGCATGGCCTACCCCCGCATCTCCGTCAACAACGTGCTGCCCGTCTTCGACAACCTGATGCAGCAGAAGCTGGTGGACCAGAACATCTTCTCCTTCTACCTGAACAGGTGGGCACGTGGGTTCCCTCTCCCCTCCTGCTCTCCTCGCTGAGCGTTGCTGGGAGGCAGGGCGGGGCTGGACTGGGAGCCTTCCGGGCACCCCCACTCAGTGCCACCCCCTCCCTGCTGCTGTGGCCAGAGCTCCTGACCTCTGACCTCAGGGTATCCTGGAGGCAGGGGCCGGCCGCCCTTCCGCAGAGGAGTAAGCGGCATCACAGAGAAAGCTGTGTGGCCGGGATCTCCCAGTGGAAGGAGCTCAGGCCAGGCTGTGGGTCCTGGGACCTTGGCAGCTGGGCCTCCCTCCTGTGAGAACAGACCCAGTTCAAGGGTCATGACGGTTCCTCTTGGTTCAGTTGGCCTGTTGGTCCCTGGACCTGGTGATGGGCACATGTGGTCCTGGTCCCGGGGTTGCTGATGGTGGAGAGGGGGCATGGTACCCAGGAGCCTGGGAGTCCCTGGGGAGGTGACCTTGGGTGGGTGTGGGTCCCCGGCACCACGCAGCGAGCAGCTCTGTGGGTGTCCCCAGCAGGTGCCGGCTGCCCTCTAGGAGGAGCATGGTGGGCTCTTCCTTCTGGGAAAAAGGTTCTCCCCCAGGGTCCCCACCTGCAGCCGCTGCTTCAGCATGGGTGAGCCATGGTCAGGCGACCTTGGGAAGGGGACCTCAGCCTTAGTTAGTTTCTTCTTCTTGGGCAGACCTGAGCGGAGGGTTCCACATAAGAGGGGTGACCGGGGGTTGGGGGCTTTTGCTCTGGGGGTGGGCAGCGTGTCAGCCAGCGGCCTCCTGCCCTGAGCTGTGCCTGGTCACTGCCCCATACTCTCCAGGGCGGACAGGGGCAGGTTCACCTCATGTGGCTCACTTGGCACTTGGAGTCTCTGGGCCTGACCCCTGACCTTGGGGCACTGCTGGCAGAATTCCAGCCGTGGGGCTGGCCTGGCCTCTTTACTCTGTCCGTTGGCTGGGCAGTGAATACTCCTTAGCAACAGCCTGGGCTGCACTGCTCACTAGAGGCCAGGACACAGGTGAACCGGCTGGGCCATTTCCCCAGGGGCCTTGGGGCACAGGGGAGGCAGCGAGGTGAAGAGGGGTCGCGGAGGGCAAGAGGGCACACAGGCATCAGTGCCCACATGGGGGAGGGGGACACAGCCTGAGTGCCCAGATCGGAGAGGCGGGCACAGCCTGAGTGCCCACATGGGGGAGGGGGACACAGCCTGAGGGCCCAGGTCGGGGAGGCGGGCACAGGTATGAGTATCCAGGTGTGGGGAGGGGCACACAGTGTGAGTGCCAGGTGTGGGGAGGGGCACACAGTATGAGTGCCAGGTGTGGGGAGGGGCACACAGTGTGAGTGCCAGGTGAGCAGAGGGGCACACAGGGTGAGTGCCAGGTGTGGGGAGGGGCACACAGTGTGAGTGCCAGGTGAGCAGAGGGGCACACAGGGTGAGTGCCAGGTGGGCGGAGGGGCACACAGTTGTGAGTGCCCAGCTGTAGTCTCAAGGCAGCGGCTTGGGCAGGAAGTGAAGCCAGGCAGGAGGGAGGGTCTGAGGGCTTCTGAAAGCATGTTTGGTGAGGAGAGGAGGAGTGGGAGGCACTGATCGGGTTTCTACACTTGGGATTGCAGAGGTGTTGACAGGAAGCAAAGGCGGAGGAGGCTGGAGGAGGGCGGAGGCCCTGAGCAGTGCTGGGAGGACTGGGTCAGGCCTGGTGCTGCCTTGAGTGACGGGCAGCGGGATGGTGGCCAGCTTAGCTGCAGATGCCCTGGCGGGATGGCAGGACCACCCGACACGGAGCTTCTCTAATGGGACCGGCAGGATTTGCTGCGTTGAAAGCTTGTACTTGAGTCATGTTTGGAAACAAACCGAGGTGACATGGGCTGCAGGTCCTAGGAAGTGCAGTGTGCTCCTGCCCAGAAGCACCTTGGCTGGCCATCGGTGGTCTGGATGAGGGGAGATAGGTGGGCGTGGCTCGGGAATGCAGTTGGAGGCTGTTCCCAGGAGCAGCCAGTGCAGAGGCCCTGAGGCTGGAACCAGCCATCCCAACTTCCCAGATTGTGCCATCACCCCCTCCTAGAAGCCTTCCTTGGTTTTTCTTCTAGACAGACAGACAGACAGACAGGGTCCTCCCCATTGGGCTCCTGGCATTCACTTCCTTGTCTGCCCCCAGCCTTGACCCTGATGTCTGGCTGAACCTTGGCTCCTGAGCAGACCAGGAGAACCTGAGGGTTGAGGGAAACCTCTTCTGGGGCAGGCTGGGCCCACGCAGAGCAGCCCCACCCCGGGAAGAAGGGAGTCCGTCTCTCTTCCTGCCTTCTGGGCCTTTCCATCCCTGCAGGTCCAGAAAGCCCCTCCTTCAGGAAGCTCTCCCCGATTGCCATATTCACCCCCTTACTCCTGACCTGGCACTCGTGTGCTTGGGGGGTGGAGTGGCAGCTGACTCCTCCCTTCCTTTCCTCCTAGGGACCCAACTGCGCAGCCCGGGGGTGAGCTGATGCTGGGCGGCACCGACTCCAAGTATTACAAGGGTTCTCTGTCCTACCTGAACGTCACCCGCAAGGCCTACTGGCAGGTTCACCTGGACCAGTGAGTGGTGGCTGCAGTCAGCTCCCCTGGGTTCTGTGGGTGGGAGCGGCATGCAGGGCCCCCGGAGGAACCAGGTTCTGCAGGTGGGGGTGTCTGTGGGGAGTGGGGGGGCTGGGCAAGAAAGAAATGGGGTCAGACTAGCCCTTCATGCCCCTCCATGCCCCCCATCCCTCCATCCCCCCATCCCCCCATCCCTCCATCCCTCCATCCCTCCATCCCCTCCATCCCCTCCATCCCCTCATCCCTCCATCCCTCATCCCCTCCATCCCTCCATCCCCTCCATCCCCCCATCCCTCCATCCCCTCATCCCCTCCATCTCTCCATCCCTCCATCCCTCCATCCCTCCATCCCTCCATCCCTCCATCCCCTCATCCCCTCCATTCCTCCATCCCCTCCATCCATCCATCCATCCCCTCCATGCCCATCACCATCATCCCCTCTGCCACTCTGGGTCTCCTCTCCCACCCTTTGCCCTGGAGGACTCATGGTCCCCTGTGCATCCAGGAGCCCTGAGAGGAGGAGAGTGCAACCCAGCCAGGGGAGGGGTATGGGGGAGGGGCTCCCAGGGAGGGGCACTGGGCCCCTAGAGCACACTCCAGTCCAGGCAGGGGCCTCACGCCCTGGCTCCCTGCAGGGTGGAGGTGGCCAGCGGGCTGACCCTGTGCAAGGAGGGCTGTGAGGCCATTGTGGACACAGGCACCTCCCTCATGGTGGGCCCCGTGGATGAGGTGCGCGAGCTGCAGAAAGCTATCGGGGCCGTGCCGCTGATCCAGGGCGAGGTGAGCGCCGGGGACTGGGGCTGGGGCTGGTAGGGGGAGTCCCAAGGCCACCACTACCACCCTGACACTGCTGTGACCCCTCTTAGTACATGATCCCCTGTGAGAAGGTGTCCACCCTGCCCGCGATCACACTGAAGCTGGGAGGCAAAGGCTACAAGCTGTCCCCAGAGGACTACACGCTCAAGGTGAGTGGGTGGGGGGCACATGCCCCAGGGGAGCAGGCGTGGTGGGGGGCACACGCTCAAGGTGAGCAGGTTGGGGGGGCACACGCCCCAGGCGAGCAGGCGTGGTGGGGGGCACACGCTCAAGGTGAGCGGGAGGGGGGGCACATGCCCCAGGTGAACGGGGGTGGGGCGCATGCCCCAGGTGAGCCGGCAATAGGTTGGGGGGCGGGTGGTGCCAGGCCTGGGTGCTGACCATCAGGGCCGTCCCAGGTGTCGCAGGCTGGGAAGACCCTCTGCCTGAGCGGCTTCATGGGCATGGACATCCCGCCGCCCAGCGGGCCACTCTGGATCCTGGGCGACGTCTTCATCGGCCGCTACTACACTGTGTTTGACCGCGACAACAACAGGGTGGGCTTCGCCGAGGCTGCCCACCTCTAGTTCCCAAGCCGTCGGCGTGCCAGCACGGAAACAGAGGAGAGTCCCGGAGGAGGAGGCCCCGGCCCCCAGGCGCCTCCCACACATAGGCACACACACCCACACACTTGCCCGCCTGCTGCCCTGGGCGCCCTGGAAGCCGGCGGCCCAAGCCAGACCTGCTGTTTGTTCTGTGGTTTTCCTCTCCCTGGGTTCAGAAACACCACCTGCCTGTCTGCCTGTCTGTCTCTCCACCTGTCCGCCTGTCCATCTGTTTGGTGGGGGTAGAGCTGATCTGGAGCACAGAGCTGTTTCACACACTTGGAAGACACCGCCCAAGCTTGGCAGCCGAGCTTGTGTATCCTGGGGCTCCCTTCATCTCCAAGGAGTCCCCCCTCCTCCCCAGCCCTACCAGCGCCCGCTGGGCTGAGCCCCCACCCCACACCAGGCCATCCTCCCAGACCCTCCCTTGGAAACCTGCCCTACCCGAGGGCCCCTGTGCCGAGCTTGGGCCCCTCTGCCCAGCTTGGGCCCAGCTGGGCTCTGCCACCCCTACCTGTCCAGTGTCCTGGGCCCATTGTGGATGAGGCCAGTAGAGGCCTGAGGATGAGCTGGAAGGAGTGAGAGGGGATCAAACCCACCTTCTGGAGCCTGCGGGGTGGTCCTGGGACTGAGCCCATCCCTGGGGCATGCATTGGCCTGGAGGTGGGGCTGGGGCTGGCACCAGCCTTCCTCTGCAGCTGACTTCTGTCCTCCCCTTGGGCGACCGAGAGCCCCGGCTGATGTGGAAATACAGTTGTTGGCCTCCCCTCTGTGCTGGTGTGCTCTGCTTGGCGGGGGGATGGCTCCAACTTGGGATGGGGAGGGGGTTGAGGAGTGCGAAGCCAGCATGGCAGCTGAATCAGGGCAGCACCAGGACAAGCATTTGGGGTGCCCTGGGCCTATGGCCCCCTGCCCTGCCCAGTCCACGGGCTCCAGGGCCGTGGCCAGCTGTCCAGCCTGGTTGGCCAGCAGGGACTGACTTGTTCCCAGGTCTGGAGCAGTGGCCAGAAGGATGTGGCCTTGGCTGGGACTGCAGGGTGGGGCCAACAGGGTGTCCAGTATGAGTGCCAGCCTTGAGGAGTAATTTCAGGGAGGTGGCCCAGCCAGGCAGCCAGGGCACTTGAACAGAGGATGTTTCTGCTCTCAGGGACCATCAGAGCAGGCCTCCCAGTCAGCCTCCTTAGCCCTCTCGTCCTGGGAAAGAAATGGCTCCAGGTGGCATGGATGGCTGGCCTATCTGGGCTTTCTTACTTCCCAGGCCCTAGAAGCAGCTTTGTGCACAGTGAGCCGAGCTGGCGCCAGTCAAGCCTGCCCAGGGTCTCTGGTTGCAGGGATTGGACTCAGAAGTCCCCTCCAGCCACAGTTGCCACAGTCACGGATGCCCAGGCTGATTAAGGCACTGTGCTTGTTCCGCTGGGAGGGGAGGGATTGGGAGCATTGCCTGGATGCAATGATAGCAGCCCGTGGGGTTTTAAGGGCTAAGTAGGAGTTTGTGGGCATGTGGTGATGGGCACAGAGTTCCTTTTGGGATCAGTAGCTCTGGAGTCACTTGGAGCCCCCTCAAGCCCCACCCCAACAAGTTAGAAGATGAGCCGAATGTGACATTTGCCATTATCCTGATGCCTCTGCCTGAGGGTGGTGGCTGCCTTGGCCTTCCTCCCAAGGAGGTTCCAGGGCTTACACCCCAGAGTCACACCACGGCAGACACCTGGAGCAAGAACATTTACCCAGGGTGGCACGGAGGCTTGGACACACATGCCTAACGTTTGGCATTCCTGAAATCTGAGCAGAGCCAGGCAGAGCTCTGCAGGGCCTGGCAGGGCTTCTGGGGAGACAAATGTCCTGTCGTCAGATGCTTTGTGCACTGAGGCCCGAGAGGGCAGAGAGGTGCAAGGAGGCAGCCATGCCCTGTTCTCCCCGCCCTGTCCCACTCTCCCCGTCTCCCTCCTTCTGCAGCCTGTCAGCTCCGTCCAGCTCCCATCTTCACGGCTGCTGCCCTGGGGTTGCTCTGAGGGCTCCCTCCAGCCCGGCAGGATTCTCGGGGCCCTGGAGTCTGACCCCAGGCTCCTCTGGTTTTCTAGCTGGTGACTGGACCCTGGAGTCCCCCCTGTCTAGACACAATTGTAACCAGAAACCCCTAGCAGAGAGGATGCGGGAGCCCAGGCCCTTGGGGAGCCCAGTACAGTCACATGAATGCTGGCTGTGCTGAGTTTGGCTGGGCCCTGGCTCTGCCCTGTGACTCCTGTGACCCTTGGCTCCCTCTCAGTGGTGTTTCCTGGCCTCAGAGGCAGCCCCAAGGTGGCCTGAGACCGGGAGCAGGCCCTGGCTCCCCTGTCACCTGCCCAGTGACCCTGGGCAGGCCCTGGCCCCTCGGGCCCAGGCAACCCTCTCCTCCTTCTATCGAGGCCTCCTCACTGCTTGAGGCCTTCAGGGCAGACTGGGGCAGCACTGGGGAGAGGCTGTGTGGCAGGCCAGTGTCTCCCAGAAGGTGGTGGCTGGCCAGGTAGGCCCAGTTCAGATGCTGGGGAGACATGGGGGCATGGCACACAGGCCACACGCAGCCTGGGAGGCCCCCAAGATCAGGCCCCGCCTGAGGACACGGGGTCCAGTTTTCCCTGGGCCAGGCCCTTGGAAAGGAGGAGGGAGTTGGGGAGGGAGAACGGAACCCTGGTTCTCTGGCAGGCCCCATCTACCCATGGCCTGTGGGCTCCAGGGAGAGCATGGCCTGGGTGCCCAAGGAGATGAGGAGGAGGTCCCTCGTGCTTGATGACCTCTCCTACTCACTAGGGTTTATCAGCATCATTTAAGATCAGCCCTGTGCTGTGGGTTCCTGGCATGCTGTGGATAACGCTATGCCAGGGGTCAGCCCAGGCATGAGGGGTGGGGACTAAGCTGGAAAGGGGAGGGGCTTGCAGAGGGCTGGGCTTTTCCAGGGGATCAGGGTTCAGAACAGAGGTTTGGGGAGAGAAAGGGTTCAGAGATGACCTGGGGTTCAGGCACAGGCGGACAGAAGGATCCCAAGCAGGACTGGCCTTCCAGGCAGGAAAGAGGGTTGCGGAGACACAGGAGGCCAATTGAGAGTGGCAGAGGAGAAAGGAGTTTCACGGGAAGACAGGGCTTGGAGAGAGACGAGGGAGGGAAACGGGGGCCGCCATGTATCCTCAGCTTCCGGGGGACTTTGGAGAGGGACGGGGCTCAGTGGGAGCCGGAGGTTGGTGAAGAGGACCCAGTTTAGGGCATCTGTGTGGTGAAGTGGGGGACTCGGAGGGAGGGAGGGAGGGAAGGCCAGAGTTTTCTCTTTGGGGAGGGACTCATGGGGACTGTTATGGGGATGGAAGATCAGTTGGGGTCAAGCGTACCATGAGAATGAGGATGTGGTGGGGTAGCGGAGGCGGCTGAGGCTGGGAGGACCAGCATTGGTTAGGAAATATGATTCACAGGGAACAAAGAATCCTCAGGGAACCAGGCCCAGAAGGGCTGGTAGGGATCACAAAGAGGCTGTGGGCAGGCGAGTGAACCAGCCTTCAGGGAGACAAGTGTCCTTAGCAGCCAGGACCTCAGCGTGGGACCAGAGCTCGGAATGGGACACTTTGCCCTGCGGGCAGACGAGTGTGACCTGGGGTCTGTGCAGGAAAGGCCACATGCTCCCAGACTCTGGGAGTGAACTGGAGTGGGGCCCTGGCTGGGTAAAGTCAGACTCCAGGAAAGGGGCAGGAGCTCCGATGGGCAGAAGTGGGCTCAGCCAGGAAGGAACAGAGTAGGGGGCTCTGAAACTTGTCGGAGGGCCTGAACTTGGTGGGCTAAGGAGGGAAGGGACTGGAGGGTGGCCTTGGGGACCTTGGTGACTTGGTTAGGGATAGGACGGGCAGAAACGGGCACTCAGGTAGAAGGTCTGCTGGGGCTCAGGGGACTGGAGCTTCTTCAGGAGGGGACTGAGAGTCAACAGGCCAGAAGGGGCGAGGGTCCCTTGAGGCAGCAGGGCCCAGGCGCTGGGGTGGAGCGCGATGGGGAGAGCGTTAATAGGAAGGGGGTCTCTCTTGGGGAGGCAGATAGAGAGGGTTCCGGGAGCCGCTAGTCTTTCACGGGGCTGGGGGCTCCGCGAGAGGGGTGGGGCCGGGTGGGATGGGGAGGAAGACACAGTGGGTCCGGGGAGATGGAGGTGGCGCCGGCACCCTGGTCGGGCGCTGTAGGGGTCCCATCCCCGCAGGACCTTACAACTCCCCGGGGTCGCGGCTTCCGGCCGGGCCCGCAGCCCCCACCCTCCCGGCAGGAGGAGGCGGGAGGCGGGGAGGTGGCTGCGCCCGCCGCCGCCGCCGCCGTGAGTCAGGTTCTGGGCTGCAGCCGCGCGGCCGGTCTGGCGCTGCGGAGGGAGCACAGGCGGCTGGGGAAGCAGCGGCGCCGCCGCCGAGCCCCGCACGCTCCCCACCCCCTCAAGGTTGGGCCGCTGGGACGCGGCGGGTCAGTGGACAGACAGCGGCCCGCGGGACGGCGGAAGGACGCGCGCACCGAGGCGCAGGGGGTCCGGCCGCGCGCCGAGGAGTCGTTTGTAGGTGAGGAGGCGCCGTCCGAGCGGTTGCGGCAGACCCGGGTCGGGCTAGGGGCCGCAGAGCCTCGGCCGCAGACCCCCCGGCGCGCGCTGCACAGGCGCTGGGCACGCGGGGTGGCGCAGGGCGCGAGCGACTTGGTGCCGCGTTGGAGAAGTGTTCGTTTCGCAGCCTGTCATTGTGCGTCTGTGTATGGCCCGGGGGTGCGTGGCTCCGGGCAAGTGTGCGCGCTTGGGGTCCCCAGGTTGGAGGTGGGGGGCGGTGCGCACGAGTTGGAGACCCCACACCTGTGCCGGTTCTCAGCGCTCGTGGCTGAGCCTGCGTCGCCTTGTGTGGGGAGTTGTTTACTCCTCAGTGGCTCTGAGCGCGCCCGCGGGTGCGCCCGGGGTCTGGAGAGCCCGCGGTGGAGCCCGCGGTGGAGCCCGTGGCGGTATCGGGTGTCCGCGGACGCCGTGGACAGGTGCTTTGGCCGCTCTGCTCGCTCTGCCGGTTGGCGGCCGAGGCAGCGTGGCTGTGGGTCCGGCGCCCCATGTATGCGGGGTTGTTTGGGGTGCTGGGGCACTCTGTGTTTTGCAACAGTGTCAGTCTCAGCGCTGGTGTGCTTCTAGGGGGGTGCTGTTGTGTGTGTCAGTGGGTGAGTGTTTGTGCGCAGATGGCAAAGTGATGAAAGCCCCAGGTCCCTGCCAAGGCTGCTGCCAAGGGCTTTGGCATCGTCTGTGGCCGCCGAGGCCCCGGGGCGGGTGTGGGAGGCAGGTGGCAGGCTGGCAGCTGGCGGCCCCCGCAGGGATTTCCGTCTCCACTGGGGCTGTTTTCGGGGCCGCCGGGCGTGAGGGTGGGTGCTGGCCGGTGGGCCGGACCCAGCTCGCTCTCACTCTCTCCTCTCCAGGCCCAGGGCCCCGGCCAGTGCCCAGCCCCGCTGGGAGCCCCGGCCAGCACCACGGACGGCGCCCAGGAAGCCCGAGTACCCCTGGACGGGGCCTTCTGGATCCCGAGGCCCCCGGCAGGTTCGCCCAAGGGCTGCTTCGCTTGCGTGTCCAAGCCCCCCGCCCTGCAGGCTCCAGCGGCCCCTGCACCTGAGCCCTCGGCCTCTCCCCCGATGGCGCCCACACTGTTCCCCATGGAGTCCAAGAGCAGCAAGACGGACAGCGTGCGGGCCACCGGCGCGCCCCCGGCCTGCAAGCACCTAGCCGAGAAGAAGACGATGACCAACCCCACGACCGTCATCGAGGTCTACCCGGACACCACCGAGGTGAACGACTATTACCTATGGTCCATCTTCAACTTCGTCTACCTCAACTTCTGCTGCCTGGGCTTCATCGCCTTGGCCTACTCCCTCAAAGTGAGCCCGGTCGGCGGCAGGGGGCAAGGGCGGGCTTAAGAGGTGGTGATGGCAGGACGGTCCCTGGCTGGCGAGCTCGGCCTCTCTCCCTCTCAGGGGAGCACACGGGTAGAGCAGGTGCAGTTGAGGGGCCAATGGTTCAAAGGACAGCGAGGGGTCCTGATCGCGGGTCCCAGAGAGGTCGGGGTACTGGCTAGGTCTGGGCGGGCAGGGGTCTGCCCTTCCCTCTCCTGAGCCGTCAGAGCCTGGTTTTCTGCTCAGCCAGCACAGCGGAACCTGCAGGAGGGGCTGGGGGTGGGCCGAGGGGGTCGGTGCTCGGGCTCAGGGGACATGGGAGGTAGACCTGGGCAACAGCCACTCCTCCGTGTACAGGGATGAGGCCAGCATGGGGCTGAAGAGGGCTTGGAATCCTACCCCTGTGGAAAGGAAGAGGGGCCACTTTCTTATCCAGCTCCTCACCCGGAGCCCAAGGGCAGATGCTTACACAGCTCTGCCAGGCCATGCATGGAGACCAGTCCTGGGTGGCCAGGACAGCTCAGGGAAGAGGGGTGTAAACAGGTTCTACACCTCCCCAGCCCCCACCCTGAGAGGGCATGACTTCCAGAATCACCTCAGTGCTGCGAGAAGAGCTGACTGGTAGCAGAGCAGGTGCTGGGCAGACGTGACCCAGTCCCCCTGAGGGCAAGGTGGAGCGACAGGAATGGAGATGGTGGGAGGGAGGCTGTGATGGGCTCACAGTGAGGGGGGCAGCCCTGTGTGAATGTGTCTGGTGCTGGAGCCCTTCCTGAGGAAAGGAGCGTGAGGGCGAGGGCAGGCCCCGGTGCCCTCCTCCCCACCCCGAGGCACCGGAAGGAAGGGCTTGGCTCACGTTTAGCCTAATCACCACATTTCCCCAGCCCAGACTTGACTGGCCAAGGCCAGATGTACTCCACCAATGCAGCTGCCGGGTGGGGGAGAAGATGGGGGATGCGGGGAGGGAAGAGGCTGGGCAGAGGCTGGCTGGGAGGAAGGACGCCTGGCCAGCTTCGGCCTCTGCTCCATCCTTGAGCTCGAGCCCCACCCCGCCCGGCATCGCAACTGCGGTCGGCTTTCCCGTCCTGCTCCTGACTCATCATCATTGCCAACCCCCAGCATAGCCCACTGGCACGGGTACCTTCAACCTCGGGCCTGCCGACCCATCCCTGGGCTCTGACACAGGGGCCTGTGTGTGAGCCAGCACGTGCCAGTGTATGTGTGTACTCAAGTGTAATTGCATAAGTGAGCGTGTACTGTGAGTGTAACTGTATATGTGCATGTGAATGCATTGTGTGCATGTGTACATATATTTTGTGTGTGCATGTGTATGTGTGTAGGCATGAGTGTATTGTGTATGTGCATGCATATGTGTGCATGTGTGTGTAATCATGTGGGTGCACATGGTGTGTGTAAATGCGTGTGCACAAGTGTGTGAGGGCATGTGTGCATATGTCGTGTGTGTGTATGTACCTGTGTGTGTAATCGCTTGTGTGTGCATGCTGTGTGTAAATGTGTGTGCACAATGTGCAAAGGTATGTTCATGTGTAATGTGTGTTCCTGAGTGTGTGCATGTGTATAATCACACGTGAGTGTGCATGGCACGTGTAAATGTGTGTGCACAAGTGTGTGAGGATGTGTGCATGTGTGCTGTGTGTATGTACCTGTGTGTCCATGTGTGTGTAATCACATGAGTGTGCATGGCATGTGTAAATGTGTGTACACAAGTGTGTGAGGGTGTGTGCATATGCGCTGTCTGTATGTAGCTGAGTGTGCACATGTGTGCAATCACACGCATGTGTGCATGGCACATGTAAATGTGTGTGCACAAGTGTGTGAGGGTGTGTGTGCATGCGTGATATGTGTACCTGAGTGTGCATGTGTGTGTAATCACACGTGAGTTGCATGGCACCTGTAAATGTGTGTGCACAAGTATGTGAGGGTGTGTGCATGTGTGCTGTGTGTATGTACCTGAATGTGTGTGCATGTGTGTGTAATCACACGAGTGTGCATGGCACGTGTAAATGTGTATACACAAGTGTGTGAGGATGTGTGCATATGTGCTTTGTGTATGTACCTCAGTGTGCATGTTTGTAATCACACGTGTGTGGTGCATGTAAATGTGTGTGTACAAGTGTGTGAGAGTGTGTGTGCATGTGTGATGTGTGTATGTACCTGAGTGTGCGTGCGTGTGTAATCACACGTGAGTGTGCATGGCACATATAAATGTGTGTGTACAAGTGTGTGAGAGCGTGTGTGCGTGTGTGGTGAGTGTATGTTCCTGCATGCATGCGTGTGCGTGTGCCTGTGTGTGTGTGTGTGTGTAGAAGCAACAAAGGAAAGGGACCCCTGGAACTGAGGGTCATGCCTCCGACCAGCTCTAGCTGTGGCTCCCCAGACCCATCCTGAGCAGAGAACTCGGGTGTTGCGGGGCTGAAGCTGCAGCTGGTGGAGCTCTGCCTCCCCTCTCTGTGCCCTGCCAACAGCCTGCGGACGTGGGTCTGGCTGCCTGGACTCCTGTCCGGAAGCCGTCCCTCCTCCCGCTTGGCCCAGGCTGTGGCTGGCCGGCTGGCATGGGGCAGGCCCATCTGGCTCGGGTTGTAGGTAGGTCAGAGATTTCTGGATGGTGCTGGGTTTCTGCAGGGGTTGGGGGTGGTGTGAGGTTGGCCCTTCTGAGGGGCAGGGACTGCTCATTACACCTCCTCCCAGGCCTGCTCCTCCTGTGTCCTTCCTGCGGGGGTTGGCAGCAGCCAGGGCAGAGAAGCTTTGGGGCATACTTGGGAGTGGGTGCGAGGTGAGTTGCCTGTATCCTGGGCAGAAGGGAGGATGGAACTGGCTGGCTGTGGACCCCACTCCTGGGAATGCATCCATCTGGCCACGCAGCTGCAGGTCTCCTGATCTGCACCCTACACCAAGGGCACAGGGCGGACTTGGGGTCAGAAGGTCTTGGCTAAAATCCGAGCTCTTGGGACAGACAAGCCATCTTGCCTCACTGAGCCCCTGTTCCCTCATCTGTTCCCAAAACAAATAGAAACAAAACATTCAAGCCAGCACGCGTGAGCAGGGCGGAGGCCCGCATGCAGTGGTACGAAATAGACAGTGTGTCCTTGCCTGCCCCACGTGTCCATCCACCCATCCAGCCATCCATCCACCCCCCACCCACATGGGCCCATTCAGCTCAACGCAGGCTGGATCTGCAGCGCAGAGATTGGAGCCTTATTTTGCACAGCCTGGTGTCCGGGGAAGGCAGAGATACAGAAAGTCAATTCTCCATTCATGCCGCCTCCACACGCTGCCTCCTGATGACCACTGGCTCCCGTGGTCAGCTGGATGATGGTCAAATGTCTCATCTCAGCATCCAAGCCGCGTTTTTAACCCTTCTGGCCTCAGCAGTTCCCTGCCCCGGTCACTCGGCAAATATGACGTGAGCGAGGTACACAGCCCGGTCTGCATATGCACATCCTCAGCCTGGAGAGCTTTTGTGAGATCTGGGTCTCTCTTCTGCAAAGCCTCCAGAGACAGTCCTGCCCCAGCCACATCTGTTCACCCCAGCCAACCTGTGCTCGAGGCAGAGCTGGCCAACAATGGATCAAGACATGTTGACCTAATGGCGAGGGTGTGCGTGCATGCGTGATGTGTGTACCTCAGTGTGCATGTGTGTGTAATCACACGTGAGTGTGCATGGCACGTGTAAATGTGTGTGCACAAGTGTGTGAGAGGCTGTGCATGTGTGCTGTGTGTATGTACCTGAGTGTGTGTGCATGTGTGTGTAATCGCACGAGTGTGCATGGCACGTATAAATGTGTGTACACAAGTGTGTGAGGGTGTGTGCATATGTGCTCTGTGTATGTACCTGAGTGTGCATGTTTGTGGACAAAGGACACATGAGACGGAAGAAGCACCACAGTGTTTCAGAAAAGGAATATTTCATTCCCAGTTTGGGGTGAGGCTGGAAGACTTCCTAGGAGGAGGCAGCAATTTCACTGGGCCTTGAAGCTTGGTGAGGGGAAAGGTGTTTCAGGCGGGGGAAAGGGCATAAACTAAGACACGTAGGTGGGGCAGTTGAGGGGGTTGGCAAGGCCCCTGTCCTCGTTGGGAAATAGAAGACAGTCCTGGAAGAGTGCCTGAGGCAGTGCAGTAAGGGGTTTGAAAACCTCGTGAGGGGCTGGGCTCTCATCTGTAGGAGACATGGAAGAGAAGGATATGATCAGTGCCATGAAATCTGCAACCGGTGTTAGGGGAAGGTGACAAGTCAAGCCTCGAGGCAGAGGGTTCAAGTCCCAGTGTGGTGGTCCAGGTGGAAGAACTTGTGAACTGTGGAAGGGGGTGGGAGAGGAGGAACAGGTGTGGCCAGGACACAGCAGCTGCTAGATGTGAGCCCAGGAGGCTGTGAGACCTTCCAGTGACAGGGCGATCAGAAAGAACAGGTTAGGTGGGTGGGTTCTACCTTGAGTTTTCGATGTACACACTCGCCCACCCACTCCTTTCTGAATATCAGCATCACACATTGATCTTTCCCATCCTCCATCCATCTATCATTCATCCATCTTCCATCCATCCATCCTCCGTCTGTCCATCCTCCATCAACCCATCCATCCACCCTCCCTCCATCCATCCATTTATCTTTCATCCATCCATCCATTTGTCCATCCATCCTCCATCTGTTCATCTATCCATCCTCCATTCATCCATCCATCCATCCATCCATCCATCCATCCTCCATCCATCTATCCATCCACCCATCCATCCTCCATCTGCCCATCCATCCATCATCTGTCCATCCATCTGTCCATCCTCCCTCTGTCCATTCATCCAAACTTACATTCAATCCATCCTCCCACATTCCTTTCAACTCCTCCAAAGAGCCACCCAAACTTCCATCTACCTATGTTCACACATGATCATTCAGGCTCCCCTCCCTGCCCTGCTCTCCCATCCTGTCCCCACCAAACTTCTGCATCAACCCACTGAACTATTCATCTAGCCTCACTTTCTTAGTAATTGCCCACTTTCCTTCCCAGCCCTACCTGTCAATAGACCCAATCATCCCTCCATCCTGTGACCTCATATGGCTGTGACCTCACATGGCAACACATCTATTCACCCTTCAAGCCATCCACCCACCCTTCCTCCTGCTGCTCCCCAAACTGAGTCACCCTCACCCATTCACTGTGTGCCTTCTTCATACTCAGCGTGCCTCAGCTCACCCCATCTGTCAGCGCAATCCAGCCACTGTCACTTTCTCTATTCCCTCCCTCCTCATCCACCCTGTCTCTCACTGTTCATGCATCAATTTCTCACATTCTTCATTTCCCTCTCATTTTTTTTATTTTCCTTGCTTTTGCCCCACTTTTCAGCCACACATTCTCCCCTTCTACCCCTTTCATTCTTTCTACCATCCGCCTATCTGCTTTACCAATATAGCTAATCATTCAGCCGTAAAATTTCCATTCTCTCTTTGTTTCCTCTCATCCATTGCCCATCTGACCTTCCAGCCACGTCTATCCCACCTTTCCTTCCTTTGCTTTATTCATGTCTCCCATTCATGTGCCTCCAAGTTGAGTGGCATGAGCCTGTCCAGCCTGCTGTAATGAATTATCATAGATTAGGTGGTTTATAAACTCTGGGTATTTACTTCTCACTGTTCTGGAGGCTGGAAGTCTGAGACCAGGGTGGCAGCATGGTCAGGTTCTGATCAGGACCCTCTTCTGGGTTGCAGGCTGTTGACTTCTGTGTCCTTATCTGCCAGTAAATCCTAGGGCTTCTCTGGGGCCCCTTTTATAAGGGTGCCAATCCAGTGCATGACCTAATCCTCTCAAAAGCCCCAACTCCTACCATCGCTTTAGGGGTTAGGATTTCACACAGGAGTTTGGGGGACATGAACATTAGACCATAACATTACCCTTTCATCCACTTCCATGTCATCCCTTCCTTGTATTTCCTCTCCCCTGTTCCTCTGGTGACCTGTCCCGTCCATCTCTATAGCCAGAGCCAGTTCCTCTCTGTACCCATCTGCCCATCCCCACTCTTTTTCCTTCACACATTCACCCATCTGTCATCCATCAATATTCACAGTCATAGAAGAACTGCCTGGCCACCTAGCCCTCAATTCATCATCAGAATGTCCTTCCATTTTGCTTCCTTCCTTGCTTCGATGAACTCACCCAACTCCCAGCCATCAGCCTGTTCTCTCTCCCACTCTCCTCCTCCCTCTCCTCTACCCACCCAGCACCATCCATTGCCCCTGCACCCACATGGCTGCCCCATCCTCTATGTCCCACCTCTGCTTGTGCTTCTCAGCCCATTCCGCCATCTAGCACCCTTGTGCCCCCTTTGCCATCCCTGCTTCTTGGCCCACTCTTCTCGAGCCCCTTTCCTAATTGCTTTTGACTCCCTAACCTTCTGACACTGCGGGACTCCAGGGCTCAGCCCTCCGTCCTCTCCTTCTTTCACATTCACTCCCTTGGTGCCCCATCCAGTACCATGGCTTTAGTATTAGGCCGTTCTTGCACAGCTGTAAGGAAACACCTGAGAGCGAGTCATTTATAAGAAAAGAGGTTTAATTTGGCAGGCTGTACAGGCAGCACGGTGCTGGTATCTGCTTCTGGGGAAGCCTCAGGAGGCTTCCAGTCATGGCGGAGGGCAGAGTGGGAGCAGGCATCTCACGTGGCGAGAGTGGGAGCAAGGGAGAGATAACGGGGAGGCGCTTCACACTTTTAACCAACCAGCTCTCAGGAATTCACTCACTATGGTGAGGACAGCATCAAGCCATGAGACCTGCACGCGTAACCCAAACACCTCCCGCCAGGCCCTCTCCACCACTGGGAATCACTGCAACATAGATTTGGCGGGGACAGATGTTCAAACTATATCAGTTTTAAATACCATCTTTCTGCTGATGCCTCTCAAATTTATATCTCTGACCTCATCTCTGAACTCCAGACTCACACAAAGTGCTATGCCAAATGTCTACTGTATGTCTAAAGGGCATTCCTAACTTGACATGTCAGAAATGGAACTGCTAAACGAGTCTTCCTTTTGCAACCTTCTACAGCTCCCTGTTCAGTTGATCAAACCCCAAAAACCTTGAGATCATGTCAAGTTCCATGCTTTTTATCACACTCTACACCTGATCCCAGCGAACACCATCAGCTCCACCTTCCATGCATGTCCAGGAGCTGGCCAGGTCTCACTACCTTCACCACTGCTGCCCTGTCCAAGCCATCCTCACCCTCCCCTGAACCATTCAAACCACCTCTCTCTGTCTGTTCGGCTATCTCTTTTTTTTTTTTTTTTTTTTTGACATGGAGTCTTGCTCTGTTGCCCAGGCTGGAGTGCAGCGGCACGATGTCAGCTCACTGCAACCTCCACCTCCTGGGTTCAAGTGATTCTCCTGCCTCAGCCTCCAGAGTAGCTAGGGATTACAGGTGTGCCCCACCACACCAGGCTAATGTTTGTATTTTTAGTAGAGACGGGATTACACCATGTTGGTCAGGCTGGTCTCGAACTCCTGACCTCGTGATCTGCCTGTCTTGGCCTCCTAAAATGCTGGGATTATAGGCGTGAGCCATCGCACCCGGCCCCCACCGTCTGTTCTTAGCACAGCGGCCAGCACTGCCTGGTTCATATATGTCATATCACGTTCATCTTTCTGGCTCTAAATGACTAAAAAGCACTGTTCTTAGCACAGCGGCCAGCACTGCCTGGTTCACATATGTCATATCACGTTCATCTTTCCGGCTCTAAATGACTAAAAAGCACCCTCAGAGCCTGCACCGTACTCCTGGATGGTCTCCTCTGACCGTATATCCTCCCCTTCTCTCTGTGATATGCTGCCCCTACTCTGCACCTAGTCCTCAGAAGCACCGGGCCCTGCACAGAGAGCTCTATGCGCCCAGGACATGCCTCCCTGTGGATGAACACATGGCCAAGTCTGTCACATTCTTCTGGTCTTTCCTCAAATATCTCCCACCCCACAAGGTCTTTCCTGGCCACCGAGCTAGACTCGCACCTCCTACAGCACTCTGTGTTCCCCTGAGCCTCTTGAGGTTTCTTTTTAGCACACTGAGCACATTACATGTTTTACTTATTTATTGTGTTTATTTTCTGTATCTTCTCCCTACAATGTAAGCTGTGTGAGGACAGAGACTGTGTTTTATTCCTTGTGATATAAGCAGGACCTAGAATAGCAACTACCCAGAGCAGACACTAAGTAAATATTGATTGATGATTGATTGACTGATTGATTAATGAATCTGTCTACCCATCTACCATCCAGTGGTCTACGCTATATTTATCAACAACCCTCCTTCCTATTATCCACCAGTCTTACCCATCCAAAACATATCATAAATTCATTTATCTACCTGTTCCACCCATTCAGCACATGGATCCGTCCCAGCCATCCAGTGTCCATTACTATATCCAGCCATGCACCTGCTCCAGCCATCCAGCGTTCATTCAGAAACCCATCTGTGCACCTGCCCCTGTAGTCTGGCATCCATTCCTGTATTCCTGTGACCACCTGTCCATTCATTGAAATCACTTGAAGTTCCAGTCTTTTTTTTTTTTTTTTGAGACGGAATCTCACTCTGTCACCCAGGCTGGAGTGCAGTGAAATGATCTCAGCTCACTGCAACCTCCGCCCTCCAAGTTCAAGCGATTTTCCTGCCTCAGCCTCCTGAGTAGCTGGGATTACAGGCACCTGCCACCATGTCCGGCAAATTTTTTTTTGTATTTTTAGTAGAGACGGGTTTCACCATCTTGGCCAGGCTGGTCTTGAACGCCTGACCTCATGATCCACCCGCCTTGGCCTCCCAAAGTGCTGGGATTACAGGCATGAGCCACCGCGCCCGGCCTCCATTATTTTTATCACACTGCAAACCTGATCCCAGCAAACACTGTCAGCTCCACCTTCAACACATGTCCAGAAGTTGGCCAGGTCTCTTCACCTTCACTGACACTGCCCTGGTCCAAGCCACCATGAACACATGAGCACACATTCTCATGTATTCATCTATTTGCCCGTCCTGCCCACTGAGCATGCTCTCACATATCCACACATCACCTCCCATCCAGCAGCCATTCACTTACCCACTTACCCAGCTGCCCCACCCATGTGGCACACATTTGCATATCCATCTGTCCATTTGGACACACATTCATATGTTTGTCTATACTGTTCCCCCATCCAGCATATACAGACGGTCCCCACCTTATGATGGTTTGACGTATGATTTTTCAACTTCACAATGGCAGGAAAGCCACAGGCACTCAGTACGCTCCTCAGCTTACCAGGCTTGTGAAAAACGCATCATACGAAAATGCGTATGAAACGTTCAATTACAACACTTTAAACTTATGATGGATTTATTGGACTGTAGCCCCATTGTACATCAAGAAGCATCGTATTCACAAATTCAGCTATCTGCCTGTCCCACTCATCCAGCGTACATTCTTATATCCGTCCAGCCCTCCTCCCTACCCAGCACAAGTTTCTACATCCATTTCTCTGTCCCATACACCCAGTCCCCATCCATATAACCCCTCAACTCCATCCACCCACCTTTCCAGGATCACTCCCCCACCCTCCTCTTCCCTATCTTCTTTAGCTATGGCCGCCATTTTCCATGCACCCAATACCCCAGCTGCCTCAGCCTCCTGCCTGCCACTCCATCTGCTTTTGACACACAGTGTTTCACCCTCCCTCTGCCACATTATTCCTCACTCCAAGTATCCAACAAAGAAATCATGACCAAAAGTTTGTTTTAGGAATTCAGAGTTGTCTTGGTATAAGAAAATCAATGAATTATAATCTACCTTGTTAATGAATTAGAGAAGGAAAAAATATGTTTATCTTGTGGAAATTCTAATGCAATCATAGACCTCTAAGGATAAGATAAGCATTATCCTTCCTGGTACGTTGAGGTCAAGAATGAGACTCAGCTGCTTGTCCTTACTGCTGCCCACTGGGATCTCTCTGGGATCTTCTTTGCCTCCATGAGAGGAGCTTACTTTGGCCCAGGCTCTGTGGTGGAGTTTCACATCCATCAATTCATTAAGCCTTTCCCACAACCTTGGGAGGCAGCACTGTTGTCATCTTCATGTCACAGATGAGGAAATGAGGAGCAGAAGAGTGAGTTGTTAGCTTGCCTAAGGCTGCACACTCTGTGACCCACAGAATCAGGACTGAAATCCAGTCAGTGTTTCTGCATCTGTGCTTTAACCTCTATGCTGTGCTGTCTAGGAATAGACTGCAAGGAGGAAATAGAACTACTAGTATTTGCTGTAGATATGATTTATTATTAAGAACGTGTGGTCAATTAGTACAATATGATAGTTTAGCTGGATACAAAATCAGTTAGACATACGATTTTAAAATACACTTTTACATGATAATAAAATCCAAAATAAATAGACTAAGTCTAACAAAAGATGTAATAGCTCTTTCTGGAGAAAGTTATACAACTTTATTTTAACAAAGGCATCAAATAAGACCTCAATAAGTGGGTGACATATTTAGTCCTTAGAAAGGAATACAAATTTCAATCAGATGTCAGTTTCCTCCAAAACCACTAGCATGAGAACCCAATGAGAGCACAGACTTTCTTCCTGCCTCCTTCCCTACCCTGATTCCTCAATACCTGCTTCTTCACATCGTTGATCTCTCCATTTTGATAGCACTGTACAATTTATCTTCCAAGTCATCTACTTGCTCATTTGCCCTTGTTCCCTCCCTTCCCTTCTCTCTCCAACTTTTATTCCAGCTCCACTCCATTGACTCCACTCCATTTTTCAACCCACTCCCCTCCATCCACTCCATCCATTCCATGCACTCCACTCCATCCACTCCATCCATTCCATCCATTCCATGCACTCCACTCCATCCATTCCATCCATTCCACTCCATCCGTTCCATCCATTCCACCGACTCCACTCCATCCATTCCATCCATTCCACTCCATCCATTCCATCCTCTCCACTCCATCCATTTCATCCACTCCACTCCATTCACTCCATCCACTCCACTCCATTCACTCCATCCACTCCACTTCATCTTCTCCACTCCATGCACTCCATCCATCCACTCCACTCCACCTCACTCCACTCTATCCATCCACTCCATCCACTTCACTGCATTCACTCCATCACTCCACTGCATCCATTCTACTCTATTGCACTTCACTGCATTTACTCCACTTCACTCCATTCCACTCCACTGAATTGTGTTCTCTCTTTCCCTTCCCCACTCCCTCTATCCTCTTTTTTCTCTCCTCTCCCTTTGTTCCTTCCACTATTCTGCCTCTTCCATCCATCCACCCATAGGCCAAACCATTCATGCTTCCATTCTTCCACTCAGTTATGCACCCATCGCCCTGACCACCCATCTATCCCCTGTCCGTCCACTCTTCTGACCTGGGTCTCCTGTCCATCTGCCCAATCTGTGCACTGAGGGATCCAGGCATTAGTCAGCCCCAGTATCTATCTGCCCACCTTCCTTCTTTCAGCCCAGCCCCAATCTACTAAAGCAAAGACTTTTTGCCTCTTCCTCTCTTTCCATTCTCTTTCCCTTCCTCATCCTGGTTTCTTCTTACAGCAAACTCACGGACATATCTGTGCATGTGATAGAAAGAAAGAGTGCTGAGGAGGGAGGGCCCTATAACTCATTCTGAATGAAGGTCACTTCTTGGAAATGAGTCCAGCTCAGTCCACTGCCTCCCCAAGACTTCCTGAGTGCCAGCCCACTCCCTTCACCTTAATATCCCTCCCCAAAGGCCCTGGAGACTGCTGTCTCTCCTGCCAATGCACAACGCTCATCCTCAGAGCATCCCAGTTAATTTTAAACTAAGCAGAACCAATCAAATTAGGAGAGAGTTGTGTCACCCCATCCTCCAATCATATTCTGTCTGAGGCCAACTTATTTTGATCATTTAAAACTTGCAAAAAAGGAAAACAATTTCTTTATATCCTTCACCCAGATGTCCCAAATGTTAACATTTTACCATATTTGCTTTTCTTTCTATATATAAATACATCTTACCTACTTTATAAACCAGTAGAGGGTTGAGAGGTTTCAGACATGATGCCCCGTGCCCCTAAGTTCATCAGTGTCTGGTACCCCAGGGCGGAGACACGTTCCTCCAGAACCATAGTTCATTCGTCAGCTCTCGGAAACAAGGCACTGATACTGTGCTGAGTGCTGCGGCACTGGCCCTGCTGGGCTCCTAGCTGCTCCGGGGCCCTGCTCCCTGGCTGACTGTCTGTTTCCTCTCCTCCTCCCGGCTGCAGGTGCGAGACAAGAAGCTTCTCAATGACCTGAATGGAGCCGTGGAGGATGCAAAGACGGCCCGGCTGTTCAACATCACCAGCTCTGCCCTGGCAGCCTCCTGCATCATCCTCGTCTTCATCTTCCTGCGGTACCCCCTCACCGACTACTAAGGCCTGCCAGGCACGTCCACTGGCGGAGACAAGCACTGAGACATGTTTATTCTCATGGTCCCTGAAACGCAGGATCCCATGAGGTTGGGGCAGGGCAGGGCTTCTTGTCCTGGGGCTCCCTTGAGCTGTGAACCAGGCAGTAAGGCCATCAGAAGCTGAGTACAGCAAGGGGGCAGTGAGCTTGGCCCTCAGCCCACCCCCTCCGCCTCCTGGCCTCCGCCCTGCCTGTGTCTGGGGCCTGGAGGCTTCTCCCCTCGCTGCTGCACCCTGGCTTCCAGTGTCTGTGTCCCTGCCTTCACGTGCCCCTTCCCAGGCTCCTGGGGCTCCTTGGACCTGACACCTAGCAGGAAGGGCTTATGCAAAAGTGTCCCAGGATGGGACGACTCACTCTATGCTCCCTGACCCTGCCTCCTCCATGCTGTGACCCTGCTCAGAGTCCTTGTGTCTGTGAACTTTCAATGAAATACCCATGCAGCTCCAGCCCAGCCTTCTACTTTCTGTCCCTGGCAGGGCCTGGGAAAGTCTGGAGGCTTTGCAAGCCTCCTTCAGGAACTGCCTGGTGGTCAGGTCCCCTGGCGCTGTGTCATAGCGGACTGCAGGAGACAGTCTGCTCCATTACAGCTGTGCCAGACGGTGAATGGGGGGGTGGGCATTTGGTGGAGGTACCCCAAACTCGAGTCGCTTAGAGGGTCAGGCAGCCTCCTGGGGGGACGGAAGTGGGTAGAGCACAGCCTGAGCTGCCTGCGTTGGCCAAATCAGAGCAAAGGAAACCACACATTCACTCAGAAGGAAGCAGCAGGCAGATTCGGTAGACCCCTGGCTAACCCGTGTCACTCCTGAAGGGCTCTGGGACCCGGGCAGGCCCCTTTACCTCTCTTGTGCCCATCTCCTTAGCTGTAAAATAGGAAAATGGCCTTTCACTTCTACAATCACTGTGAAAATCAACTGAAGATGCTGTTCAAAGGCCGAGACAGCGCCATCCCGGTCCACGGCACATGCAGTCTGCAATGTGGAAGGCAGGATGCAGGGATGGGCTCTGTCCCCTTGGAACTCAGGCAGAGTCATGGGGGTGCTGGTCAGCCCTGAAGACAAGTCTGATGAGGGTGCACTAGGAAAAGCGCAGGGTGTCAAGGCACACGAAGGAGGCGGGGAGGTGGAGATGAAGAAGACGAGACAGTGGCCATGGGTGCAGAGACTTGCACTGTGGGGGGCCCGCTGGTCTGGAAAACTGCAGGAAATCCTGCAACGCAGGTGTGCAGTGGGAAGGACTTGTTAGCCCATGGGAAGGCAGGGGTAGCGAGGCCAGCTTGGAGGGGATCCCAGTGGACAGAGGTGGATGCAAGTGCAGGAGCTGAGCCTGGGCTGGGGCCAGCGGCAGAGGGTTGGACAGCAGGGAGCCTGGCAGCTGTGCAGGCCGTGGGGTTGACTGGCTTGGGAGGTAAGCTGAGGGAGAAGCCAGGAGGATTCCTGCCCCTTAACTTGGACAGCCCAGTGGGTAGAGAGGGCTGTGTACCAACAGCAGGAAACCAGGGAGAAGAAGATGTTGACTTTGAGACGCCAAGCAGAGAAGGGGAGAGCCTTCTGGGCTGGAGACGTGGGATGCCTCGGAAGGGAGGACCTTGAGCTAGCAGCAGATGGGACAGACGCAGGAGACAGGGCACACTGTGGCAGAAGTGCAGTGAGCAAGAGGCAGGTCACAGTCTTGACCCAGAAACCTGCAAAGGAAGGCAGGGTGGCCAACACCTGCCCATGGGCCTGGGGTGCAGCCCAGGCGGAGGTGGAGGGATTGCTCAGGGAAGGGGGGGGAGGGGAGTGTGTGACCTCAAAACAGGAGGGCTTGGGGGTCCGAGTCGAGAGAGGGGACAGGGTGGGGACCATGTGGGACTCTTGAGCACCGACCCTTCACCCCAGGCAGTGGTGGGATGGGCGGGCAGGAGGCGGCGGCTGCGAGGCTGATGCAGGGCTGCATGGAGCTGTCATCGTGCCTCTTGGAGGATGGTGGGAGAAGTGCTGGGGCGGCTGAACGCCTCACCGAGCATGTGGGCAGCCCGGTTGTGGGCACTTTGGATGCTTGCACCATTAGACCCAGAGGCTTTCCTGGATGAGCCTGGGCTGGAAAATGATGGCAGAGGCTGCTGGGCCTTGGAAGAGAGAGGATCCTGGCTTCTAATTCCTGGGGCACCTAGGGGAGACCTTGGTCCTGGGTCATGAGGTCAGCTAAGGCCGACCCCAGTGTCCAGGTGTCGTCCGTGTTATGCCTGGGAGAGAAGAAAGTAGAGGGCAAATGCCTTCTTTCCCTATTTTCCTGAAGTCTTCGATGCCAGTGCTGGTGGCTGCCTGGGACGGGGCCAGGAGGAACCACACCTGCATTAGGGAAGCCCTCAGCCAGCTCTTCCCTGGGATGTGCCTGTGCCTGGCTGAAGCTTTCTGAGTTCATGTTGGGGAAATGGAACGGTTTACCTTCCAGCCAGTAGAGGCACCCCTAGCTCTTGGAATGTTTGCATCCAACTCCAAGCAATGTGGGGCTACAAAGGCCCCTGGCTTCCACACCCTGGGGACCGGGGGAAGACTGGTGCTCCCGCGGTGGGTGTCCACAGTGAGGTCAGGCCACCACAGCAGGTGCACTCTCGCCCTCAGCAGGCGAGCAAGCAGGCATCAGCTCCAGCGCTGGGGTCTGGCTTCGAAGTCTGTGTCTCTGCCTGTCTGTACTCATGCCTGACCTGCTGGCGCTCCCTGTCCACTGCACTCCTCCCGCCTCATTTTTATGTGATTTTGCACAGTGCCTGGCAAACATTTGACGTTCAATAAACATTGTATGAATGAAAGAAATCCCCCTCTCGCTCGCTCTGTCCTTCTCCCTATGTGCCTCCATATATTTCTGTATCTTTTGGGAGTCAGGTGACTTTCCCTGCCCTCCCCTCTCCCCATGCTGCCCTGGTCACTGCCCTTGGGACCCCAGCCCACAGCCCAATTTAAAAGGATTGGGGCTGGGCGCAGTGACTCAAGCTTATATTCCCAGTGCTTTGGGAGGCTGACGCAGGAGGATTGCTTGTGCCCAGGAACTGAAGGCTGCAGTGAGCCATGATTGCACCACTGCACTCCAGCCTGGGTGACAGAATGAGACCCCATCTCAATAAATAAATAAATAAATAAATAAAGGATCAGGACTGAGGGGAGTGTAAAGGCTGAGCCTCACTGTGCATCTGTGTGTGTGTGTGTGTGACTGTGCATGTGTGTTGAATGTCCGTGTGACTGTGCTTATGTGTGACTGTGTGCACATGTGTTCATGTGTGTGTGTAGTGTGTGTGCATGTGCACTTTTGTCTGTGTGTGCATGTGTGTGTGACTGCTTATGTGTGACTGTGTGCATGTGTGTATGTGCTGTGTGTGACTGCATGTGTGTGTGACTAATTGCATGCATATATTATGTGTATATGTGTTTGCACGCATGTGACTATACATGTGTTTGCATGTGTGTGACTGCATGTGATGTACATACTATGTGTGCATGTGTGTGTGACTGTGTGCATGTGCGTGTGTTGTGTGTACAAGTGTGTGCATGTGTGCCTGTATGTAAATGTGCTTTGTGTGATTGTATATGTGTGACTGGGCATGCATGTGTATGTGTTGTGTGTACATGTGTACGCATGTGTGTGGATGTATTATGTGTGCATGTTTGTGGCTGTGTGCATGTGTGTGACTATGTGTGTGTGTTGTGTATACATGTGTGTGGTTGCGTATGTGTGTATATGTGCTGCATGTGACTGTGTGCAT
Source organism: Rhinopithecus roxellana (assembly GCF_007565055.1). NCBI lineage: Eukaryota > Metazoa > Chordata > Mammalia > Primates > Cercopithecidae > Rhinopithecus > Rhinopithecus roxellana. The sequence continues at coordinate 1,320,638 of NC_044563.1, read as the reverse complement.
GTGTGTATTGTGAATATGTGCATGCGTGACTATGTGCATGTGTGTGTTGTGTGTATGTGTGTGCATGTATGTGTGCATGCGTGCATTGTGTATGTGTGCTGTGTGTGGCTGTGTGCATGTGTGTGACTATGTATGTGTGTGTGTTGTGTATACATGTGTGTGGCTGCGTATGTGTGTATATGTGCTGCATGTGACTGTGTGCATGTGTGCATTGTGAATATGTGCATGCGTGACTATGTGCATGTGTGTGTTGTGTGTATGTGTGTGCATGTATGTGTGCATGCGTGCATTGTGTATGTGTGCTGTGTGTGGCTGTGTGCATGTGTAGGATGTGTGTGCATGTGTAGGATGTGTGTGCATGTGTAGGACGTGTGTGCATTGGGGAGGATGTGTGTGCATGTGTAGGATGTGTGTGCATTGGGGAGGATGTGTGTGCATGTGTAGGATGTGTGTGCATTGGGGAGGATGTGTGTGCATGTGTAGGATGTGTGTGCATGTGTAGGATGTGTGTGCATTGGGGAGGATGTGTGTGCATTGGGGAGGATGTGTGTGCATGTGTAGGATGTGTGTGCATTGGGGAGGATGTGTGTGCATTGGGGAGGATGTGTGTGCATGTGTAGGATGTGTGTGCATTGGGGAGGATGTGTGTGCATTGGGGAGGATGTGCTATAGGGCCATCCCCCAGCCTCCCTTCCTGTGACCACAGTGGCCCAGAGCTCTCTAGGCCCCCCTGCCCTTGCCAAGCCACTGCCCACTCCAGCAGGCGGCAGAGCTTGATGCCTCTTCTCCAGACATGGGAAATCCGCATAACATTCTTTCCTAATTGCATGTGCTCAGCAGTCCCACGGGGGCTTTAGAGGCCAGGAATATATGTTCCCTGGGGTCCTCCTGCTCCCATAGCATGCCGCTGACTAGCTCAGATGGATGGGGGCACAAGGGGCTGGGGAAGTCTCTGACTCCACCAAACCACAGGGCCCACTGAGGCAAGCTCCACTGCACTGGACCTCAGGATGAGAGGAACTGCCCTTGACAGGGACTGGGCGGAGAGCAGAACTGTTCTGAGACAGAAAAGGGACAGGAATCTCCTCCCCATCCCCCGTTCACATCCACCTGCTGAGCTGGAGGCTTTGCAGGGGTGGTCAGGGGTGGCTGGCAGCCAGGACGGAAGATGCGCCCCTGGGAGACTGGCCAGCGAGGCTGTGATGGTGGGAGAGGCAGAAGTAGTCACTGGAAACAGCATCTGAAAATGGCCCACAGCTGATAAGCTCCATCAACCCCCCAATTCGAGACCAGTGAAGCCCACACGATAGAACACTAGATCCCTGACCCCTCGAGGCCGTCACAACCAAACTGCGCAGCACCAGAGACGCAGAGGAAAATGCCTTCGAAGCAGCCAGAGCAAATCGATCATTTTCAAAGTAGTAGCGATGACTTTTAGCCAAAAATAGTGAGCTGTCCGTGACCTATAGGAAAGAAAGGGTTTCTTTAAACAAAACTTCTTAAATGTGAAATATAACGCACAGAATAGTGCCCAAAGTCAATTAAAAGAAACATTTTTTTTTAATGTACAGCTTGATGAATCTTCACAAAACAATCACCCATCAATTTAGCCATAAAATATCAAGAAAGAGCACTTTGTCCAGACCCCTGGAAGCCCCCAGGGGCTCCTTCTGACCCACCCCCCTTCTTTCCCAGCTGGGACCCGCCACCCTGACTGATCCACACCCAGCAATCAATCCCAAGTTCCTGTGTACATTTTGACGACCTACGAGCGCATCCCTCAGCGCCGTCACCTGTTAAACAGGCTCCCGATTTTTGGAGCTTTTTATGAATGGGACCGGGCCATGCACTCTTTCGTGCTTGTTGTTGTGCGTGGAGTCACCCCCCTGGGATTCACTGGGGTGCTTATGAATTTTCGTTGCAGCCTGACATCCATTGCATCATGTACCACAGCGTATATATCCATTTTACCACCGACAAACGCTTGGGCGGTTTCCATCTTGGCATTTAGGGGCAACACTGCTGCGAGCATCCCTGTGCGTGCTGCCTGGGGCCCCCGGCTCCTGTGTGTCTCTTGGGCAGATCCTTCGTGGTGGGATTGCCGAATTATGAGGTTTGCCGATCCTCCACCTCAGCAGGCAACGCCCGCCCTCCAAGGTGGCTGCGCCTCCCCCAGCAGTGTGTGTTCCCACCGTTTCATTTCCTCCCCAGTGCCCCTGCTGTCAGTCTTTTTTTTTTTTTTTTTTTTTTTTAATTTTATCCACTCAAGGGAACACGTGGTAGTATCTCACAGTGGTTTTGGTTTGTGCTTCCCAGAGGGGTGAGGAAGTCGAACGTCTTTTCTGTGCGCTGACTGGCCGTTTGGTTTTCCTCTTTGTGAAATGCCTGTTTCAGTGTCTTGACCATTTCTTTCCCACCAGGCTGTCAGTTTCTCCGTGATTCTAGGGGTTCTCTCAGGACAGCGTGTCCACGTCCTCTGATGGTTCTACGCAGTACAGATAATTTCTTCCGCCTGGAGGCTTTCCTCCTCACTCTCTTGATGACATCTTTTTATAAACAGAAGTTTCCAATTTTAATATAGTCACAATTACCAACATCTTCCATTTGGTTACTGCTTTTCTCTGCAAGACACAAATAGAGTGATCATCATGAAAAACGGCGCATTTGACAAATCTGGGCACAGGTGGGGCAACTTCTGGGTTGCTGAGAAGGTTCCATTTGCTGATGCTGGTGGTGGTTGCATGAATATTTGCTTTATAAAAGTCATTAAGTTGTACATTTATGCTTGATGTAGTTTTCTGTATAATATTTATGTCCTTTATATATTGCAGTATTACACATAAATGCCACCAATGGGAAATAACTCAAATGTCTACCGACATATTTTCATATGCATATGAAAATAAAATAAATAAATATGCACATCTTTGGGTTCAAGTAATATCTGTGAGAGAAACTATCCTTATATTTATTCATAAATAATTCCAATGCATAGAATAGAATATCTCTGGAAGGAAACTGGCTCTGGGAAGGGAAGTGAGCAGTGGTGATTAGTAATTTTTATTGTGAACGAAGCTGCACAGAGAGGAGAATGTGGGGGCATCCCTGTGGAGAAGGTACTAGAGGAGGAGAGCAGGAGGCTGGGCATGGAGAGGAGGGGCTGCAAGGAGGGGGCCAGAGCCAAGCATGATGAAAAGGGCATCAGCAGGGAGATGAGCAGTGGCAATGGGAGGGAGGTGGTTACACCCAGGGGGTCGGTAAAAGAAGTAAAGATATTAAAGCTAGTGGGAGTCCTCTTTCTCACTGTGGGCAGAGAGTGACAAATATTGAAAGGTATGAAACTAGAATGCAGCCTACGGTGTTGGATTGGAGTTGGAGGAATCCATTTATTCTCCAGCTCCTTCCTCTAAGAGACTCTGGAAGCAGCAACCCCACCCGCCTCCTCCAGTGGCAGACCCTGGGCCCTAAATACCACTCACCACCGATGGGACCCGGGGCTCCCTGGGGAAGCAGCTGTGTCCAGACTGAGACAGGTCAGGGGCAGGATGAGCCAGGGCAAGGACTTGCAGAAAACACACAGGAGTCGCTTCCTACTGGCCACGCCAGAGATAACTTGAGCATCAAAACCAATCATGTTAGTCAAGATTCCAGTTCATTAAATAAAAAAGGAACCTGAGTTTAACATACGGATGTTAATAAATCAATACACTGGAAGTTGAACAACCACAGGGATCTTTAGTTCCAAAGAAACTTCCTGAAGAGTCACCGCAATCACAAAGAAACTTTATGACTTTATGACTTTATGACTTTATGACTTTATGCCTCCAGAGGCAACTTTACAGGCGGGGAAGCCCAGCAAGCATCACCTTGATGAAATGATCAAAGTGAACGTCATCAATAACCAGATAAATCGAAACTATTCACCACCTGATGGGAGGCACTGAGAAGAACAGAGTCGTTTCTGTGATATTTCTGCCGGTTAAGGACTGAATGTTTGTGTCACCTCCACTGTGACAGTATTGATGGCAGGGCCTTTGGGAGCTGATCAGGGTTAGATGAGGTCGTGAGGATGGAACCCCCATGATGGGGTTAGTATCCTTACCAGAAGAGACACCAGAGGGCTTGTTCTCTCTCTCCCCCAGCCTGTGAAGACACAGTGAGAAGGCGGCCGTTTGCAAGCCAGGAAGAGAGCCCTCACTAGGACCCAAATCTGCCAGCACCTTGATCTTGTACTTCCAGCCTCCAGAACTGCAACAGAATAATTTTTTTTGTTTCAGATACCATGTCATAGTAGCTGTGGCAGCCTGAGCTGACTAATATCCTGCCAAAAATGCACAGCCAAACACCAGACAGACCCAAACTGGGACCCAGCTGGGAGACTAGTTTTTGTATTTTTAGTAGAGATGGGGTTTCGCCATGTTGGCCAGGCTGTATTTATTTATTTTTGAGACTGGATCTCACTCTATCACCCAGGCTGGAGTGCAGTGGTACAATCACGGCTCACTGCAGCCTCGACTTCCCGGACTTCAGCAATCCTCCCACCTCAGCCTTCTGAGTAGCTGGGAACACAGGCACATGTCACCACACCTGGCTAATTTTTGTTTTTTGGTAGAGATGGGGTCTTGCAATGTCACCTAGGCTGGCCCTGAACTTCTGAGCTCAAGCAGTCCACCTGTCTCAGCTTCCCAAAGTGTTGGGATAACAGGCATGAACCACTGTGCCTGGCTGTAAACAACAATTGTTTTCTTTTTTTTTTTTTTTTTGAGACGGAATCTTGCTCTGTCCCCCAGGCTGGAGTGCGGTGGCGTGATCTCGGCTCACTGCAAGCTCCGCCTCCTGGGTTCACACCATTCTCCTGCCTCAGCCTCCTGAGTAGCTGGGACTACAGGCGCCCGCCACAACGCCTGACTAATCTTTTACATTTTTTGTAGAGACGAGGTTTCACCACATTAGCCAGGATGGTCTCAATCTCCTGACCTCATGATCCACCCACCTCGGCCTCCCAAAGTGCTGGGATTACAGGCGTGAGCCACCGCGCCCAGCGTTGTTTTCTTTTTTAAAGCGGCATTGACGAATTTGACTTTTAACTGCACTGATTATCCACTTATTGTAACATTGAATATAATTATGATATAGTTAGATTTAAATCTACCTTTGTTTTGCAACGTTTTACTCAGCTCGCTTGTTTTCCCACCTATTTCTTTTCTGCCTTTTGTTAGATGGATCGAATTTTGTTTGTTTGTTTGTTTGTTTGTTTGTTTGTTTGTTTGAGAGGGAGTCTCTCTGTTGCCTAGGCTGGACTGCAGTGGCAGGATCTCAGCTCACTGAAACCTCCACCTGCCAGGTTCAAGCGATTCTCCTGCCTCAGTCTCCTGACTAGCTGGGATTACAGGCGAGCACCACCACGCCAGGATAATTTTTTGTACTTTTAGTAGAGATGGGGTTTCACCATGCTGGCCAGGCTGGTCTCAACTCCTGACCTTGTGATCCATCCACCTCAGCCTCCCAAAGTGCTGGGATTACAGGTATGAGCCACCGCGCCTGGCCAAATGAAATGTTTTTATTTCATCTCCATTAGAATTTTAGCTATACACTTTTGTAATTATCTCTTAGGAGTGATAATATGACAACAGGAGTTACTGGCTTGTTACAGTCTAAAGAAAGTTGTACTTTTACCACTTTCCAAAAGCAGTACAGGCATTTTACAGAAATTTAACCATGTCTACCTCCCCCTGCCCTTTGTGCTATTGTCATTTTATATTTTACTTCTATATATGTTATAAACATCTGTAATCTCATGGTTTTAAATACCCAGTCTCTCTCTCTCTCTCTCTCTCTCTCTCTCTCTCTCTCTCTCTCTCTCTCTCTCTGCTTTTCCATGTATTGACTTGCATACTTACTCAGCCTTTCCAGGACACTGTCTTCTGTTTTGAAGTTCTGCATTCTATCTGGGACAATTTTTTTTCAGCACAAAAATCTCCCTTAAGTGTTTCCTGCAGCAGCCTGGCTGGTCTGAAAAGGTCTTTGCTTTTATTTTTGAAGGATATTTTTGTTGACTATAGAATTCTAAGTTGGCCATCTTTTTCTTTTAAAAATCAACAACACGCTGTCATCCCATTCTCTTATGGTTCCCCTTGTTTCTGATGAGAAATCAATTAACTTACAAAACCAGTCAGTTATATTGACAGTCTCATAAAAGACTGTCTTTAATTTGTATATTTTCTATTCATCTTTCTTTGAATTTACTAATTCATTCTTCTGCTATGTTCAGTGTATTATTGAATATACCCAACACGTTTTTAGAAGAATCATAGTTGATTGCAGAAAATCTTGATTAGGACTCTTGGCTTGTGTGAAGGGAAACAAAAGAATATGTTAAGAACCCTTCTCTGAAGATTCATGATGCATATTAGCTAGGTAAAATAAAACTCATAAAAGGCATGTTGCTTAGCCTGTTGAGTGTTGCTTAATCCAACATTTTCTATACATTGTATATTGCAAGCAAAATTAAATTATACCTTGATTATTGCCAAACACTTTAGGAAATACTAACTTAGAACATAATTTGTGTAAGTATCTCAGACCTACTCTCAGAAAGTATATGTGGGCATAGCACAGCTATATTCTGTCTTTTCATCCAACGTATTTTCAAATTTTAGATATAATGTTTAGTTTAACAATGTTTATACCATTGTTTTTTAGGTTCCAATATTCTGATGAGATTCTTCATCTTCTCATCTATTTTGTTCATCTTTTCCTCTATTTTAAAGACATATTTATAATAGTCCTTTTAGCACATGTCTGCTCACTCCAACATACAGATTATAAGTGGTTGCCTTTTACTGTCTGGCTTTCTTTTCTTTTTTCCTTTTTTACAACAGGTAACCATCCTGCTACATTTATTTTCTTGATATTGGATGCATTGATCTTCTTTTCATGTCTCTATTTATTTATTTTTGCATTTCATACATCATGCGTAAAAGGACTTCAGAGGCTAAACATTATGTATAAACTTATTAAAGACAAATTGTTGTTTTCTCATGGAGAGGATTTTCTCCTTCGGTTAGGTGGATCGTGTGGGAGGGGTTGACAGTTTCAACCCAGTTTGTCTGAGGAATTTGTTTGACTGCGTTTGTTCAGGATTGGGTTTGAGATTTTCTGAGTCAGTCACTTTCAGTCTGTTACCGATTTGGGGCAGAACCCTCCTGAGCCCTTCAATGTTTCTCCTAAGCCGTGAAAGAGGACGCACGTCCCGTCTTCCCGGCAGAGGTTTTGTTCTTTGCTCTTGGCTCTGGCTGGAGAGCTGGGGTGGAATCCCGGGGGCCTCGTACCCTGGGAGCAGGCCACTGTCTCCAGAGGGAATCACGAACCATGGGGTTGCAAGGGAGGATTTCACTCAGCTTTTTTTTTTTTGAGACGGAGTCTCGCTCTGTCGCCCAGGCTGGAGTGCAGTGGCCAGATCTCAGCTCACTGCAAACTCCACCTTCCGGGTTCCCGCCATTCTCCTGCCTCAGCCTCCCGAGTAGCTGGGACTAAAGGCACCGCCATCACGCCTGGCTAATTTTTTTTATTTTTAGTAGAGACGGGGTTTCACCATGTTAACCAGGATGGTCTCGATCTCTTGACCTCGTGATCTGCCTGCCTCGTCCTCCCAAAGTGCTGAGATTACAGGCGTGAGCCACCGCGCCCGGCCCACTCAGCCTCTTAACAGTTCCCAACCCAACATCCCTGCGCCACGGGCCACCCTAGACCTGGACAAGTGTCCAGCAGCCACAACCTGCTCTGCCCTGCACCTCTCGTCCACTCCCCTCCAGCCCCACGAGACTCAGCAACGTCTCCACTGGCTTCTCTTTCCCTAGCAGAATCCCAACACCCAGGCCAAGCCCAATCCTCGGTCCTCTCCCAAGATGGGCCCCCAAGAGAAAATTGGCCGTTTAGAGCGACTATCTAGAAAAGGTGATTCTTTGAAATTTGAGTCGCTCCAGTCTTCTTCGCTTTTGTGGCTCTTGAATGTCCTATGTGTATGTGTCATCGCGTTTTTTCTAGTGGTTGTAGCGTTGCTTCCTAATGTGATCCACTACATCTCAAGGAAGCAGGGGTCTTCAGTGGCTGTCCTTCTCTTTATTACCAGTTCTTGATTTAACCAGATTTAAAAGATACCACCAGCCAGATGCGCTGGCTCACGTCTGTAATCCCAGCACTTCTGGAGGCCAAGGTGGGCGGATCACCTGAGGTCAGGAGTTCGAGACCAGCCTGGCCAACATGGTGAAACCAAAAATACAAAAATTAGCTGGCGGTGGTGGCGCATGCCTGTTATCCCAGCTACTAGGGAGGCTGAGGCACAAGAATCGCTTGAACCCAGAGGTGGAGGTTGCAGTGAGCTGAGATGGCGCCACTGCACTCCAGCCTGGGTGACAAGAGTGAGACTCCATCTCAAAAATAATAATAATAATAAAATAAAAGATATCACCCTTGATGACCTTCTAGGTCTTTATTATGTTGTTTTTCATATTTAGATGGATAATCTACCTGCACACCGAGACAGGTAGAGGTAAGTTCCGCCTCTCTGGTGTTTTGAAAACCTATCCTGTGTTCATTGCTCTGCCACACCACCTTAGCTAGACATCAGGAGTTCCTGGATGCAGGGGTCTAGTTCTCGGCTCTCTATTTGCTCTTCTGTCTGTTTTTGCACCAAGGCCAGATCATCTTACCTACCGTAGCTTTAGAATAAGCACACATGTCCACTCCACCCCTCATATTATCACTCTCCAAGAATTTCTCGATTATTTTACTTTAGATTTTCACTTAATTTTAGAGCCAGTTTATCCAAATGTTTTAAGCCTATCGGAATTTTGATTAAATCTATAGATACATTTTGGTTGGTGCAAAAGTAATTGTGGTTTTTGCCATTAAGAGTGTGCCATATAGCATGCTTGGAGATCTGGAAAATCCTTACATATTATAAACATATGTAAACAAAAACTCTCACACATGATAAAAATGCAAATTCTCCCCAAACATTAGGCTGGTGCAAAAGTAACTGTGGTTTTTGCCATTAATGAATTTACATTTTTCAATATGTAAGTTTTTCTTTACATATTTTTATGATAGGCAAGGGTTTTCCAAATCTCCAAACATGCTATAACCTTCCATTTATGTAAGCCTTCTTTAATTTCTCCCAAAAAAACTGCTTTATAGTTCTCTGTGTAGAGTCTTACACAGAGCTTGTTGAATTTATTTCCAGATATTTGATTTTTATGCTATTGTAAATGTCACACCGTTTGAAACATTTTCTTTTCTAAGTTTTTATTACTGATGTGAATAAATACAATGGACTATTAAAGAGTAATCATACATCCAGGATCCTTACTAAATGTAGTTTTTATTTTAATAATGTTTTCTGGCTTTATCTGGATTTTTTATATATACAATCATAGTACCTTATCATATAAATGATTAGAGTTTTATTTCTTCCTAATTCACATGCATTTTATGTGTTTTTCTTGACTAACTGCATTTCCTAGGACTTCAATTTCAGTGTAAAACAGGTGGTGATAGCGGGCTTTTATTTGATCATCCTTATCTCAAAGGTAAATCTTTGAAGGTTGTAGGACTTGTGTGATGTTCTGGGTATTTGCAGACATCCTCTATTAACTTAAGGAACTCTCCTATCATTCATAATATGCTAATATTGACATTTTTGCTCTAATGCCATAAATAGGAAAGACTTTTTATTCTGCCAAAGAAAGCATGGACTAAAAACTGACAAAGCTGATGGAAAAACAGATTTGGGCAGCAGTTTTATTCCAAAACTGTGTAATTTTGGGACTGGAGTAAATGACAAGCATTAGCAAAGTTCAGTCCCCATCATCACGTCCCCCTGGCACCTGTCAACTGTCCCTTCTCAGCCTTCAGTCCTGGCTCAGGATTCTCATTCCAACAAAGAGGCCCTGAAAGGCCCTCACTTCAGATTTTGCCAAATTTAAACGTGTGCTTCAGATTGCAGGCATTTTCATGATTTGTTTTTTCGCCATGGGTGAAACATATTCTTTTTTTTTTTTGGAGACAGAGTCTCGCTCTGTCACCCAGGCTGGAGTCAATGGCACGATCTCTGCAGCCTCCACCTTTCGGGTTCAAGTGATTCTCCCGCCTCAACCTCCTGCATAGCTGGGATTACAAGTGCCCCCCACCGCGCCCGGTTAATTTTCGTATTTTTAGTAGAGACGGGGTTTCACCATGTTGGCCAGGCTGGTCTTGAACTCCTGACTTCAGGTGATCCGCCCACCTCAGCCTCCCAAAGTGCTGGGACTACAGGTGTGAGCCACCATGCCTGGCACTTCTCAGCTTTTTCAAGTGTGTCTCCAGCTTTTTCAGATGGCTCATCGGGGCAGGTGCCGCGGCAGTCCCTGCCGACACCAAGCCAGCCATGGCCTGCGTTGAAAGAAGCGCCTGTCTTAACTGTGAAAATGCTTACCTCAGTCCTTTTACATCATTAATATGCTGGGGGGAAAGGTGTCTAAAAGAGAATAATTCTAGTGTCATACTGATGTTTTTTTATTTGCCAATTGCTTTTGAGCTAGTTTGCATTTTACGCAATGCATTCTGGCAGAAATGGCCCCACTTTATTAAATTCCTATGAAATGTTATGGAACAACGTTTCTACATCATTTATGCTATTTTCTTCCTTGTATTCAGGAAGTTAATGCAGCAAATGACATTCTTGGACATTTTGTCTAATGTTAAAACAGGCTGCATGCCTGGACTGGGCCTAAAACGTTCATTGTGTATTTGTGCTTTGAAACGCTGCTATTTTTGTCGTGCCTTTTTGTTCCAGAAGCAAGCGTGTGCTGGACTCGCAGGCTTCCTTGTGCACACTGCCCCCCTGGGGCTTCGGAGCCAATATTTGGCTGCTTGGCCTCGAGTTGCTTGACAGGGTTTTTGCCTCTGCATTTTATATTTGGTGCAGCAGCTGGTGAGGGCACGTGACCCTGGAGCTTTCTTTGTAGGAAGGTTTTCATTTAGTTTGAACTCCTTTAATAGTTAATTGCTTTATTTGCTATCCTATTTATGTCCTTCTCTCTCCAATATCTTGCACTGAATGCTTAATTCATTAATTTTTTTTTAATTACTCTGTTATCCAGGCTGGAGTGCAGTGGCCACAATCTCAGCTCACTGTAACCTCCACCTCCCGAGTTCAAGGGATTCTTGTGCCTCAACCTCCTGAGTACTTGGGAAAAAACACTTTTTTTGTTGTTTTACTCAACGCAGCAGTTTTTAGTCAGAGAATATTATATTCCGCCGTCTGAATTATGCACCATATTCCAACGAACCTCAGTTGTTTTGATTGGTGCACAAACAGCAAACAAGAGGGCCAAAGAGGCGGCACTTTCTACAGCTCTTTTATCTAGTATATATCTGTGTAAAAATGCTATGACAATGAGCTTCGATTTTTCCCTTCAGATATTTTTATGTTTTCTAATTTTATTTTTAAGTGCAATTTGAGTGCAAGATAGCTGTGGCAAGTTGGTGACAAATTGGTTGGCTGACAAATTGGTAAAGAAAATGCAGAATAAAAGAAGGGGTAGGCCGGGTGCAGTGGCTCATGCCTGTAATCTCAACACTTTGGGAGGCAAAGGTGGGTGGATCACCTGATATCGGGAGTTCAAGACCAGCCTGACCAACAAAGTGAAACCCTATCTCTATTAAAATACAAAATCAGCCAGGCGTGGTGGCGGGCGCCTGTAATCCCAGCTACTCAGGAGGCTGAGGCAGGAGAATCGCTTGAATCCTGGAGGCGGAGGTTGCAATGAGCCCAGATGGCGCCATTGCACTCTAGCCTGGGCAACAAGAGCGAAACTCCATCTCAAAAAAACCCCCCAAAAAACAAAAATAACAAGAAGGGGTAAGATGAACCTTTGTTAAAACATTTTAATTAATCTATTTTTTAATTTTAATTTTTTTAGAGGCAGTCTCACTCTGCCATCCAGGCTGAAGTTCAGAGGTGTGATCGTGACTCACTGAAGTGTCAACTTCCTGGGCCGAAGCCATCCTCCCACCTCAGCCTCTGGAGTAGCTGGGACTATAGGTGTACACCACTACACCAGGTCAATTTTTATATATGTATATATGTGTGTGTGTGTGTGTGTGTGTGTGTGTATTTATAGAGATGGAATCTTTCTATTTTGCCCAGGGTGGTCTCCTGGTTTCAAGTGGCGTGAACGTGATCTCTGCTCACTGCAACCTCCGCCTCCTGGGTTCAAGCGATTCTCCTCCCTCAGCCTCCCGAGCAGCTGGTACTACAGGCTTCCGCCACCATGTCTGGCTAATTTTTGTATTTTTAGTAGAGACGGGGTTTCACCATGTTGGCCAGGCTGGTCTCGAACTCCTGACCTGAGGTGATCTGCCCGCCTTGGCCAACCAAAGTGCTGGGATTACAGGCGTGAACCATAGTGCCCGGGCCAGAATGTTCTATTTAAATTGTATTCATGGAGTTGTAGCATAAATGCAGAGAATACTCACCATATGATTTCAATCTTTTAAAATGTTTCAATACTTACTTTACGGTCAATCTTTTGTGAATGTGTCACATGTCCTTGAGAAAAAATATGTACTTTTCTGTGTTGGTGCTGGGTTCCTTAGAGGACTTGTAGACCGTGTATTCATAGTGACATTCCACTCTTCTGCATACAAATCGAGTTTGCCATGGTGGAGAGTGGCTGTCCCAGGCCCCGGCAGTCACAGACCGCAATCCAGAACCGTATTTACCCCAAAGTCATGGGCCGCTTCCAGAGACTGGGGTGCTATGCAGGATGCTCCTGGGAGACCTGACACTCCTCTGATGAAAGACGTTGGTGCAGGGATCCCCAGAGGCCTCGTCCAGTGTTTCTCTGACAGCATGGTGGCCTCCCACCCTGCTTCCCCTCACCCTTCATTCAGGGTCACACTTGCAGCAGGGTCATGGCTCCCCAAGCCCTTAGGGCTGCTCCCCATTTCCTCCACGTAGACATTTCCCTGCTGAAATCCCCTGCATTCGGTCCTGTCCTTGGGCCTGCTCTTTAGAAGGCCCCTGACGAACGCAAGTAGTGCTGAGAGTGGCCTGAGAAGGCAGGTGCTGGGATGAGCACTTGGGATGGGCCCACCTACTGCTCAGAGGCACAGGAGCCACCCTTCTGGTTGTTGGGTGGGGCATGGACGGTCCTTGACACGAGGTGGAGACTCCCTTGTTAAAATCTTGCTGTTGATGATTTGCAGGAAAGATCTAGGTGGAGGAGAGCCCTGTGGCAGTACGATGACGTAGGCATTTGGAAAACACAAGGGGACAGTGCCAACAAGATCCACAGGGTTGGGTGGCACCGCTGAGCGGCACGGAGGCCCAGTCCAAGGATAATGAAATATGGATGGCTGCCAGTGAAGAGTCCAGGGCTAAGCACGGAGCCGGGGGCTTGGTGCTAGCTCACGAAGAAGCCCCTGCTCCCTCCATGGAAGGCAGACACAGCTGAGTGGCAGACTCAGAACATGACTGTGATGGTCCCAGAGTCACCAAGAGGTTGGACTGCTCAGCCAAGAAGGCCTGGGGCATGAAGTCAGAGCCCTCGAAACAGAGATAGAAACATGCAGATGTGTGTTCCCAAAGATGTTGACTCTGCAGCCCACCTGGACTCTCAGAACTCAGCAGGTGGTCGACTCTCCCCAGGCAGAGCTAACACTGCTGTCACATTTGAGCAAGCTGCTGAAATCGTTCTCACACAGGGCAACAGGTGCCCCTTGAAAACTGCCCTTCGTCTTTTCACCTGACTTCCAGGTGACTAAGGTTAAATACCAGTCTAACCTGGTCAGCAACAGATGGGACCTGGTGAGATGCCAGACATGACACAGTGAAGACTCCCAAGAGCCAGCTGGCAGCGACCAGGAGGGACCGGGGACACGTTTGGGATCCCAAGAACCAGCTGGCAGGGACTAGGAGGGACCAGGGACACATTTGGGATGGGACTTATTTCCCCTATTAAACAATAGTCCAGGCACGATGGCTCAAGTCTGTAATCACAGCACTTTGGGAGGCCAAGGCGGGCCGATCATTTGAGGTCAGGAGTTTGAGGCCAGCCTGGTCCAAGATGATGAAACCCCATCTCGACTAAAAATACCAAAAAAAAAAAAAAAAAAAATTAGCTGGGCATGGTGGCAGGCACCTGTAATCCCAGCTACTAGGGAGACTGAGGCAGGAGAACTGCTTGAACCCAAGCAAGGTGGAGGTTGGAGTGAGCCGAGATCACGCCACTGCACTCCAGCCTGGGCGACAGAGCGAGACTCCATCTCAAAATGATAAGGTAACATTCACAGCTCTATGGGTTTTTAACAACCATATAGTCATGTCACCTCCACTCAAATCCCCGGTGCCATTTTGTGGTCAGACGTTCTTTCCCCACTCCCAGGCCCTGGCAACCAGTCATCTTTTTCTTGTTTCTGTAATATTCTGTAATAGAGCTTTTTCCAAAATGCCAAACATTCTGGGATCATACAATGTGGAACCTTCCAAGCCTGACTTATTTCACGTAGGCGGATGCCCCGAGATTCGTTCGTGTTGTGCCTCTACGGTTTGCCCCTTGCTTTGCCAGGTAGGACTCCCGATTACAGATGTACCACAGTTTATCCACTGTTGAGGGGCAGTTTGGGCTTTCCCTGGCTTTCGGCAATTACAAACAAACATTCCTATGCAGGTTTTGGTGTGAACATAGATTTTCATTTCATTTGGATAAATGTCTTTGAGTAGGATTGCTGAGTCACATGTTTTTTTTTTTTTTTTTTTTGAGACGGAGTCTCACTCTGTCGCCCAGGCTGGAGTGCAGTGGCCGGATCTCAGCTCACTGCAAGCTCCGCCTCCCGGGTTCACGCCATTCTCCTGCCTCAGCCTCCCGAGCAGCTGGGACTACAGGCGCCCACCAGGTCGCCCGGCTAGTTTTTTGTATTTTTAGTAGAGACGGGGTTTCACCATGTTAGCCAGGATGGTCTCGATCTCCTGACCTCGTGATCCGCCCGTCTCGGCCTCCCAAAGTGCTGGGATTACAGGCTTGAGCCACCGCGCCCGGCCCACATGTTTAATTTTATAAGAAACTGCCATGCCGATTTCCCCAGGGGCCATGCCATCGTCACTCCCACAGTGGTGTACACAGTTCCATTTGCCGCCACCGCTGCCAGCACTCGACATGGCCCGTTTTTAAAAACTGTTGCTGTTCTAAGGAGTATATAGTGTTATTTCACGGCAGTTTTAAGTTACATTTTCCTAATTACTAATTATGGGGAGCATAGTTTCATGCACTTATTTGTCTCATATATATACACACACACACACATATACACACATATATATACGCACACACATATACACACACATATACACACACACATACACACACACAGGTATACACACATGTATACACACACATATATATACACACATACACACATATATACACACACGTACATACACACATATACACACATATATAAACACACATATTTATACACACACATATATACACACACATATATACACGTATACACACACATATATACACACACATACACACACATATATACACATGTATACACACACATGCACACATATAAACACACACATATACACATATACACACATATACACACATATATACATACACACACATATATACACACACATACACACACATGTATACACACATATATAAAGACGTATATACACACATATACACACACATATACACACATATATACACATATATACAAATATATACACACACACATATACACACACGTATACACACATATATACACACACACATACACACATATATACACACACACATACACATATATATTTTGGTGAAGGGTCTGTTTAAATCTTTTGCCCATTTTTTTTGTTTTTCAGACGGAGCCTCGCTCTGTCGCCCATGCTGGAGTGCCGTGGCATGATCTCGGCTTACTGCAATCTCCGCCTCCTGGGTTCAAGCGATTCTCCTGCCTCAGTCTCCCGAGTAGCTGGGATTACAGGCAGGTGCCAACATGCCCAGGTAATTTATTTTATTTTTTTATTATTATTATTATTTTTTTTTTTTTGCAGAGACGGGGTTTCACTGTGTTGGTCAGGCTGGTCTCGAACTCCTGACCTCAATCGATCCACCCGTCCCAGCCTCCCAAAGTGCTGGGATTGCAGGCGTGAGCCACTGCGCCCGGCCCCTTTTGCCTGTTTTTAATGTACATCAGTGCAACCTCTACGGAAAACAGTGTGGAGATTCCTTAAAGAGATAAAAGTAGACCTACCATTCGATCCAGCAATCCCACTCCTGGGTATCTACCCAAAGGAAAAGAAGTCATTCTATGAAAAAGACCCTTGCACGGGTATGTTTATTCCAGCACAGTTCATAGTTGCAAAGATCTGGAACCAACCTAAGTGCCCATCGACTAACGAGTGGCTAAAGAAAATGCGGCATTGGCCGGGCGCGGTGGCTCAAGCCTGTAATCCCAGCACTTTGGGAGGCCAAGACGGGCGGATCACGAGGTCAGGAGATCGAGACCATCCTGGCTAACACAGTGAAACCCCGTCTCTACTAAAAATACAAAAAACTAGCTGGGCAAGGTGGCGGCGCCTGTAGTCCCAGCTACTCGGGAGGCTGAGGCAGGAGAATGGCGTAAACCCAGGAGGCGGAGCTTGCAGTGAGCTGAGATCCGGCCACTGCACTCCAGCCTGGGCGACAGAGCGAGACTCCATCTCAAAAAAAGAAAAAGGAAAAGAAAATGTGGCACAGATACACCATGGAATACTGCTTAGCCATAAAAAAGGAACAAAATAATGCCTTTTGCATCAACTTAGATGGAGCTGGAGGCCATTATTCTAAGTGAAGTAATGCAGGAGTGCAAAATAAAAAAACCGTATGTTCTCACTTTTAAGTGGGAGCTAAGCTATGAGTACACAAAGGCATACAGAGTGATGTAACTAACTTCAGAGACTCAGAAGAGGTGGGGCGAGAGGGGACTGGAGATTTTTAAAACGACACTTTTAGGTATGATACACACTACTCAGGTGACACGGGCACTAAAATCTCAGAATTCACCACCACAGAATTCATCCATGTAATAAAAAAGGACTTGTACCCCAAAAGCTATTGAAATAAAAATTAATAAAATAAATAACAAAATAAATGATACATGTTTTGCCCATTTTTGATACTTAGTTGTTTTCTTCTTATTGATTTTTGTGTTTTTGTGAGACAGGGTCTCACTCTGTCGCTCTGGCTGGAGTGCAGTGGCGTGATCTCGGCTCACTGCAACCTCCGCCTCCTGGGTTCAAGTGATTCACCCACCTCAGCCTCTCACGCAGCTGGGACTACAGGCGTGCGCCATCATGCCCAGTTAATTTTTGTATTTTTTGGCAGCAATAAGGTTTCACCATGTTGGCCAGGCCGGTCTCAAACTCCTGACCTCAAGTGATCCACCCGCCTAGGCCTCCCCAAATGCTGGGATTACAGGCGTGAGCCACTGTGCCCAGCCAGCCTTTAAGAATTCCTGAAAGACTGATACATGTCTTTTATCAGATAATATGTTTTCAAATATTTTCTCTCCATCTGTGGCTTGTGTTTGCACTCTCCTAACCGTGCCCCTCCAAACACAGGATTTCTTCATTGTGATGAAGTTCAATCCATCACATTTTGTGTTTTATGAAGTGTGCTTTTGGTCTCATGTCTAAGATATGTTCGCCCGGTACAAGGTCACAAAGACTTTCTCCTAAATTTGAATGTAAACCTGTGATTTGTTTGGAGGTAGTGTTCCGTGGCGTGATGTGTGCATTGAAGTTCACTTTCTGCATATGGATACGCAGTTATTACTGCACCGTTTGTTACAGAGACCAGGAGTTATTCATTTATGTGCGGCTCTGTTTCTGAACCCTCTATCCTGTTTCCCTGGTTTATTTATTTATATCATGGTTCCTCAATCTTGACAATGTCAGCATTTGGGACCATACCATTCATTGGTGTGGGGCCATCCTGTGCATCATAAAGTGTTTAGCAGCATCCCTAGTCACTGCCTACCCAATGCCAGCACATTGTTTAACAAACAAAAGTTTGTTAGCCCTGTATTTATTTAATAAGTTAAATAAGTTTAACAAACAAAATATCTTGAGATAGTGCTGCCTCAGTCAGCAAGGGGCTGCCGGAACAGAGTACCACAGACTGCATGACCTAAACAACAGAAATTCACTTTCTCGCAGTTCTAGAGGTCAGAAGTCCACGATCCTAAAGTGCTGGGCTTACAGGCGTGAGTCATGGCCCCTGGACAAATTTTTGTGTTTTTAGGAGAGATGGGGTTTCACTGTGTTGGCCAGGCTGGTCGAACTCCTGGCCTCAAGCAGTCTGCCCACCTCGGTCTCCCAGTGTTGGGATCACAGGCATGAGCCACCGTGCCCAGCCAGATTTACATGTTTTAAAATCAAGTAGGGTAAGACTTTTCCTTTTTCAAATGTGACTTTTTTTTTCATTTCTGTGCATATTTTAGAATGAGTTGGGAATATTCTTTCCTCTTCAATTTTCTGCAGACATTAGTGTAGATTTGTGTTAAGTCTTCTTTGCATGTTTAGTAGAATTTGCCTGTAAAGCCACCTGGGCCAGGAGGTTTCTTTATGGGAAGTTTTGCTTTTGGTTTTGTTTTTTTAAGCCAAATTTAACTTCCTAAATAAATACAGGGCTACTCGAGTTATCTCTTTCTTTGTGAGTAAGCTTTGAAAGCTTGTGTCTTTCATAAATTGTGTCCATTTAATCTAAGCTGTCAAATGCATCAACATTAAATTGCTCATATTATTCCTTCTCAATTATTTTAACACTTGTAGAATCTGTGATGATTATGCTGTTGTCATTCCTGATGTTAGCAACTTGTGATCTGTGTCTTTTCTCTGTTTTTCCCTTGATGAGTCTAGCTAAGAGTTTATCAGTTTTATTGATCTCAAAGAATGAGATTTTGCTTCATTGATTTTCTCTATTTTTGTTTTGTATGTCATTGATTTTTCATTTTGATCTTTTAAATGTACTTTTTTTTTTTTTTTTTGAGATGGAGTCTCGCTCTGTCGCCCAGGCTGGAGTGCAGTGACGAGATCTTGGTTCACTGCTAGCTCCGCCTCCTGGGTTCACGCCATTCTCCTGCCTCAGCCTCCCGAGTAGCTGGGACTACAGGTGCCCGCCACCACACCCAGCTAATTTTTTGTATTTTTAGTGGAGACGGGGTTTCACCATGTTAGCCAGGATGGTCTCGATCTCCTGACCTCGTGATTCGCCCGCCTCGGCCTCCCAGAGTGCTGGGATTACAGGCGTGAGCCACCGCACCCGGCCCTGTGTCCCTACTTAGTTTCCATCTGCTTGTTCTAGCAATCATGGAGGGAAGATTCTTAGTAGAAGTTTATTTATTCTCCACTGCTGAGACAAGACCCTTCTCAATATTCTACCCACGTGCCCCACGAATTATGGAATTTTCCGGCCTTTCTGCTGGGGTTAGTCACTGTCCCCAGTCCTGTGTGTGCACCTGGCAGTTCCCTTTGGTCCTCTCTGCTGGTTCTTTCCCTGGCTTCGGGTAGTTCTCTCCCAGGTATGGGCCGTTCGGTGCCCTGCTGAGGACTCAGGAGGGACCCTCTGCATGTCTCCCAGCTCCCCGAGCTGCTCTCCACTCTCCAATGCTCCGCCCTGTCACCTCGGGCTGCCTTGGTCTTCGCAAATGCTCAACTCAAGGAATACACTGAGTTTCACCAGGGTCTCGTCTCCTTGCACCGTGACCTGGAAACACTCTCAGGGCTGAAACGTGGGGCCACTGAAGGGCTCAGGTCCCAGGGCTCACCTCTCAGTCCTTTCTTGTCTCCCTCTCGAGAATAATGTTTTCGTCTTGGTTTTGTTGTTGTTGCTGTACATTTACAAGTGTCTATTTATTCCCTGTGGCTCTATCTTGACGCAAAGCAGAAGTATCCTAATTCTTTCTTTATATACTAATCTTTTTATTTTGAGATTATTATAGGTTCGCATGCAGTTGTAAGAAGTAATAGAATATCATGAACCCTTTATCCAGTTCCCTCAATGGTAACACCTCGCAAAATTATAGCACAATATCACAATCAGAATATTGGCATTGATATTTTCAAAACACAGAATACATTCATCACTACAGGAACCCTGGGTGAGAAACCCTAAGATATACTAATTGGTTATCTATTTCTATAAAGTTTGCATTTCAAGGATGTTATATAACTGAAATAAAACAGCATGTAACCTTTCGAATTGGCTTTTTATTTTTCATTCAGCATGATTCTCTGGAGACTATCAGATTGTTGTACGTATCAATAGTTCATTCCTTTTTGTTGCGAAATGTATTCCATAGGGTGAATGAGTCCCAATTTATTTAACTGTTCACCCTTGAAGGACGCCTGGATTTTCAGTGTTGGGCTATCATGAATAGCCCAAAGCACTGGTGTGAAAGCTGTTAGATGAAAGCTGCAATGAATATTTGTGCACAGGTTTTTGTGTGAAAACAAATCTTCATTTCTCTGGTGAATTTTTCATTTCAGTTATTGGACTTTTCAACTCCAAAATTGGTTCCTTTTCACAATCTTTATTTCTCTACTGACGTTCTCTACTGATGTGTCATTGTCATCCTATCTTCCATTACTTCTTTAATTACAGTTTCCTTTAGTTCTTTCAACATATTTGTAGTGGCTACCTTCTGGCTGGAGTCCATGGCTTGTACCTGTACTCTCAGCATTTGGAAGGCCGAGGCAGGCGATCGCTTGAGTCCGAGAGCTCACCACCAGCCCGGACAACATGGTGAAACTCCGCCTCTATGAAAAATATGAAGTGGCCGGGCGCGGTGGCTCAAGCCTGTAATCCCAGCACTTTGGGAGGCCAAGACGGGCGGATCACGAGGTCAGGAGATCGAGACCATCCTGGCTAACACAGTGAAACCCCGTCTCTACTAAAAATACAAAAAACTAGCCGGGCGAGGTGGCGGGCACCTGTAGTCCCAGCTACTCGGGAGGCTGAGGCAGGAGAATGGCGTGAACCCGGGAGGCGGAGCTTGCAGTGAGCTGAGATCCGGCCACTGCACTCCAGCCTGGGCGACAGAGCGAGACTCCGTCTCAAAAAAAAAAAAAAAAAAAAAGAAAAGAAAAATATGAAGAGACTTTGGCTACGTTCTATTCTATGTTAAATCTAACAACATCTGGTCACTCTCACAGGCAGTTTCTGTTGCCTGCTGTTTTTTCTGGTGTGTACAAGTTGCACTTTCCTGTTTACTTGCATGTCTTGTAATTTTTGTTGAAAACTGGACATTTTAGATATTAGAGTGCAGCAACTGTAAACGCTAGGCCAACCCCCCTGCCAAGCTTATTATTATTATCTGTTTGCTTGTTTAGTGATTGACTGGAATATGACAGTAAAGTCTGTTTCCTCTGAGAAGTAGTGGGCAGGTCCACCTTGATATGATGGAGGTTTGGGAAGGCTCTCTTCGTCTCTTTCCCTGACCAAACCCAGCTGCTAAACTCGTCATCGCAAGTTGGTTGCTCGATTGCTTTTGACATCACCCTAGGGAATAAATTGCTTCACAGACTAATCCAATCAAATTCTGACTCCTTTGAAAGGAAAGGCCAGTGCTTGAGATTTCTTACTAACCCAGAAAGTCTCTTCCCAGCTCTCTCTTTCTCCGTTTCTCTCCAGAAAACTAGCCATCTTAGAGTTATGCTATATCTCTCATGAATCTATCAGCCTTCTCCCAGTTGCCCTTCACTGCAACCTCCACTGACTCTGAGAGCACCCTTAGGTTTGAACTTCATGTTCTGTTGCAAATGAAGTCAGTTCCTTTTGGGAGAGACTAGGAGAACCTCTGTTCTACATCCTGCCACTCTCCCTGGACAAAATCGCTCAGCCACAGCTCTGGAACCGACAGCAGCGACCTTGTCTCACTGGTGTCATGCCTACTTTAGAAGCTGGACCCTTGAGTGATGGGCAGCAGCTTCAGGTGTCCTCAGCTTGCCTCTCTCAGCATGACCCTCTCCCATAAGCTGGAGCAAAGGTGACCAGAGACCCAGGATTCTCAGCATGATGAACCCAGGGCAGCCTTTGCTGCATGAATGAGACCTGAGGCTGAGTAGAGGAAGGAATCCTCACCTCTCAGACACACTCACTCAAATTCAGCCTGAGACACAAGTAGCTGGGGGCAGGATGCTGGCACACTGACCCTCATAGGAAGACAGCCCCACCAACTGGAAGTGAAACTACCTTTTGACAGCGAGAGGGGTCTAGCGTGGCTGACTCCATCTTGCATCTAGCTTCACAGGCTGGTTGTCCTTGCTGATTCCTGGGCACAGGCCAAGCTAACTGATGCAGGATTTCTTCTCAGCCTCTTTGCTGGACTTACAGCATAGGCTCCTTGTCTACTTGGCCCGGCATGCTCAGCCCCTTGTGGGAAGGAGTGCATGAGCGAGCAAGTGTGGAATCCAGCCAGCCACTCTGAGTGCTGACACAGGAGCAAGCTCCATGTGGGGCCCACAGCCAGACCAGGTGTGTCACCTTGAGGAGAGCATGGCAGTGCCCAGACAAGGGTGCCCACAACCCCAAAGCCCCAGAGGGGGTGTTAGTGCTCTCATCACCTCTTTT
Organism: Rhinopithecus roxellana; assembly: GCF_007565055.1. NCBI lineage: Eukaryota > Metazoa > Chordata > Mammalia > Primates > Cercopithecidae > Rhinopithecus > Rhinopithecus roxellana. The sequence goes on along the minus strand of NC_044563.1, from coordinate 1,297,965 downwards.
AGTTCTGCCATCCACATCCCAATGGATGGCAACGTGTTAGCAGCTCAGTCGGCCCCTGGCCCCATCGCATGGGGCAGCTGCCCTCTGCTGGTGAGGGCCAGTGTGGCAGCTTTTCTAGGTACCTGCACTCCGTGGGGCCTGAGCTCTTGTCCAGCGTCCAAGAAGAATGAGGTCATGCTGATGACTGAAGGATGGTGAAAGTGGAGAATTTTATTGAGCAATGGAAACAGCTCTCAGCAGAGAGGGGAACAGGAAAGGGGACAGGAAGGGCGGATGGTCTTCCCCAAAGTCAGGAGGTCTTTTCCTCAAAGTCAGGCCTTGTCTCTCTCTCTACCAACTGAGTCTGGAGTCTTTATAGGCCCAGGACAGGGGCGGGTCAGGCCATAGGTAGTATTGGATAAAGGCAACATTTGATTGGTTAAAAGGCATTATTCAAAATGAACCAATCTGGAGAGAGCAGGCAAACAGGAATAGAAGTTTTCACTCTGGGCTGCAGGTTTCAGGATGTTCTGGCTTGAAGGTGAGGTTTCACTGGGGACCCACTCCCATCTGCCTAGGATTTGTCCTGCCTCTATTACATCCATGGGAGGAATTTAGTTTATAGTTTAACGTGGAAGCAAGGATAATAACAGTCCCTCCCTAAAATGAATCCCCTCCTTTTTTGGGAGCTGAAACTGCCTTTATAAGACTAATGAAAGGTCACAAGATTAGAATTACAGGAAGACCTGAGTTCTGCTAAAATGTAGGCATAGTTTCTATAATCCCCGTCTGCTCAGGAGTCATTTGTGCAGAGGTCACAAGATCTGTGACTTTCCCAGTTGCTCCTATAGATAATATCGGTGTGGTAGAATGTAAGATTGGTCTTTTGAGATGGTTTTCCAACAGACCCCACTCAGACTCGTGACTCATGACTTCTTTAACCATTCACCCATTGAAGGATGTGTGGGTTGCTTTCAGTTTGGGGTTATTATCCACCCAGACCCAGAGGCAGATTCCGTGCATAAGGACCATTTTCCACACCCCTGTGATTACCTCCCCAGCCAATGAGCAGCACCCATTCCCCAGCCCACCACCCACCAAACCGTCCTCGAAAAACCCTAACCTTCAAGACTTCAGGGAGACTGGTTTGAACGATAATTCCAGTTCTTCCACCTGGCAGACCTTGCCTTAATTAAACCTTTCATTTACTGCAATACTATGTTCTCAGTGAACTGGTTTTGTCTGTGCAGCGGGCAGGAAGAACCTGTCGGGCAATTACAGAAGCTGGAGGAGAGATAGTCTTGCGTTCCTGGCTGTACAGCCTGGAGTGGAGCTTCTGTCACACTGGGCTGGGAGAGGGCACATGCATGGGCTCAGATGCCACAGACTCACACAGTTCTCACTAAGTTTTAGTCGATTTTCTTGAATAAATGTTTCTCCATTTGAAATGGCTACAGGGCCATTTGCAGACGCTTTAAATGGTTGTTTGGGGGTGGGAGTCATTTGTTTTTGTTTTTAAAATCTTCACCAGTTTCATATGGAAGTGAATCTCTGGAGTTCCCCTTATTGTCACGCTGCAATGGGACTGCCCTGTGGCTTCATTATTTCATAAACATTTGAACATAAGATAATCACAAGCTTTCAAAGGACTAAATGTTCGATGAAGAAAATGGTACAGAAAAAAAAAAAAATGTCCCTTCCAAATAAGCACCCACTTGGTCCTCCACCAGCAACCACTACCATGCCAAGCGTGTCTCTCTCCTGATGACATGACCTTTTATCTTTAAACAACACTAAATTTCACTCCCATTATTGTTTATTTCTTACACACGTGTGTTTTTATTATTCAAGGTCACTAAGAGTTTCTCCTGTTTCATTCCAAATGGTTTATTGTTTTGTATTCAACATTTAGGTCTGTGATGGGCATAGAGTTAATTTTATATAAAGTAGGAGGTTGAGGTTGAGGTTGAGGTTTCGTTTTGTCTATGGCGGTTCCATCGTTCCAATGCCATGTTTTGGAAACGGCTCTCCTTTCACGCGCTGGTATGAATGTGTCCCCCAAAATTCGTGCGTTGTAACTTAACCCCCATTACGGTATTACTAAGAGGTGGGGTCTCTTGGGAAGTGATCAAGTCAGGGCTCTGCTCTCAGGAACAGATCAGTGCCTCATTAACTGGCTGGAGGGGATGAGCGTGGGCCCTTTTTGCCCTTTCACTTTTCCACCAGAAAGACACAGCAAAGAGCCCCCACCAGATGCAGAATAGTAGCACCTGGAGCTGGGGATGCCCAGCCTCCAAAACTGTGAGAAATGCACTTCTGTTGTTTGCAAAAGACCCAGTCACAGGCATTCTGTGATCGCAGCAGACACTTCTGCATTTGGTTGTCTTTGCCCCTTTGTCATACATTAGCGCGGTCTTATTTGTGCGAGTGGATATCTCAGCTCAGTGCTTTTCCCTGGATCTGTGTGTCTCCCCTTCTGCCCATACCACACTGTCTACGTTGCTGTCGCTTTATAAAACGTCTCAAAGTCAGCTAATGTCATTCTTCCAACTGTATTTATTCTTTCAAAATTGTTTTGGCTATTCTATTTTCTTTTGCCTTTCCTCATACATTTCATAAACAGCTTGTGAATATCTACCAAAAAATCCTGCTAAGATTGTGTTTGAAATCCCATTAAATCTGCACATCCATTTTTCTATGTTCAATCCTGATGAATTTGACTGCTCTAGGAACCTCATATTGTTATAGGATGCACAGGACTAGAGAGACTAGTACAGGTGAACACAGGAGGATATTTATTTTAAGGTATGTACCAGCTCAGTGGGTTCACATCTAAAAAGCTGAGCCTTGAACAAAGACAGAGCAGGGATTTTATAAGTGGGCTTACAAAAGCAACACAAAGGAAGCTCATCATATAGTGTATAACTTGTGGCCTTACATAGCTGGTGGCCTTGCAGCCGTGTCAAAAGAAAATAAAAAAGAACTGGCTAAATACAGACATTTGTAAAACACAGTCATGCTTAAGGGGCCAGGGAAAGGAGTAACAGTAAAGGAATTTGTCTTTCTCTCTTTTTTTTCCCCTCAACCTTGCTCTGGAGGGGTGGGCGGGTGTGTCTGGAGCCCATCCCTTTTTGGACAGTGTTAACTTATAACTGTCCTTGAAGTGAGCTGCTAAGCAGAGGAAAACTTGTTTCTTTTTCTTTTTAACCCTTACTACGATATGAGCGGAATCACACAGGATCTGTCCTTTTGGGTCTGGCTCATTTGACGAGCATCATGTCCTCAAGGCTTATCCATGTGGTGGCTTGTAGCAGAATTTCCTTCCTTTTGAAGGCTGAATCATATTCTGTTCTATAGATGGATGATGTTTGGCTCATCCATTCATCCTTCAACGGATGCTCAGGTAAGCTTCCACACTTTGGCTGTTGTGAATAATGTTGGAATTAATATGGGCGTAAACGTATCTCCTTAAGAGCTTGTTTTTAATTATTTTGGGTGTATACCTAGAAATAAAATGACTCAATCCCATGGAATTTCTATGTGGAACTATCCCTCATTCCTTTTCAGTGGTGAATTCTATTCCATGGTATGCATGTACCACATTTTCTTTATCTGTTCACCTACTGAAGGGCATCTGGCTGCTTTCAAGTTTCGGCAGTTACGAATACGACTGCTCTCCGTGTCCGTGTGTCGGTCTATGTGTGTATGTAAGTTTTCCAGTCATTTGGGCAAATGCCAAAGAGTATTATATTGGGAGATCATATGGTAAGACCATGTTTGGTTTTGTAAGAAACCACCAAACTGTCTTCCAAAGCGGCCATACCCTTTTGCACTCCCACCAGCAATAATGAGAGTTCCTGTCACTCCACATCCTCTCCAGTACTTGGTCGTCAGGGTTTTGGATTTTGGACATTTAATAGCCGTGTGGCAGAATCTCACTGTTGTTTTCATCACAACGCCCTAATGACATATGGTGTTGAGCATTTTTTTATATGCTTGTTTTAATTTTTTTTTTTTTTTTTTTTTTTTTTTTTTTTTTTTTTTTGAGATGGAGTCTCACTCTGTCACCCAGGCTGGACTGCAGTGCAGTGGCGCAATCTCAGCTCACTGCAACCTCCACCTCCCAGGTTTGAGCCATTCTCCTGCCTCAGCCTTCCGAGTAGCTGGGACTACAGACACCCGCCACCACGTCCAGCTAATTTTTTGTATTTTTATAGAGACGGGGTTTCACCGTGTTGGCCAGGATGGTCTCTATCTCTTGACCTCGTGATCCGCCCGCCTCGGCCTCTCAAAGTGCTGGGATGACAGGCGTGAGCCGCCGCGCCCGGCCGCTACTATACCGAATCTTATAAAATCAGCGTTACAGGAAAGGGGTCCCGATCCAGACCCCAGGAGTTTGCTCTTGGATCTCAGGCAAGAAAGAATTCAGGGCAAGTCCACGGAGTGAAGTGAAAGCAAGATTATCAGAAAAGTGGAGGAATGAAAAAATGGTACTCCATAGAAAGGGCAGCCCTGAGGGCAGCTGGTTGCCCATTTTAATGTTGTTTTTTTAATTATATGCTAAACAAGGGGTGGATTATTCATGCCTCCCCTTTCTAGACCATGTAGGGGAACTTCCTGATGTTGCCATGGCATTTGTAGACTGTCATGGCACAGGTGGGGGTGTAGCAGTGAGGACGACCAGAGGTCACTCTCGTGGCCATCTTGGTTTTGGTGAGTTTTAGCTGGCTTCTTTACTGCAACCTGTTTTATCAGCAAGGTCTTTATGGCCCATATCTTGTGCCGACCTCCTGTCTCATCCTGTGACTTAGGATGCCTTAACTGTCTCAGAATGCAGCCCAGTAGCTTGCAGCCTCATCTTACCTAGCTCCTACTTAAGATGGAATTGCTGTGGTTTAAATGCCTTTGACAGTAGGATTGATTTTCGTAAAGTTACTTTGTATCCTGCGACCTTGATAATCTCACTTATTAGTTTTAGGAGATTTTGTTAGATGCTTTGATTTTCTATGTAGATAATCATATTAGCTATGAATCAGAATAGTTTTTCTTCCTTTTCAATCCATATGCTTAACACCAGCCCCCACCTTATCAAACTGACTTCCAGTACCATGTTAATGGTGGTGAGAGTGGACATTCCTGTCCTCTTCCTGATTCTCAGGGGAAGGCATTCATTATTTCATCACTAAATATGATGTTACCATAGGGTTTTTGTGGATGCCTTATTAGGTAAAAGAAGTTTATTTCTATTTCAAACTTGTGAATGAGTGCTGGGTTTTGTTAAATTTTTTTTTCTTCTGCATCTATTGATATCATCATACAGTTTTTCATCCTTAGTCTCTTTGTCAGAGGCATGTGAACCAGAGTGACTCCATCTTGAACAGGAGCTGGGCACAATGAGGCTGAGACCTAGTGGGCTGCATTCTCAGATGGTCAGGTATTCTAAGTCACTGGATGAGACAGGAGGTCGGCACAAGATACAGGTCGTAAAAGCCCTGCTGATAAAACAGGTTGCAGTAAAGAAGCCGGCTAAAATCTACCAAAACCAAGATGGTGACGAGAGTGACGTCTGGTCGTCCCCACTGCTACAGTCCCACCAGTGCCATGATAGTTTACCAACGCCATGGCAATGTCAGGAAGTTACCCTATATGGCCTAAAAAGAGGAAGCATGAAAAAATCCACCCTTTGTTTAGCGTATCATCAGGAAATAACCATAAAAATGGGCAACCAGCAGCCCTCTGGGCTTTTCTGCCTATGGAAAAAATTCTCCTTCTCCCTCCCCCTCTCCCTCTCCCTCTCCCTCTCCTCCTCCCCCTTCCTCTCCCTCCCTCTCCCCCTCTCCCTCCCCTTCCTCTTCTCCTTCTCCTTCTCCTTCTCCTTCTCCTTCTCCTTCTCCTTCTCCTTCTCCTTCTCCTTGATTAGGGACTACAAGACCCAAATCATCAGCTAAATGTGCCACGAGGTTGAACTTTAGATGACCACCTTCCAGGGAGATGTCTTGCCAATTACTAGGAAGAGATGGGCCAAAAACTTCTTCAACATAAGGTTCCAAATGACTATGGGGATCTCCAGGCAGCGTGTATGTTCAGCTTTGTAAGGGTGGACACACTGGAATAGGTTCTTTTTGCACCTTTTCTACTGTCTCAGCAACCACAGGCTCTTTCTCTTTTCTGAGTCGAGACCAAAATTATCTATGTGGTGCCCCTAAGACTGTTCACACGAAGACTCTTCTCGTAATGACACAGATTGCACCTCCATCTTTGATGAGATCCATGGGCCTGAGGCCATCCCTTTACTTTATTAACAAACTTGCTTTCACTTTACTCTATGGACTCACCTCAAATTCTTTCTTGTGCGAGATCTAAGGACTCTCTCTCGGGGTCTGGATTGGGAGCCCTTTCTGGTAACATGTTCATGTAGTGGCTTGTCTAAATTTTCTTTTTTTTTTTTTTTTTTTTTTGAGACAGAGTCTTGCTCTGTCCCCCAGGCTGGAGTGCAGTGGCCGGATCTCAGCTCACTGCAAGCTCCACCTCCCAGGTTTTACACCATTCTCCTGCCTCAGCCTCCGAGTAGCTGGGACTACAGGCACCACCACCTCGCCCGGCTAGTTTTTTGTATTTTTAGTAGAGATGGGGTTTCACTGTGTTAGCCAGGATGGTCTCGATCTCCTGACCTCGTGATCCGTCCGTCTGGGCCTCCCAAAGTGCTGGGATTACAGGCTTGAGCCACCCCGCCCGGCCTATCTAAATTTTCAAGTGCTTAACCGACCTTGCATTCCTGAGAGAAGCCTCACTTGGCTGCGCTGTATTCCCCTCAATGTAGCGGCTCCATTGCGTGTTCTGATGCTTGGTTGAGTGTGTTTGTATCTATGCTTGTAATGAACATTGACCTGTAGTTTTCTTCTTGGAATGCTTTTGTCTGTTTTGGTATCAGAGAATGTCCCTTCCTCTTCCATTTTTGAGAAAAAAAGTGTGTAAAATTTGTACTAATTCTTCCTTAAAGGCTTTGTATAATTCACCAGGGAAACCATCCAGACCTGGGTTTTTTTGTTGTTTTTCTATGTTTTTGAAGTATTTTTTTAAAACTATGATTTCCATATTTTAAAATAGATGTAAGACTACTCAGGTTATCTGTTTCTTCTTGAGAGAGTTTGGTGGTTCATGTCTTTTGAGGAATTGACCCATTTCATCCTAGTTGTCAGATTTACATGTGAGCAGAGATGTTTGTGGAGTTCCCTTGCTATTCTTCTAATGTCTGTGGGGTCTGAAGTGATATCCCTCTTCCAACCCTAACCTCAGTCATGTGTGTCTGCTCTTTTCTCTTATCTGTTCTGCTAGAGGCTTATCCCCTTTATTGATCTTTTCAAGGAATCAGATTTTGGTTTAATTAACTTTCTTTCTATTTTTTTCTTTTTCTTTTCTTTTTTCTTTTTTTTTTTTTTTTTTTTTTTTTTTTTTTTTTTTTGAGATGAAATTTCACTCTGTCACCCAGGTTGGAGTGTGGTGGCGCAATCTCAGTTCTCTGCAACCTCTGCCTCCCAGGTTCAAGCTATTCTGCCTCAGCCTCCCAAGTAGCTTAGATTACAATCGTGGGCCACCACATCCAGCTAATTTTTGTATTTTTAGTAGAGATGGGGTTTTGCCATGTTAGCCAGGCTGGTCTCAAACTCCTGACCTCAAGTGATCCACCCACCTCGGCCTCCCAAAGTGCTGGGATTATAGGTGTGAGTCACCACGCCTGGCTGGTTGAATTAATTTTCTCCATTGTTTTGCTATTTTCTATTGCATTGATTTCTAATTTGATATGCATACATACACACGTATCCATAAATGTGTATATTTTTTCCTGCTTGCTTTCAGATTATTTGTTCCTTGAAGGTTATGTAGAATTCACCAACGAAACCATCTGGACTTGAAGGGGTTTTTTGTGTGGGAAGGCTTTTAACTACAAATTCTGTTTCTTGACAGAGATATTCAGGCTCCTTCCTCCTTCCTGAGTTTGGTGGTACATGTCTTTCAAGCAATTGGTCCCTTGCCTCTTAGTTTCCAAATGTATGTGGTGTGCAGTATTCCTGTATTATCCTTTTAACGTCTGTGGGATCTAAAGTGATATTCCCTTTTTCATTCTTGATATTGGTGATTTGCATCTTCTTTCTTTTTCTTCTTGCCAGTCTTGCTAAAATTTAAAACACATGTTGATCTTTTCAAAGAACCAGCTTGACTCAATTCTTTGTTTATATCTTTTTAGTGGTTGTTCTAGAGTACAAGGATACTGCTTACTTTTGCACTGTGTACTTAGAATCAGTATTTCACTAATTTAGGTGAAATCCAGGAATCTTCCCACAAGATAGGCTACTTGTCTCATAAATGACAAATACTCCTATTGAAAACCCCATCAGAGAATGGTGTGATTTTTGTTTACAACATCAAACACATTTTGAAGAGACTAACCCGTTAGATTTACCCGTATGTTTACCTAAAACTCTGAGGATAGGAAACTTTCTCTCTTAGAAGAGGCTCTGTGGTCCCAAGACAGTTGGTGAGCCTGTTGTTTAAAATATTCAGCTGGTATTTTATCTCTTCATGTCCTCATTCATGGCCTTTGGTGTCTCCATGCATCTCTGACTGTGGGTACTGGCTATTGCCTATGGTGGCTGCTTTCCTTGTGTGCTTGTGGTTTTCTGCTGTGAGCTCATGTTTGCCTCAGCTGTAGGTGGGGAGCTCGGGGCCTTGGTTGAGGACACAGATTTGTCTGAAGTTTTGCTGCACTTCCTTCCACCAGGCTGCTCTGGGTCCTATCAATTCAGGACCACTTTAAGTGACTTGCTCAGCTTGTGGTTTTCTGGACCACAAAACTGATGCAAATGTGTGCCTCCCACCTGGGTAAGGGTGGGCCTGAAGGTGTCACTTCTCAAGGGAAATGTTTTTATTACTCATCTCAGACTCAGCAGAACATATTTCTCTGCTGTCTCCTTCTGGCAGTGGCTGGGTCGCCTTCTAGCCTCACCATCAGAGGGCACTTCTGGGGTCTCTGCTTTGGGTAGCAGCTCTGAGCTCCAACCACCCACTGCGCAGAACAAAGACTTGTCTTCTGCGTTGCACCCTCCCACGCAGTTCTTAAAACCAAAGCGTCTGGGTGTGTGTGCACGCTGTGCTATACTCTCACAGGTAGGACTCAGCAAAAGCAGCGAACGGGTCACATTCCGTGCAACACGGTGGACAAATCTCGCCAACACAGTCCAGGGCCAAAGGAGCTGGCCACGAGAGGACATGGCCTACGATAGCATTTTATGAAGTCCAATAACAGGCAAAACTGGTGTCTGATGGGAAAATTCAAGCTCGTGGTTACTCGTGGTGGGGAGTGGGTGACAATTAGAAATGGGTGCTTCTGGGGTGCCGGAATATTCTATTTCTTGTTCTGAGGACCAGTTCTAGGAGGGTGCTCAGCTTTTGTGGAATATATTGAGTTCTACATGGATACCTTGTCCACATTTCTATAGTTTTATTTTAATACAATGTGGCAACAGCAGCAAGGGACCCTCTTTCCTAGGGGGCACCTCTATTCCGCAGCCGTCACCCCACCTGACCCTTCACTCTAAAACGTGACAGAGCATATTTCTGTTGTACACTGCGCTGCTCCCTCCTCCAGGTGATGAAGCCTATGTGTCCCCTCTTTCCCTTTTCGCTCTGACTGCTAGGGAGCTCATATTAAAGGCTAGGCTCTCTGGTTGTCCTTTTCCTGGATCTGGATGCCATGATATTGATGTCTCTTCTACCCTTTCTGTCCTTTTTTGGGTGTTTTCACTCCTGGAGAACTTTCACTCTAACATAATCCACACTTTTTGGATGAGCCAGCCGGCATCCAAGAAAATCAGGGTAGCATCAGGCCTTAGGGACAAAGTGACATTGGTTGAGATTCTGGCTCTGTGGCTTTCACTTCTGTAACTGGGATAGAGGATGCAAAGCATCGAACTCAGAGCTGGCAACATGACACGGACTCCGTGAGTCCTTCTCTCTCCTTCTGGCAGTAGCTGGGTCGCCTTCTAGTCCCCCCGTCAGAAGGCACAGTCCCTTCCAGGGTCTCTCCTTTGGGTAGCAGCTCTGAGCTCCAGCCACCCACTGTGCAGAACAAAGACTTGTCTTCTGCATTGCACCCTCCCACGTAGCTCTTAAAAGTGCGATGATTATTTTTGAATCATAATGCATCCACGGACACACTGGAAGCACTGGATTAGACCTGAATGGAGTGGTCAGCAGGGAGAGCTCCTGGCCAAGGATGGCCAGGCAGAAAGATGAGAGGCTGGTCCCCAGGGCCACTGAGTCACCGATGGCCTGGGGCTCAGAGGCTGAGGGGAGACACCGTCAGGAAGGACTGGCAAGGCAGCCATGCTGGGGCCTCAGGAAAAGGCACTACTGACTGGCCAACATCCTCCCTGGGGCCTGCCCTGCACTGCCTCTGCCCCCACATTTGCTGTCAGAGCCGTGGTGAGACGCGGCCTGAGATAGGAGGTATCTTCCTGGCGATGTCCCGAGTGTGGCTCCTGAGAGGAGAGCGGTCTCTGGCCAAACGTTCCATTGTGGTTATGAGCAGCATTTGCAGTCAGACAGAGAGGTTAGAATCGCACCTGTGCCACCTGTGTCTGGGGCCACACCCAGGCATATGCCAACTCTGCACCTCAGTCACAGCTGCTATGGGAGGCAAGAAAAAGGAAACGCACCTTGTGGGTCCCTGGTGGACTGGATAGACTGGCTCCACCCAGGACCTGAGCTGCAGGTGAGGGTTCTGAGTCCCTGTCAGCTGCGAGCACCTGGGATGCAGGAGGAGCTCAGTAAACACACATTCAGTGACGGGCAGTGAATGGGCCGACTCTACAGGCAGATTTCCCTCAGACCAGAGCTGCAGGGAAAGAGACACAGTGGTAGGCGGTGCTTGTTACTTTGAGGTGTGTTCCTTCAGGACCTAGTTTGTTCAGAGTTTTTGGCATGAAGGGATGTCGGCCGGGTGTGGTGGCTAACGCCTGTAATCCCAGCACTTTGGGAGAGCAAGGCAGGCAGATCACTTGAGGTCAGGAGTTCAAGACCAGCCTGGTCAATGTGGTGAAGCCCCGTCTCTATTAAAAGTACAAAAAGTAGCCGGGCATGGTGGTGGAAACCTGTAATCCCAGCTACTCAGGAGGCTGAGGCAGGAGAATTGCTCAAACCTGGGAGATGGACTTTGCAGTGAGCTGAGATCACACCACTGCACTCCAGCCTGGGCAACAGAGTGAGACTCCATCTCAAAAAAATAAAATACAAAATGAAGCAATGTTGGCCAGGCGCAGTGGCTCAAGCCTGTAATCCCAGCACTTTGGGAGGCCGAGATGGGCGGATCACGAGGTCAGGAGATCAAGACCATCCTGGCTAACACAGTGAAACCCCGTCTCTACTAAAAAATACAAAAAACTAGCCGGGCGAGGTGGCGGGCCCCTGTAGTCCCAGCCAACATAGTCCCAGCTACTCAGGAGGCTGAGGCAGGAGACGCGTAAACCTGGGAGGCGGAGCTTGCAGTGAGCTGAGATCCGGCCACTGCACTCCAGCCTGGGCGACAGAGTGAGACTCCGTCTCAAAAAAAAAAAAAAAAAAAGAAGCCATGTTGAATTTTATCAAAAGCCTTTCTGCATGTATTAAGATGATCATGTGGCTTTTGTCTTTAGTTCCGTTTATGTAATGAATCACATTTATTGATTTGTGTAGGTTGAACCAACCTTGCATTCAAGGGGTAAGGCTTACTTGATTGTGGTGGATAAGCTTTTAGATGTGTTGCTGGATTCATAAATCATTCTATCATAAAGAACATGCACACATGTGTTTATTACAGCCCTATTCACAGTAGCAAAAACAAGGAATCAACCAAAATGCCCATAACTGTAGACTGGATAAAGAAAATGTGGTACATATACACCATGGAATAGTAGGCAGCCATAACAAAGAATGAGATCATGTCGTTGGCAGGAACATGGATGGAACTGGAGGCTATTATCCTTAGCAAACTAACTCAGGAACAGAAAACCAAATACTGGACATACTTACAAGTGGGAGCAAAATGATGACAACACAGGGACACACAGAGGGGTGCAACACACAGGGGCCTGGTCGGAGGGTGGATGGTGGGAGGAGGGAGAGGATCAGGAAAAATAACTAATGGATACTTGGTTTAGTGCCTGGGTGAGGAAATAATCTGTACGACACACCCACCAGGACACGAGTTTACCTGCGTAACAGACCTGCACATGCTCCTCTGAACCTAAAATTTATTTATTTATTTTTTTTGAAAGCTGCAGTGAGAGCAAGCCTTGTGGGTGGGAAATGTGTTTATTTAAAGTGTCTCAGGTTCTGGTGAACCTTAACTGAGAGAGAAGCCACAAGAGTGGCCACCTCCTGGGGAGGAAGGTTTGGAGCCTTTTGGGGTTGGGGGCAGATCTCCACCGCCTCCCCGACCTGCCGCTGCTCTGGAGAAGGAGGACAGGAGGAGTCATGGAGAGGGAGGGCCCTGTCCCAGCAGGACCTGGCAAGGGGCTTGTCGGAGGAGATTGCAGGGCTCTGGGAACTGGGAGGGTGCTGGGCATCAGGAGAGAGGAAGAGAGTTCTCATGAAGAATGACTGGAAAGGGAGTCAGCACAGGCCAAGAACCTGGAGTCATCACCTTCCACAACATTCAGGAGATACAACTTCTAGAGCTGTGGGACAGACAGGACTGAAAAGCAGCGCTGGTCACTTCTTGGGTAGCGTGGACATGCTGGACTCACCTGAGATCCAAAGTCAGAGCCTCAGATCTTGCACTGGCAGCACACGGGGACACAGCAGCTGGACTGGGAACAGCAGGGCTTGCAGCAGGTGGACTGGCAGCAGGATGACCCACAGCCTGAGGAGCAGCAGGGCTTACAGCAGCTGGATTGGCAGCAGGATGACCCACAGCCTGAGGAGGAGCAGCAGGGCTTGCGGCAGCTGGACTGGCAGCAGGATGACCCACAGCCTGAGGAGCAGCAGGGCTTGCAGCAGCTGGACTGGGAGCAGCCACAAGATCCACAGCCCCCTTTGGAGCCCCCACAAGAACTACAACCCCTCTTGCTGCTCCCACAGGAGCCACAGGCCCCCTTGGAACCCCCACAGGAGCCACAGCTGGAGCAGGAACAGGCTGGCACACAGCAGCACACTGGCTTGCAGCAGCAGACAGGCACACAGCAGCCAGAGTCACAGCCCCCACAGCCAGAGCCACAGCCCCCAAAGCCGGAGCCACAGCCTCCAGAGCAGCCACAGCAGCCCATGGTTCTGGTGGGTTGAGGGTGGAGCAGGTAGAGGAGCAGGTGAGAGGGAGGTGTGCAGGTGTGGAGCTTCCTGAGCCTGGGCCCTTTATATGCCTGCCCAGGGTCAGGAGTGATGCTGGACACACAGTCATTTCCTGGTTCCTGTTTGTGCCATTTCCTTAGGGAAACTGTTTGCTTTATCTTAAAATACCTTAAAACAACCTCAGGTGTATATAGTTTTGCACTTTTTCTTTAGTTCATGATTTTCCTCACATGTCCTCTGAAAAATGACAAGACCCCTGTCCTTCTGTGTCAGTGAGGGCAACGGGAACAGGGACTTGGCTTTGATGCTGTGCTCATCCTTGCTACCAGTGTTCATTTCCTGGGGCTGCCATAACCAATGGCCCCCAACTGGAGCCTTAACACAGACATTGATGCCTCGCAGTTCAGGCAGACGGAAGTTCAATATCAAGTTCTCCATGGGAGACGCACTCTCTGAAGGCTCCAGGGGAGGATTCTTTCTGCATCTTCCAGCTTCTGGTGGTGGCCAGACATTCTTCACTTGTGGCTGCATCCTTCATCTCTGCCTCTATCCTCAAGTGGGCTTCTCCAATGAGTGTCTGTGTCTCACCTCCTCCCCTCCTTTCTCTTACAGGGACACCAGACATTGGATCAGGGCCCACCCTACTCCAGTATAACCTCATCTTAACTTGATTACATCTGCAAAGACCCAGTGTCCAAATAAGGTCACATTCAGAGTTTCCAGGTGGACAGGAATGAGGGGATCCTATTCAACCCACACCTGTGCTGATGCTGATGCTGACTGATGCTGCCTTGACTCCAAAAGTCCCAGGGACAGTTTACAGAAGGCACAGGGAGACCATGCATGGAGTTACCCTAGAGCAGGTGATCCCATCCTGGGCCATCACCCATGGGCAGAACAAGATGAAACCCAGGATCTCATAAGACCCAGGATGAGGAAAGGATTCAGGATCAGAATAGGACTCAGGATCAGGGCAGGCTCAGGACAGAACTCAGAAACAGGGCAGGACCCAGGATCAAGACAGGACCCAGGATCAAAATAGGACTCAAAATCAGAATAGGACTCAGGATCAGAACAGGACTCAGGATCAGAACAGGACTCAGCATCAGAACAGGACTCAGCATCAGAGCAGGGTAGGATCCAGGATCAAGACAGGACCCAGGATCAGGACAGGACTCAGGATCAGGGCAGGTCTCAGGATCAGGGCAGGACTCAGGATCGGGGCAGGACCCAGGATCAGGCAGGACCCAGGATCAGGGCACGTCTCAGGATCAGGACAGGACTCAGGTCAGGATCAGGTCAGGACCCAAGATCAAGACAGGACTCAGGATCAGGACAGGACTCAGGATCAGGATAGATCTCAGGATACCTGGGATCCTGCTGTCTTGATTGGAAAGTGGGGCCCTGAGTGCAGACTCAGGAATCGTGATCCTGCAGAGTCATTTCCCTGGGACTGGATGACTCCAGGCTCAGTGGTTTAGGGCTTAGAGATGCTGTCGGTCAGCACCCTGTGAGGCACTGAGGGCATACTCCAATGGACCAGCAGAGTTAGAGAAACAAAGGAAACACCATGTGGCAGCTCAGGAGCCCCTCACCTTTGGGCTTCGCTGACAGAGGAGGACACAGGGATGGAAACTCTGAGAAAGTCACAGCTGTGGGAGGGTCCCAGTGCCCCACTCCACACGCAGGACAATGGCCACCCACAGACCACAGGGCCTGTGGCTTGTATGCCCAGTCAGGTGACAATGCCATTCAGAAACTAGATCTCACGAGGTGCCCGGCTGCTGAGTCTCAGGCCAGGTCTGCAGTGAGTGTGGTGCCCCAGGCCTGGAACACTCTGGTGCCATCGGGACCCAATGCTGGGTGCACCCAGGAGCTGTGGGTCTGAAACAGTGGTCAGAGGTCACCAACATGTGGAGGAAGCACCTGGAGTGTGGAAGACAGAATCCCCAGGTGCCAGGCTTGGCGGGAAGCTTTGCAAGACTGAGCAGGTGGGGAGGAAGGGCAGTGAGCACGGCTGCTGGAGGAGAGACGTGTCCTTGGAGGTGGGTCTCCAGGGCAGGGCAGGGCAGAGCATCGACCTGGAGGTGTTTTGTGCACATGCTGGATACCTGGCAACCATGGCGGCCTGGGCTTAGGACCGGCTCCCGAATTTTCAGGGCCCAAAGCAATGTCACAAAGCAGGCCCCTTGTCCAAGCGTGGCAAAGGAATTCAAGACCATCAGAGCCTCACGCTGAGCAGGGTCCTTCTCACTTGTGTGGTTGCTGCATCTACAACCCCCATTGCCATCCCCTGAGTCCGGATGTTCTGAGGAATCAGTGCATTCTTGTGAAACACGTGGTTTTATTTTGAGGAGCGTTTTCAATTCTGCAATGGGGGTGTGCACAGCCTTGCTCTACTGGTCACTGTCCTGCTTCAGCTCTGGGTCTGAACGTGGCTCCACGTGGCTCCAGGGTCACTCCATCCACACCCAGGGACACCCACCTGGGCCACTTCCAAATTCTACCCCGCCAGGTGCCTGGAGGACAATCGCCTGCGGACAGACCCGCCCGCCGCCCCACCCGTCGTGTGACATCAGGCAGTCCACAGCCTCCCTGGCCCTCAGTATCTTCATCTGTAAAATGAGAGGAGCACTGCCCACTTTGCAGAGCGGCTTTGGAGGCCAGAGGTCATGAAATGAAGTTGCCGGCCGCTGACCCACGGTTGTCGTTTTAGCTCTCGGCTTCCTGACCCTGGGTTCTCGGTCTCCCCCTTTAGTCTCTCTTCCTCCCCGCAGCGCAGCGCCTCCTCCTCCGGGCCGTGCAGCCCAAGGCTGCGGGGAGCAGGGAGCGCGGCGGGAGGAGCGCAGCGGGCGGGGCCGAGCCGCGAGCGGCGGAAGCGCAGATGAGCAGTCCTTGAGCGCCCCCTGGGGGCCGCGAGCTCCGAGCCTGCGGCCGAGGGCGGGGAGGCGCCTCCTGGGCTCTGCGCAGGTCAGAGGCAGGGACCTGGGGGCTCCTAGGGGCCCTGACACAGGCTGGCACGGAGGAGGCATCGCCCGGCTCCCCTCGGGGCTGTAGCTCAGAGCAGCCCTGGTGCCATGACCACCCCTAACCCCTGGCCCAAGTGAGCAGAGTCCTGGGCGTGGGGAGACCTTCCCTTCCGCCCCGTTCCCCTGCGTGTTGACCTCACAGAGCAGGAAAGGGGCCAGCAGGAACATGGGAGGAGGCGTGACAAGGGCAAGGCCCTGGGGTCGGCTCCCCTGCTCCTTGCCCTGTGCCAGCTGACCTGGGCCTCCCTCTGTCTCCGCCACATCCTCCCTGGCCTGTCTCGACCATGGCCTCCATCCCCAGGCACTGGCCCCTGGTCCCCAGGCTCTGGGTGGTGGCAGCCCCTCGCTCAGGGCCACGGAGGGCGAAGGGAGGGCAGCTCCTGCCTCTGCTGCCTCTGGGTGGACTCCCTTTCCCTGTCCCCACGGTGGCAGCTCTGGTTGTCTCTGCACCTGAGTCCCTGTCCCCATCCCCCAGAAGCTTCCTGTGTCCGGGGAAGGGTCCTTCGTCCCTTGCGACTTTCTCCAAGTTACTATGTACGCACTCCCAGCTTCCTTTTCTCACCTGTAGAACTGCAATGGGAATAACAGGCCCTGCGGCCTGGGCCTGGGCTGGCCGAGAGGCGCCACCTGGTGGCAGGAGACCCCCGCGGGGCGGCCGGCCCCGGAGAGCGAGGGATCCTCCCAAGAGCGCTCCCCCAGCCCTGGGGTCTGCGGCTCTCCGGGGGCCATGTCCCCGGCTGGTTCCGCGCCGGGTTCGGCGCCCAGGGACAGAACCCCAGACTCAACGTGTGCATTCCTTCCAATCACAATGACTTTGATGCTTTTGAAAAAACAAAAATTAAATTAAAAATTAAAAGTTAAACAACACATTCTTTAAGTTTTGTTCCGTGGGTTTCTCTTTCTGGGCAAGTGCCTAGCCCGCCCGTGCACACCATCAGAGCAACGCAACCAGACCCCAGCCTCGGCTCAGCCGGGGCCTCTAGGGAAGATGCCTGAAACCAAGCCCTCATTTCTAGTTGATAAAGTACGACTTCTATTTCATGGCATGCACCGATGCTGGTTTGAGAACGGCTCCCACCCTTCCCTCTCTTGGTAGCAGGTAGTGAGTAGCTGTGGCCCTCTGAGAACAGGACAGGGGCTCACACCTCTGAGCCATCTCCTTCCTGCTCCTCAGCACTGGAGAGTGAAAGGGAGTGCACGGGAAAGTTGAAAGCTGCATGCTTAGGGCTGGCTTGGTCGGGGGCACCCAAGGGAGGAGGGACACTTGAGAACTAGGCTCTCAGGACCTGGGTGTCTGTGGCTTCCTGGGGATGCAGGGATGGATGGAGTTGTGCCTGGCCAAAATCTCACCCTGCACTGTCACTCCAGCCCCTGCCCCTCCCCGGGGTGAGAGGCGGCTTTGGCTTCCCACCTGCTCACAGGGCCTTGCCTGCCTGGGGCCCAGCAGGTGCTTCAGCTTAGCTCCATGAGCAGTTTCCCTCCACCTTCACCTGAACACACAGGTGCACCCCGAAACTGCTTCCACGCCCCTCCTCCAGCAGCTTAGGGTCGAGGAACAGAGTCAGACAGTTTTCAATGCATTTGATGGCCTCTGAGGAAGTCCCCTTAGAAGACTGTAGCAGCACCCTGGGATGGGAAGGGATGTTCCAAATGAGGTGAACCTGGGGAGGTGGCCTGAGCCTCTGGGCCTCAGCCTCTCTTTTCTGGCACGCAGCATGGAATGCGTATTTCCTTTTCTCCTGGGCCACTGGGAGACTCTGCCACTGTGAAGGCAAAACGCCTGGCACCAAGTGGGTCTTCTGTGACCGTGGCTCTCGCCGGAGGCTTACAGCTGCGGCCGCTGCTTCCTGGGCCTCTGTCCCTCTGTGAAGGTCTCTGCTGCTTCCCCAGTCATTCAGACAGTGTCTTCTGTCTGGGTCGAGGTCTGGCCACACTGTCCCTGAGCTCTTCTTCTAAGCATCCCAGCAGGGGGCAGAAGTGAACCCACAGAAACCCCCATCCACTCTGGACATTGAGGCTGCCCCTGGGAGCTGGCAGATCCTGAACTCTGTAAGGCCTGTCCTAGGAGTGGAGCTGGCTGGTAGCTCGAGGATATCAAGCCCTCCGGATCCCACCTACACAGGGGTTCCCTGGAAACGCCCATCCCTCCCACTCTGCACCCCAACCTGACCTCCTGAGGCAGTGGCAGCAGGGGCTCTGGGGGTTCGACCCCAGCAGTGAGATGGGCCATGGGGCTCAGGGGCCCTGGGTCGTGTGGGGCTCAGGCCTCAGGACAGATACCCTGGCCCTGGCCTTGGCAACAGCGCCCCTCTTGTTCCCTGTGGCATTGCTCTGCTGCTTGTCTCCTCTTCACAGCCACCATTTATGTAGTGCCGACTGTGTGCAGAGTCTGGGAAGGTGACACAGAGAAGAAGAAGAAGAGGGAGCGGTCCTGCCCCAGGGGCGCAGAGCCGGCTGTGAGGGGCTGCAAAGCATGAGGAGGGGTCCGCGCCTGGTCCAGGGGCCTGTGTCTGTGCTCAGGGGATGTGCTGGACAGGGCACGTGGAACGGTGCCAGAGCTGACTTTTTTCTGGGAATGGGAAGAGTTTGTTATTTAGCTTGTTCCTTTCATCTATTTGCATTGCAGAAGTAATCCTTAAATCCAGCCCTTATCTAATCACTAGAAGAGTTACAGAGACAACCAAAGTGCTCTTTGATCCTTCCCCACATCCCAGTCATCTGGGAGCACCCAGGCAGTCACATGGGAAGGGCTGGGACCAGATCTGAGGGTCCAGCAGGGTGTGTTCCAGGGCAGAGCCCTTGCCAGGGGTGAGCAGTGTCCGGGGACGGAAGGGCGCCAGGGACAGAGCACGGCTGGGCCCTGAGAAGCCTGGGGTCCTCCAGAGGGTTGGGGAGGCCGAGGTGGGCAACATGTAGCTGGCTGACTTCTGAGCAGCCCAGCACCTACCAGGCCCACCCACCCTCGGCCGCTGCCAGGAAAACCCACCCAGGCCCCGCTCAGAGCCACTGTGGAAGTGGGGGCTCCACCAAACCTGAGCCCCCAAAGGTGTTTCTCCAGGATCCCCTGCCAGCCCCACCTCCCACAGCCTGAGCACAGACCCCCGGATACCCTACAGGACCATCCGCTCCCTCACAGCCCCGCCACACTCCCCACAGTCCCGCCACACTCCCCACAGCCCCGCCGCACTCCCCACAGCCCTGTCCCACTCCCCACAGCCTGTCCCACTCCCCACTGCCCTGTCCCACTCCCCACAGCCCTGCCCCACTCCCCACGGCCTGTCCCACTCCCCACAGCCCTGACGCACTCCCCACAGCCCTGACCCACTCCCCACAGCCTGTCCCACTCCCCACAGCCTGTCCCACTCCCCACAACCCTGAGGCACTCCCCACAGCCTGTCCCACTCCCCACAGCCTGTCCCACTCCCCACTGCCCTGTCCCACTCCCCACAGCCCTGCCCCACTCCCCACAGCCTGTCCCACTCTCCACAGCCCTGACGCACTCCCCACAACCCTGTCCCACTCCCCACAGCCCTGTCCCACTCCCCACAGCCCTGTCCCACTCCCCACAACCCTGACGCACTCCCCACAGCCCATGGCATCTGGCTGTATATGGAAGTGAGGAAGCCGCTGTCTCCCCCCATAGAACATTGCTCCCAGTCAGGGCTCAACCCCTGTGGGGCAGGGCTCAGAGGCTCCTGGTTCAGAGACCAGGGCCCTTGTCACTTGCAGCGTGAACAGCAGGGTACTTTGCCCCTGAGTCCCACAGCAGGGGTGGGGACATTGTCATGGTGGGCCCAGGTGACAACACAGGGCCAGCGATTCTTCACCCGGCAGCAAACACGGCGGCAGACGGCAAACATTGCAGCCCTTGGCAAACAAAAAGCACGCAGCAAACAGTGCGGCCAGTACAGAGACCCTCCCCTCCCCGGGGACCAGGCAGTGCAAGGTCATCCCCCGGGATGGCCTGCACCCACCGGGCTGCCTGTGTGACCAGCCACAGAACTCACTCAGCATTGGCACCCACAGCCGGGACAGGCAGGGTGCTGGGCCCGTGGTTTCCTGCATCTGCCGACACCACCCAAGGCTGCCAGGCCATAACATGAAGTCAGCTGTGCCAGGAAATCCTGAGCCTCGCCCACACCTGGCCCCAGGCCGTCCCTGCTTGCCAAGGGCTTGTGGGACCTCGCAGGCCTGCAGGCAGGGGGGTGGGCGCTGGGTTGGGGTCCGAGTGTGCCCCTGCTCCCTGCCCTAGGGCATAGCCGGCAGGTGGGGACAGGGAAAAAGGAAGGAGCGGGATTCCCGCCTGGCTGTGGCTGTCTTACCCCACGGCATCCAGGCTCCAACTCACTTTACCACTCTGCGGGTTCATTTTCATTCTTAAAACCTTCATCTAAAGACCTTTGCTTCCTGTAACCCAGGCCTGGGTTTTCCCAAAAGTCGTGGGGACCTGGCCCGGCACGTGCTGCTCGGTGCAGGGACCTCACAGCCTGTTCTATGGGAGCCGGACAGGAAAGGCTCCACGGGCAAACTCACTCTCCGTGACAATCCGGAGGTTTCTTCTGCAGCCACAAGAAGGAGCTGGGGGAGCTCCTGAGGCCAGGAAGAGAACAGTCCTAATCCCGTCCTTTCCCTCCTCAGCAGTGACCCCACGGTCTGTCGTCCTGCCCCAACCCACCCTTCAAAGAAGGAAGGACACCTGCCTGCCCCTGCTGCCTCACACCCCGAAGCATGGTGAGCCTGGGGGACCCTCAGCACAGTCCTTTTGTAATGAAGAAAAACAAACTATTGTAAAATAGCAGCAAACAAGCTAATGACCAAACAAATCCAAGCTGGGGAAAACACCTGTTCAATACAATGACACAATATGCTCTCCTCAAAACCCAGGAAGCTTTAAAATGAAGAAGACACCAAACCTCACAAAATGGGGCAAACTACAATGATGACCGCATGTGTGAAAAATGGTCAGTGGTAGAATTGAAAGAAATGCAAGGGAAATAAAAGATAAGAGGCCTTTTCCCAGCAAAGTGGCAACGCCACAGCAGCCTCGCAGTCAGCCTGGCGGGATGAGAATGCTGGGCAGTGCTGGTTTGCAGGGAGCGGTCCACTTTTCTGGAAGCAGCCCAGCAAAGTGCCCCAAGAGCCATAAATTATTCCTGTGTTTGCAGCCACAGCCCCGAATGCAGGTCTAGCCACAGAAGCGCTGGAGAGCGGAGGCTGAGAATGGCGCTGATTGAAGAGTTCTCACAGGAAACACAAGGCACAGCCTCCACGTGGCTCGAGGCCGTGAGAACCCTTGATTCAAACCATTGCACGTGGTGAGGAAGACGCGGGTCAGCCGCCCTGGCTGCATGATGATGATGCTGTCAGGGAAAGCGTCGGTGCCTATGTGGGAAAATAGGGGAACGAGAAACAAACCCAAATCACGGTGGCTCTCGGCTCTGCTGGGCCGGAGGCCGTGGCTCATCTTTTCACCATGAACATGGGTCATTTTCATTTTTAAATGTTTCTAAGGAGACCATACAGAACCAAAAATTCTGAATAACCCTGTCTTCGTGTCTTCCATAAGGCAGACTTTTCATTTCTGTCACCTTTCTGGCAGGGCTGGATACAGAGTCTGCGGGCCTGCGATGGAGGCGCCACCGTCTCACCAGGAGTCCACGGCCCTCAGTCTCTGTGCTCCCTGAACCTAAGGTGAGGAAGCCATGCCTTGTGGTTGACGAGGGCTGCTGGGGCACCTGCCATCTCATCTGCATCCTGGAAGGCAGGAAGGAGCACAGAGGAAAACACACGCCTGCTCTGGCCAGCTCAGTGTGCACCTTCCAGAAACAGGTAAACAGGAAATTACCCTGTGAAGCCGCCATTCCAGTCCTAGGTCTATCCCCAAAAGAAATCAAAGCAGAGACTCCAACACTTGCACAGCCCTTGCCACGGCCCGGATGTAGTTAGTGCCTCTGTTCCCAGCAAAACTCTTGTTGAAACGGG
Organism: Rhinopithecus roxellana; assembly: GCF_007565055.1. Lineage (NCBI taxonomy): Eukaryota > Metazoa > Chordata > Mammalia > Primates > Cercopithecidae > Rhinopithecus > Rhinopithecus roxellana. The sequence continues at coordinate 1,275,652 of NC_044563.1, read as the reverse complement.
ACCCCCAGGGTGGCAGCGCAGGGAGATGGGGCCTGAGGGGAGGGAGACGTGCGGGGCGTGGGAGTGACTCCCTGGGGAGTGCCTGGTGCTGGGAGTGATTCTCCTCTTGTGATACGGGGTGAGTTCCCATGGGAATAGATTTGTTCCCATGAGTGGGGCTTGTTCTGAAGCCAACACATCCCTGAGCTTTATCTCTCTTCCCGTGTCTGCTTCCCCTTTGACCTCCTCCAGCAGAAGCAGAAAGGCCATATGCCATTGAACTTCTCAGCTGACAGAACCGTGAGCTTTATGAATTACCCCATCTCAGAGGTTGTTTTATGGCCACACAGAATGAACTCAGACCCCCATGCTCATAGCCGTGCAGTCACAATGGCCCAAAGGTGGAAACAGCCAGCAGGTGAGGGGATGTGAAACGGGGCAGACACACACATCGGGGTCTTACCGAGCCTGGAAAAGGAGTGTGCTCTGACACAAGCAGCAACACACCAACCTTCACACCCTCGTGCCCAGTGAAGCCAGCCACTCACAATAGGACCAATGCGGTGACCCCACAGAGGGAAGGCCCCCAGAGGAGTCAGAGTCAAGAGAAGGATGACCGAATGGTGGTCAGCAGGGCCCGGGAGAGGGGCCGATGGGAGTGAGTGATTAGTCAGGACGGAGCTCCAGTTTTGCCAGATGAAAAGGTGCTGGAGCTACATGGTGGTGACAGCGGCACAGCCATGGGCATGTTCTCACTGCCACGGAACTATGCACTTCCCATGGCGACGATGGGAAATCTCATGTACCCGCATTTGACTACAGAGAGGAAGGAAGGAATGGAGGGGGGAGGGAGGAGGGAGGGAAGGAGGGAGGAGGAAGGGAGAGAGGGAGGGAGGGAGGGAGCAGAGAAGGAAGGAAGGAAGGAAGGAAGGAAGGAAGGAAGGAAGGAAGGAAGGAAGGAAGGGAAGGAGGAAGGGAGGGAAGAGAAGGGGGAAAGTCGAAAGCCGCGAAGGAAGGCGAAAAGCCCTGGGGGGGAGGATAAGGAGGGAGGAGCAGAGAGCTTTTCTCTTCTCTCCTCCTTCCCTTCAAGTCCTTTCCTTTGTTTTTCTCCTTTCTGGGGTTTTTTCGGGGATTTCTCGGGGGAGCTTCCCCTTCTCCACATTCCTTCTTTACCTTGCCTATGAGGTAAAAGAAGGACCAGCCCGTTAGGCCTACGGACTGACTACCCCCAGTCCCTCCAATGCTGCCCACGGCAGGCATGAGGCGGTGGCTGACGGGGAGTGAGTCTGAAGTGACCCTTGTCGGAGCAGCCTCCTTGGTCCTGTGGTTCGGAACCGGTGGAGTCTGTTGGCCATTGGTGTCTCTGGCCGGGGTTCTCAGAGCGGGCCAGTGAGTGGGACAGAGGATGGAGTTTGGAGGGTGGAGGGCTCCTTCTCCGGACCAGAGCGATGGGCTCGGGAGCCATTCTGTGCCTGTCTTTGCTACTGGACTGAGGAGCTGGATGGCACGTTGGGAGCAGTGGGAGCAGCTGAGGAGTTTGGTCCCGGAGGGAAGAGGCTGAACGTGCATGTCTGCAGTCACCATGGAGGGCAGAGCTAGAGGGAGCAGCAGGGTGTCCCAGGGAGAAGACGCCAGGGCTAGAATTAGAGGAACATCAAGGCTGATGCTTAGAGGCATCCAATACACGGGGCCTGCCTGATGGGCTGCTCTCAGGTGGGATTTGGGGGTGGGAGAGGGATCAGTGCCCAAAGGACCACGGGGCCTGTGGCCTGTATTCCCAGTCAGGTGACGACGCCATTCAGAAACCAGATCTCATGGGGTTGCCCGGATGCTGAGTCTCAGGCCAGGTCTGCAGTGAGTGCGGTGCCCCAGGCCTGGAACACTCTGGTGCCATCGGGACCCAATGCTGGTGCACCCAGGGGCTCTGGGTCTGAAACAGAGGTCAGAGGTCATCGACATGTGGAGGAGGCCCCTGGAGTGTGGGAGACAGAAACTCCAGGTGTCAGGCTTGGCGGGAGGCTTTGCAGGACTGAGCAGGTGGGGAGGAAGGGCAGGGATTGTGGCTGCCGGAGAAGAGAGGACACTGGGGGTGGCTCGGCCTGACGAGGCTGCTTGAAGGAGACACCCTTGGAAACTGACAGGGCTGTAGGCACTCCTGGGAGCAGGAGGAGGGTGGCCTGTCCTGGGTAGACCAGGCTCTCTGGGCTGTGTGGCCCCAGCTCCCTGAGCCCAGAGGGAGGTGAGGGTAAGAAGGCCTGGACCAGGCAGGACGCAGTCCCCAGGGCCCCTGCTGGGAAGAGGTCAGAAGCTCCCATGGACCCAGAAGGCAACTGAGGACGGAGCCGCTCTCTGCCTCTTCAGGGAAGACCAAGGAGGCCATGGCAGCAAGGGGACAGGGCAGAGGGGAAGGCCGGCAGGTGGATGTTGGCAGCTGCAGATTCCCATCCAGTATCCTGGAGGAGGAAACCCAGGGCTGCGTCCTAGGAGGCCCAGGCAGCCTGGTCAGCCTGGAGGCTGAGAGCGGGCCCGGGAGATCTGGGGAGGACATCAGTATCCCCACAAAGAGCAGCAGGGCCTCAGACGCCGGCAGCCGCAGCCTTGAGAGCCGCCACAGCAGCCCATTGGTCTGGGGGGTCAAAGGTGGAGGCTGTCAGAGGGGCAGTGCAGGGGCTGCTGGGGTGAAGTCCCCTATAGTGGGAGCACCCATCCTGCTGTGACTCTGCCCTCCTGGACCCCCTGCCGTCCTAGACCCTCCTGGACCCTCTGCCCTCCTGGACCCCCTGCCCTCCTGGACCCCCTGCCCTCCTGGACCCTCTGCCCTCCTGGACCCTCTGCCCTCCTGGACCCCCTGCCGTCCTAGACCCTCTGTCCTCCTGGACCTCCTGCCCTCCTGGACCCTCTGCCCTCCTGGACCCCCTGCCCTCCTGGACCCTCTGCCCTCCTGGACCCCCTGCCCTCCTGGACCCCGTCTGTGGCCCCTGCTCCTCTCCTTCCCTGACACACGACTGGGGCCCCGATCTGTAGCTGGGGTCTGAGCACTTGGGGCCCTGTGGGCCTCTTGGTATCCAGGGACAATCACAGGTTCCCGTGCCCACGCCCAGCCTCTGCTTCCAGAACACACCACAGGGTCCCAGCATCCTGATGACTCCACTGTCCCCGCGATGGTTTTCAGGGATGGAGAAGTTTCCCTGTGCTCCGCAGGAACCCTGCAGCAGGGCTGACGGCCTGTGTACCCCACCACTTGCCCAGGGGCCCCAGACCCTCCCCCATCTCCACCGCCAACCCGGGCCCAGGCCGTGAGCTGCTGTCCCCAGATGGGGCCGCCCCTGGCTGGCCTGGCTCACTCCGTGTCACAGATATTCCCACAGAGACCCCAGCGAGACCTGCAGAACATTACAGCAAAATGAAGGAGAGCCAGAGGAAGAGGCAGATGTGCTGGCCTGTAAACAGTCTGATTTCCAATGTAAACCAGATTCAGGCCACGACATCAGGTAAACATCTGCATCACAGCCCTGGGCCCCACCGCCCGGGAGGCCCCGGGGTCCACACGGCCGACTCTGGGACCCGTCACAGTGACCGCTGAGACATTTCGTAATTAGGCAGAATTGATCCTTGCATTCCTTCCCTAAATCCCACATCTCTGCAATTTCACTTCTTCTCAAAAATGAAAACATTTGGCAATTAGCTGATCCAAGTGAAAAAGGTAGAGAATGTGCTCTCAACTGGAAAATGCCAATTAAGGAAGCAGCTCTGACTTCCCACCCGCCCTGGCTAAGCTGGGAGCTTATCTTCCCGGAGAGGAATCTGCTGGGATAAGGGGGCTTGGGAAACACCGAGGGCAGGGCTGCCTCCTCAGCTTCCTCTGAGAACGGATCAGCCACGGCCTCGCACCAGCGTGGCCTGGGTGCCGCGCGGGGTGGCAGGGGGTGGCAGAGCTGGGCCTGGCTCTGGCACTGGGGTTTGGGGTGGTGGGACCCAGTGGGCCAGCCTCTTGTGGGCAGCACTGAGGGTGGTGACACAGGCAGTGAGCGCTGGTGTCTGTCCCTCCAGCTGGCCGGACTCCCCACTCTGCTCCTGCAGCCCTGGACCTCAGGGCCCATTTTGGGTGCAAGGGGGCTCTTGGCCATTTTGCCAGCAGGGCCCTACCTTGGATCTTGGGAGCTTCTGTCCCTTGCCCTCCCTTGTCCAGGTCAGTGTCTCCCCCCGTGGGAATCCTACGCAGCCCCATCCTCTGGACAGTGTGGGTCGGGTCACTGGCTGTTTCGTGATGGGTGTGTGGGCTCATCCCTCAGTGCTGAGAAGCCGAGGACACTATGGAACTGCTTTTCAGGCTCCGTGTCTGTCACCCCCTCTAGAGACTTGATTGCAGGGAACGTGCTGGGCCGTCCTAGCTGCACCCCCTCTCTGCAGGTGGCTCGGGGGACCCAGGCCTGCTGGCCCCTGTGGTGGTGCAACCCAGAAGCTGGGAATCAGTTTACACTGTTCAGTGGCTGAAGAAACGTCATAGGACAAATTGTACTTGGTTGCGCAAAATACTGATATGAAATTCACATTTTGTACTGAAGGGAACGCCAGATGAGTTGAGCTCACGTTCAGTTTTTATTTCTCATTTCTTCCGCCTCAGTCTCTTCTCATGTGCACAGGGCTGTCACAAGGCCTGCTGGGCACACGCAGCTCATAGAAAAGTGATGGCTTCCTCCTCGCCCCCTCACCTCCCTCCTTCCCCTCTCCCCCTCACTTTGGAGCATGCAGGCTGATTGCGGAGACATCTCCCAGCCAGGATGTGTCAACAGGGAATGTGCTGGGGACAGCAGGAGTTCACAGCCACCCCCGCAGGCGCCTTCCTGGAGCACGTCCACAGGCCATGTGCAGCTGCATCCCCCACGACGGCAGGGACAAGTTCCTTCCACAGGACCCGGGCGGCCCCTAGAACTGCAGCATTTATGTCCTTTGCAGAACGCAAGGGACAGACACATGAACCCTGACCCAGGTTCTTGTGCAGAAATGTTCCCTCTTCAGAATAGAAAGGTAGGAGTCTCAGGGCTCGGTCTCTGCAAAGCAGCCATCGGCCTTTCAGGTGGAAACCAGGGAACCCTCAGAGGCTCCGTCTTCCAAGGAGCTGGGAGACGTGCGTCCGCCTCTTTTTTAAATGCAATGACTATTGCAGTGCATGGAATCAGAGACATGTATCTATGCGTACAAATGAGTCTGTAAACGTGATCAAGGTGTGATTTTTGTATGACAATGCAGTTGGATCAGAAATAAGGGAGTGCTGGCCGGGCGCGGCGGCTCACGCCTGTAATCCCAGCACTTTGCGTGGTCGAGGCAGGCGGATCACTTGAGGTCAAGAGTTCGAGACCAGCCTGGGCAACATGATGAAACCCCATCTCTAATGAAAACACAAAAATTAGCCGGGCGTGGTGGCGGGTGCCTGTAGTTCCAGCTACTTGGGAGGCTCACGTGGGAGGATCACTTGAGCCCAGGAGGCAGAGGCTGCAGTGAGCAGAGATGGTACCACTGAACTCTGGGCAACAGAGCGAGACTCCATCTCAAACAAATAAATAAAGAAAAAAGAAAAAAAAGAAGAAATAGTGGAGTTGCTGTGGTCACTCTGGGAAAAGAGGAGGGACCCCACCCAAATGTGGTTTCTCCGTCAACCCTGATGATGCCCCACACACCAGGAAGAGATGAAAGGGTCTGGTGCTTACCTAGCTCGGCATCCACGAGGTGCAGGTGGTTTCAGGAAAGGAGCTGGCGTGGGGCTGTTATTATGCCTCGGGGATGGGGTGATGGCCTCACATGGGCAGGAGGCTGCAGGGCTTGAGCCTTTCACTGGCACCAAAGGCACCTGCCCTGCTGTGGAGCACATGGGAAGAGGGATGGGTGAGGCATCGAAGTTGTGAGCCATCAAACATCATAAAAACAGAGTCAGGCTCTTTATTTCAGGAAGCAATTTATTTGTGGCTTTCTGTGCAGAGAGCAGGCGGGATTTGAGGTGAGCTTTGTAGAGTGAGGGAGTTCACCAGATTGACAGTGTGGGCTGGATCACCCCTGTGCAAAGCGCAGCCATTTCCATGTTGCCCCTGAGAGAATGTTTTCCTGGGATCTCCAGCGTTGAGATTTAAAAATTATCATGTTCATCGTTTGATGATAAAACGGTAATTTTTAGGAAGGCAGAGGACCTCCCTGCTTTTCCTGGTAAGACCTCGTTCCATTGCCCTAGGTCAGGCATGGATTATTAACTCTCAGGGCTCTGGGGGACCAGCAGCCACAGATGTGGAGCCCTGGGGAACAGCCAGCAGCCTCCTCTGCCTCCAGGGCTTTGTCCTTCTGTGACTTGATGCCCGCAAGAATGGACGCTAATTCTCAATGTCGGCATGAAATCCTGGCTGACACACGCTGCCAGGAGACGTCTCCACAATCAGCCCACCTGCTGGAGAGGCGAAGGAGGGAAGTGAGGGTGCAAGGAGGAAGCCATCCTTTCTCTGAGCTGCGTGTGCCCAGCATGCCTCATGACAACCCTGTGAGGTGAGAGGAGACTGAGGCGTGAGAAACGAGAAGCTTGCCCAAGTCACGCGACTGAAGCACAGAGCCAGGGTCTGGCGCCCTGAGAGGTCCTGGGTGCATTGGATGCTGTGCACGTACATCAGCAGAGAGGCAGGATGCTGTCATCTTCCTTTGGAGCCAGTAACATTTTCTGCTGCCAGCAAGGAAAGAACATTGGATCACGCGCCTCCATGCAGGCAGGGTCCTTCGGTTGCGCTGATCCCGAGCCCAGCCCTCTCGTGGTCTGTGCTGACGCCAGGGCCTCTTGTTGGAAGGCCTCGTGCTCCACGTTTCCCCCACAACGGGGAGGATGCTGAACTCTCTAACTGTAATTCTGGCCTCGGAGCAGCTGTTTTCTGCCTGGTTTCTCACCCCAGCCATGCACAGTGGAGGTGTCAGCAAATCCCTGGAGAGAAAGTCCGGTGGACACAGGGCTCCTTTCTCTGAGGTTCCCTTTCCCTGGGATCACAGTAGCTGTGTCAGGGTCTCCAGGGGGTGCATAGAGTGAGAAGGAGATTTATTATAAGGCGGGGACTCATGGGGTAATGGAGGCGGTGAGTCCAGCATCTGCAGTGTGGGTAGTGTGGGCAGTGTGGGTAGTGTGGGCAGTGTGGGTAGTGTGGGTAGTGTGGTCAGTGTGGGTAGTGTGGGCAGTGTGGGTTGGCTGGCTGCAGACCCAGGGGAGCCCATGGAGCAGATGAAACCCCAAGGCCGTCTGCTGGAGAATCTCTCTTGCTTGGGAAGCCTGGCTTTCTGTTGTATTCAAGACTTTAACTGATCCGAGGAGGCCACCCACATTACAGAAGGCAACATGCTTCACCCTAAGTTCATCCATTTAAAAGTTAACCTCAGGGCCGGGCGCGGTGGCTCACGCCTATAATCCCAACACTTTGGGAGGCCGAGGCAGGCGGGTCACCTGAGGTCAGGAGTTTGAGACCAGCCTGGCCAACATGGGGAAACCCCGTCTCTACTAAAAATACAAAAAATTAGCTGGGCGTGGTGGCACATGCCTGTAATACCAGCTACTCGGGAGGCTGAGGCACAAGAATCACTTGAACCCAGGAGGTAGAGGTGGAGGCTGCAGGGAGCCGAGATCACACCACTGCACTCCAGCCTGGGTGACACAGCCAGACTCCATGTCAAAAAAAAAAAAAAAAAAAGTTAATCTCATCTAAAAACACTTTCCAAATTGACACATAAAATTAATCATCCCAAGAAAGCTGATATTCATTTTTTGATATTCAAAATAGGATCTTGCAACAAGACAGTCAGCTGGAAAGCCAGGCTTGTCTAGAGAGGCAGGCAGAGAGAAAGAGAGAAACAGAGAGAAAGAGAGAGAGAGGACTTGCTCAATGCCTTCATCCCATCCAGAAGCAAACCTGGGACACTTCACCCATGGCTGCTGTGAGCATTCATGGACAACTTTTTGTACGGCCAAAAGGTTTTATTTCTCTTGCTAAATACCTAGGTGTAGAATTGGTCATATGGAAAGCGTGGGCTTCACCGTTTAAGAAACCACCAAGCTGTTTTTCAAAGTGGTGGCATGGTTTAAAATCCCCTCCTCATACTGTATATTTTGTTCTGCTGACCTGTTTCTCTCTCTTGACACCAATCCCCTTCTGTCTTCATGACTGTAGTTTTACGGTGAGTCTTGAAATCACACATCTTTGGTCTTCCAACGTTTTTCTCTTTTTCAAGATTCTTTTGGCTATTCTAGGTCCTCTGCATTTCCTTATACTTTTTATACTCAACATGGTAATTTCTGTTAAGAGAAAAAAGTGCTGGGATTCTGATTGCAATTGTACTGAATTCATCAACCCATGTGGGAAGACGTGGTATCCCGTCACTACCAAGAGTTTGGCCTCTGAATGTGGTGTGGCCTCCATTTATTTCATTCACCTTGACTTTCTCCCAGCTGTGCCCTTAGCATATCTTGTACATCTTTTGTGAGATTTATTTATAAGGATTCATGTTTTCTCTGTAATTTTAAATGACATTTGAGTTCAATTTCTGCTGTAATACAGAAATGCAATTGATTTTTAGTGGCCTCATGGAGATAAAAATTCACGTATCACACACTTCACCCACACAAAGTACGCAATTCGGTGGTTTTTAGTATATTCACAGAGTTGTCCAGCCGTCACCACGCTCTAACCATCATCACAATGTAATTCTAGAACATTTTTATCACCGCAAAGAAGCCGTACCCATCGCAGTCACTCCCTACTCCTCCCGCTGAGCTCCTCCGCCGGCCTTGGCCACCACTGATCTCTCCTCCCTCTGCGGCTTTGCCTCTGCTGAATACAAATCGAGTTCTGCTGTGTTCATCCTTCTGTGTCTGGCCTCTTCCTCTCAGGGCAAGGTTTCAGGGTTCATGCATGTCACGGTGACCAGAACTTAATTTCTTTTTATAGCTGAGAAATACCCCATTGTGTGGCTACTCTGTATTTTGTGAATCCATTTATTGGTGCTGGGACACATGGACTGCTCCCACCATGTGGCTCTTAGAACAATACCATTGTGGACATTTGTGTACACGTTTTTGGGTGGACACGTTTTCATTTTTCTTGGGTGGAGTAGAATTGCTAAATCATAGGATAAATTTATGTTTAACATTTTGAGGAACTGCCAAACTATTCTCCAAGGCGATTAAATCATGTTGTGTTCCCGCCAACAACATAGGCGTGTTCGAACTCGTCCACGTCCTCACCAACACAGATCATCGGCCTCACTGACGCTGTTCCAGAGACAGTGTGGAACGATGCCTCACTGTGAGTTTGTTTTGTGCTTCCCTGATGAGTAGTGACATCCGACACCTTTTCCTGCGCTATTTGCCATTTGTATCTCTTCTTTGGAGACATGTCTATCATTTTTAAAACGGGGTTAATTATCCCTTTATTACTGACTACTGATTTTGTATGCTGATCTTACAGCCTACCATTTTTCTTAAGTCACTTATTAGTTCTAGTAGCTTTCTGGAAGATTCTGTTAGATTTTCTACAGGGATGGCCATGGCCCTGTGTTACTTCTTCTTCTGCAATCTATGTGTGTGTGTGTGTGTGTGTGTGTGCGTGTTTTCTTTCCGTGCCTCACTGCACCAACCAGAATAGAGACACTTTGAGTAGGCACTGCTGCTGGTTCCTTCTCTTGGGGGAAAGCAGGTAATCTTATGCTAGGAAGCATGATGTCTGCTGTATCTGTTTTGGAGATAACCCTTTATCAGATTGGGAACATTCCCTTGTGCTCTCCTTTGGCTTGAGTTTTTATTATAAATGCATAATGGATATCAGATTTTTTTCTGTATCTATTGAGATGATCATATGGCTTTTCTTTTTAAGCTTGTGAATGTGGAGAAATGCACCGATTTTTCAAATATTCAGTTGGTCTTGCGTTCCTGGGATAAACTCCACATTGTCATAATATATTATCATTTTACACACTATTGTATCCAGTTTGCTGAATGTTCGCCTCTGTGTTCCTGGGGGGTATTGGCCTGTAGTTCTCTTGCCGTATCTTTGTTTGGTTTTGGTATCAGGATAAGCCTCCTAGAATGTGTTAGGAAATGTTCTCTGGTCTTTGGTTTCCTGGAAAAGATTGTACAGAGTCAGGATTCTCTATTTGTTGACTGCTGGTTGAAATTTACCAGTGAAACAATTTGACCTGTCATTTCCTTTGTCGGAAGTTGTTTAACTACAAGTTTAATTTTCTTAACAAACACGTGGCTATTTGGTTTATCTATTTTTTTATTGACTTTAATAATTTGTGTCTTTCAAAAAATGTATCCATCACATCTAAGTTGTCAGATTTATCGACCTGAAAGTTCTGAATAGTCCCTTTTATCCTTTTACATAGCTATAGAATTTCTTTCATTCCTAATTTTGCTAATTTGTGCCGTCTCTCTCTTTAGTGATTAGACGGGGTAAAGATTAATCAATTTTATGGATTTTCTGAAATCGTGTGTGCAGAGCAGCCACGGGACAGCACGGCCTCTGCATGCTGTGGGGTGCTCAGCAGCTGGGCCTGCAGCTGCCACCTGGACAGGGTGAAACCCACCACCTGAGTTCTGGAGTAATTGTCCCAAGGAGGACCTTTCCACTTTTGATTGTCGTGGAAAAAGGCTGCTCCTCAGCTAGGAAGTGAGGTCCCAGGCAAAGACCTCAGTGGGAGGGAGGAGACATGATTTTCCTAAATCTCAGCCCCAAGGCACCAGCCTGGATCCCTCGGTGTGCTGTCCAGAGCTCGTCAGGCACTGACGAGGATTGAGAGGAGGGCAGCGGGGAGCACCCACGTACGACACGACACACACATTCTCCTTCTGAGACATTTGCATCCAGGAAACTTGCAGGCTCTTCCTTGTTCGTGCATCTAAAAGCTCCAGAGTCCCCCAAAGTGAAAACAACAGATAGCTCCCGAAGTGAACTTCAATCACCCCCTCTTCCGAGACAGAAAACGCTCAGTACTAGGAGGACAGGGTTCCCAGATTTGTCTTCCCCAAGTAGGTTCCAAAAATACCAAGGCACTGAGTTTCAGCCAGGGCACCCCTTGCACCTGGCCTGGTCCCCGGGGAGCGGGATGTACTCTCCCTCGGATCTGTCTTCCTAGTGGCCTCTGCGGCCTCCGCAATGGAGCTTGTCCTGGGACAACAAAGGTCTTCATTTGGCAGCTCCTCAAAGGACCAGCCCTGGGAAGGGAACATGGTCATGAAAATAATAAGAAACAAGAAAGACTACAGCAAAATAGAAAACCTGATTTAAGACCGCGGGGCTTTTGGATCCTGATACAACAGGTTATCGGAAGAACGGATACATTAAATTTACCAATTAAAAGACACAAGAGTGTGGATGGAATTCAACAATGTTACCTGCGAGAGACACAGAATAGCTGACAATAACAGGGAGGGAAAACACAAGCCAATTGTACGTGGATTTAAAGAAGTCTACAAATTGATTAAAACATTAAGCCACAGTGCAGTTTTCTGATAGTCAAATGATCAATATACAGAAATATGTCTTCCAACCACAGGGCAAAAAATATTAGAAATTAAGTCACAAAAGGGATAGTGCAAATACTGTATGTTTGGAAACTAAATAGCCTATTACCATAAATGTTGGGTTACAGACATAACCATAATTATTAAAAAGTAGTATTAATGAAAACAGGGCACATTAGAAGGACCAGGGCAGAGTAAAGCAGTTGTTACTGGGAGGTGTATAGCACTCAATACGTTTCTTACAAATTATGAAATTGGAGGTCTATGCAGATGTTTTGCCTGTTTCTAACGGAGTGGTTTTTGTCATTAATTCTTGAGTTCCTTTTCCATTCTGGGAGCAATCTTTCATCAACGATATGATTTGCAAATGCATCCTCCTGAGCTGCAGCTTATCTTCCGATTTCTCGTTAGTGTCTTTTAAAGCACACGTTTGAAAAAAAATTCAATGAAGTTCACCCTATCAATGTTTTATTTTATGATCTTCTTTTTGACGTCATGGCTAAGGAATTGCCCCTGGCCCGCAGCTTCCTTGACTTTCTCCCATGCTTTCCTACAAGTGTTACTTTCCGGTTTTCATTTAGCCCGCTTTGTGTTCATTCTTGTGGTGGATATGAGGTAGGATTCCAAACGTATTCTTTCTCATGCGGCGATCCAGATGTCCCAGCACTATTTGTGGAAAAGACTATCTGTCCCCCCATTAAGTTCTGTTTCTGCCTTTATCAAAAATCAATTAACAATCTACATAAAAGGGTTTTTTTTTCTTCCTGGACTTTTGATCCGGTTTCATTGATCTGTGTGTCTATAATGAAGCCAGCATGAGGTTGTCTTGGTTACTAAATTTTGTTCTTTAAAAAAGCTGTTTTATCCATACCGGGATTTTTAAGTTATTTTTGTCATTAAGTTTTTAGTTCTTTTTTCTATTCTGGATACAATCTTTTATCAGCTATATGATTTGTCAATATTTTCTCCTAATCTGTGGCTTTTCTTTCATTTTCATGTGTAAATATTAGGATCAGTTTGTCAAAATTTGCACAAATGCCTGCTGGATTTTGACAGGGATTATACTGGATTTACAAATTGCTGTGTTAACATGATTGTACCTCTGGCCCGCGAACAGGGGCAGTCTCCCCAGTTGCTGATGTTTACTTCCTCTCAGCAGGATTTGGGGGTTTTAGCATTTAACTCTTATACTTCTTTGGTCACATATATGCTTCTGTATTTTATTATATTATTAATCAAAATTTTCTTAATTTCATGTTCAGATTGTCTATTACTAATGTATAGAAATTCAGTGGATTTTTGTGTATCGATACTGTACTCTGCACCTTTGCTGGATTTTTTTTATTAGTTCTAACAGGAGTGTTTGTGTTTATTCTGCTTACGGCTCTCCAAAATTCTCAAATCTGTGATTTTTTTTTTTTTTTTTTTTTTTTTTTTTTGTCTTTGACTAACTTTGGGAGACTCTCAGCCATCATCTCTCCAAATAGTTCTTTTTCCACAATCTCTCTTAGGATCATAAGTGGACATTCACGAGAGCGCGTTGAAGTGTTTTAAAGGTCTTGGATGCTTGATTAATTCTCGCTCTTTCTCTTTTTTCTCTTTGTGTTCATTGTGGATGATTTCTACTCACCTGTCTCCCAGTTTATGGATTCGTTCCTTAATTCTGCCCAGTGTGTTAATTAGCCTATCATAAGAATGTTGATATTGTGGGGGGGTGGGGGGTGGGGTGGAGAGGCTGTTTCCATTTGACTTTTGTTATTTTTGTGATAGGACCATGCTCTGTTGCCCAGGCTGGAGTGCAATGTGGTTCGATCACAGTTCACTACAGCCTCTAGCTCCTGGGCTCAAGAGATCCTCCTGCCTCAGCCTCCAAAGTAGCTGGGACTATAATCGTAGCACTTTGGGAGGCTGAGGTGAGTGGATCCGCCCACCTTGGCCTCCCAGAGTGCTGGGATTGCAGACATGAGCCCCCGTGCCCAGCCTGTCAGTTATTTTAAAGTCCCTGTGCAACAGTGTCAACATTGGAGTCATCTCTAAGTCGGATTCTATTAATTGTTTTATCACATGGCCATGGTTCATTTTACCTTCCTTTCTTGCTATCTCATAAATTTTAATTGGATTTCAGATACTGTGTCCAGAGAATAATAGAGACAGAGGCAGGTAGCTTTTATGCCCCAGATGGGTTTGAGTCACCTTCTTCCAGGTATCAGTGTGGGATCTGTGCCAGCCTGGACCATGGGTGGGCCGGATCAGGGTGAGGTGTGGCCGCCATTACCTCAGGGCGTCAGAGACGGTGAGGCCTCCTGGGCAAGCTCACCCTTACCTGGTGCTGCAGCCCGGGGCTGGGGACCAGGGAGGATTTTCTTTTCTTTTCTTTTCTTTTTGAGACAGAGTCTTGCTCTGTCACCCAGGATGCAGTGCAGTGGTGCGATCTCAGCTCACTGCAAGCTCTGCCTCCCAGGTTCATGCCATCCTCCTCCCTCAGCCCCCCAAGTAGCTGGGACTACAGGTGTACGTCTCCACGCCTGGCTAATTTTTTTGTATTTTTATTAGAGACAGGGTTTCACCATGTTGGCCAGGATGGTCTCAAACTCCTGAGCTCGTGATCCGCCCACCTCAGCCTCCCAAAGTGCTGGGATTACAGCCGTGAGCCACCGTGCCTGGCCCCACGGAGGGTTTTCTCAGTGCCCCTACACCTCCGTTGCAGCAGGCCCTTCATGCCTGAACCACAGAGCTGGTTTTCTCCATGTTCTTGCCCCTTCATTCATTTTACGCAACAGATATTTATTGAGCAACTACTATGTGCCAGGCACTGAGCTCAAGTATGGTTTATTCCAGCAAGGCAGGAAGATAGCAGCAAGTCTATTTATGTAATTCTGGAATTTCACAAATGACGAAACCTATGACTACTCAAGTATTAGCTCCAAAAGCTGGTAAAATTCAACAAAGTTCAAAAACTTACAGTTCAGCATCCGTGTATGTTACAAAAAAAGAAAAACTTGAAAAGCTATTAATATCTAACTTCTGAAGACTATCCCTCGGGAAGTGATATTAAATGTCACATAGAAGTGAAACATCAGGAGAAGCAGCTACTACCTGTCTTATTAAAACATTGTTTTGAATGATAGCATTGGGATACACTAAGAAGTAAATACAGTTCAAAATATTTAAAAGGAAGAAATGCAACAACTAGAACAAAAGCTGAGTAAAGATACAACATTATAAATCAACGGATTTTCTGGACACCATGTAGAGAAAATATCACGTGACAACATTTCCCAATTATAATTTAAAAATTATAGAATTCTAGGGGCAGCCGGGCACGGTGGCTCACCTATAACCCCAGCACTTCGGGAGGCCAAGGTGGCTGGATCACTTGAGGTCAGGAGTTGCCTGGACAACATGGCAAAACCCAGTCTCTACTAAAAATACAAAAACTTAGCTGGGCATAGTGGCTCATGCCTGTAATCCCAACACTTAGGAGTCTGAGGCAGGAGAATCACTTGAACCTGGGAGGTGGAGGTTGCAATGTGCTGAGATTATACCATTGCACTACAGCCTGGGCAACAAGAGCGAAACCCTATCTCAAAAAAAAAAAAGCCTCCTACCCATAAGTTGTAAATAAATGGAGAGCTATAACAGGTTTCTTGATTGAGAACACTTATAACTTCAGGTCTCTAAAAATCAACCTATGGATTTAATGATATTCCAATTAAAATAAATAATTACTTTTATCTTGCCAAGTTTTCTCTAAAATTCTCATCAAAAATGTATAGGCAAGTGTAGCCATTAAATTTTGGGAGGATGTCTTTACAATTTTTAAACATTTTTATAGCCATTAAAAATTTTAAAGCAAAATATAAAGGAAGAAGAATGAGTGGTGATTTCCCAGACAGCTATCAGAATAGACCATAAAGCTACAGTAATTAAAACAGTACTGTCTTGCTTCTGGACTACATAAATAGAAAGAGGAAGTGGACCCGGGCCCTGGCAGCCTTCTCAGTGTAACTCGGCACCCTGTGGACGGGGTGTCTGAGCCAACAGGAGACAGGGCCTGCTGCAGAGGACATGACAACAGAATCAGGCACCTGCAGCAAGGCAGTCCCATCTCAGCTGAGACACAGAGCAAATCCAAGAGGAATCCAAATCCAAACAGAAAAGTAAAAGCACAAAATTCCTGGAAGGACACGTGGGGAATGTAGTCCTGATATTGGGGGGCCTTGAAAGCATGGTGTGAAACGCAAACGTCGTTAACGGAGTGTTCAGGAGATTTCACTGTTTCAAAAGGAAACACTTCTTTATTGAAAATCACAGTAAAAATGACATAGTACAGATTCAGAGAAAATGTGTCTTATAAATATAACAATAAAAATTAATATCTCTAATACCCAAATTGATTATACAAATCAATAGCAGCTCAGTAGAAAAATGGGCCAAAAGTATGAATATTAATTCTCTCACTTTTTATGGAATAATGTTTAGAAAAAGAAAAACTTTAAAATTCACAGAGGGGCTAAGTTTTAGGGGATAGTTTTGGGTGTCATCTATATAGATTTTCTCAATAAATATACTAACGTAGTAAATGACGTTGATTGCTTTTATATTTTAATTTCGTTTTTCCTAAATTGATCTAGATAGATTTTTTATCAAAAATACCAGGAATACATATTAATCAAAATACCAAAATATCAAAAATATTTTTTATTAGATAAATTGATTCTAAAATGTATACAAAGGGGCAAAGGAACTAGAATAGCTAAATGATAAAAGAAGAAGAAAGGAGGAAGCCACTCAATGTTAAGAGTTACTCAAAAGCTACCGTAACCAAGAGTGTCACCGTGGAGGGGGACACAGCAGCTCACGCGAGTAATCCTAGCACTTTGGGAGCCCGAGGAGGGAGGATCTCTTGAGGTTAGAGTTCTAGACCTGCCTGGGCAACATAGTGAGATCTCATTTCTAAAATTAAAAAAAAAAATTAATTATAATTAAAAAAATAGAAAATGAAAAAAGAGAGTGTCACCCCAGGGAAGAGAGAGAGTGCAGGTACAGGGGCGTGCAGGCCCCCAGGATCACGGTCACCTGGCCTCCCACAAGGGACCAAGAACCGTGAAAGCCGGAAGAGCCGCTTTCCCAACAAGCTATACTAGAGCAGACTCATGGGTTCAAAACCAGCCCTAGACCTACATGTTCATATGAAAATTAACTCAAATTGGGGCTGGGCGCAGTGGCTTATGCCTGTAAACCCTGCACTTTGGGAGGCCGAGGCTGGCAGATCACTTGAGGTCAGGAGTTTGAAATCAGCCTGGCTGACATGGTGAAACCCCATCTTTACTAAAAATACAAAAATTGGGCCAGGCATGGTGGCTCATGCCTGTAATCCCAGCACTTTGGAAGGCCGAGGCGGGCAGATCACGAGGTCAGGAGTTCGAAACCAGCCTGGCCACCATGGTGAAACCCTGTCTCTACGAAAAATGCAAAAGTCAGCCAGGCGTGGTGGCAGGCACCTGTAAACCCAGCTACTTGGGAGGCTGAGGCAGGAGAATCGCTTGAACCCAGGAGGCAGAGGTTGCAGTGAGCCAAGATTGTGCCACTGCACTCCAGCCTGGGCAACAGAGAAAGGCTTGTCTCAAAATAAATAAATAAATACATAAATAAATAAACAAACAAAAATTAGCCAGGCATGGTGGCAGGCACCTGTAATCCCAGCTACTTGGGAGGCTGAGACATGAGAATCGCTTAACCCTGAGGGCTGGAGGTCACAGTGAGCCAAGATCACACCACTGTATCAAAAAAAAAAAAAAAGAAAAGAAAAGAAAAGAAAAATAAAATTAACTCAAACTGGATCAAAAACAATAACACTTTTAGAATAGAAAAAAGTGTCCAGGGCCTGGGGCTTGGCAAGGACTTCCTAGATATAACATCAAAAGCATGATTCATATATTTTTAAAATCAATGAATTAGATCTCATTGAAATTAAAAACTTTTATGCTGTGAAAGGTCCTGTTAGGATGGATGAAAAGATAAGCTGTGGGTTGGGAGAAAATATTTGCAAAACACGTGTCTGACAAAGGACTTGTGTCTAGAATATAAGAAGAACTCTCAAAACTCAACAAAACAGAGCCAAATAATCCAATGAAAGAAGGATCGTGGAGAGGAGGTGGAGATGGCAGATGACGGCACGACACGGCCTTCAACATGCGTGGCCCCAGGGAAACGCACATTAGGACCGCGGCGCAGTGTCTCTCCATACCTATTAGAACAGCTAACGCAAAATACAAGAACAAGAGCAAACGCTGGCAGAGATTCAGAGAAACTTGACCACATTCACTGCGTGTGGAATGTCACACGGTGCATCCACCATGGAAAAGAGTTTGACAGTTTCTTAAAAAAATGAAACAGATTCTGACCATTTGACCCAGCAGTCACCCTCCTGGGCATTTGTCCCAGAGAAAGAAAGATTTATGGTCACACAAACACCTACACGCGATTGTTCACGGCAGCTCTATTTGTAATAGTCAAAGGCTTCAGAAGGTGAATGGTAAACACAGTGGTCCTTTCCGACCAAGGGAGGCTACTTATCAGTAAAAAGGAAAAAACTATTGACACAGGAAACAGCTTAGATGGTCTCAAGGGCATGTTCCTGAGTGAAGAGCCCATCTGAAAGGGTCCCACGCATTCCATTTACATCGCACTTGCAACATGACGGATTTATAGCCATAGGAAACAGGCCAGGGGGTGTGAGGAGGAAGGAACGGGAATGCGGGTAATGGGTCTCTGGGATGGGGCAGTCCCAGAGATGGCCATGGCAGTGGGACAGCTCTGTGTCCTGTTCCTGGTGGTGTGTACACAAATTCCCACACCCTACAACATGGCATAAAAAATCCAGATACACACATGGCAGCAAGGGCAGCTTCCTGGCTCAGACACACACTCCAGTTAGGGGAGACGAAGCCATTGGGAAAACTGGTTGAAGGGTGTATGGGAATCTCTGCACTAGCTTTCAGACTTCCTGTAAATCTGTAATGATTTCAAACTAAAATCCTTAAAAGAAATCAGGAGCTTGATAAAGAGAACATACATCGTATGCCACCTTTTGAATAAAAAAAATTAAGACATGCAGGTATTCCGTTATTGTTGCAAACAGAAACCACGGGAAGAAGGAGACAGAATTCATGGACTCCATGAGTGGAGAACAGAAAGTTTGAGCTTCTGGGGTTACTTAATTATTTCACATTTTAAAATTATTTAAATTAAGTAAAAGCATACAGAACAAATAAATGGAACACAAGAAAACAAACAAATGGGCATTCTCTATGCATAAATATTTAGGAGTGCAGACCGGCAAGAGCCCCCTTGCACCGCAAATGGGCCCTGAGGTCCAGGACTGTAGGAGCAGAGTGGGGAGTCCGGCCAGCTGGAGGGACAGACAACAGCACTCGCTGCCTGTGTCACCGCCCACAGTGCTGCCCACAAGAGGATGGCCCACTGGGTCCCACCACCCCAAACCCCAGTGCAAGAGCCAGGCCCAGCTCTGCCACCCCCTGCCACCCCGCGCGGCACCCAGGCCACGCTGGTGCGAGGCCGTGGCTGATCCGTTCTCAGAGGAAGCTGAGGAGGCAGCCCTGCCCTCGGTGTTTCCCAAGCCCCCTTATCCCAGCAGATTCCTCTCCGGGAAGATAAGCTCCCAGCTTAGCCAGGGCGGGTGGGAAGTCAGAGCTGCTTCCTTAATTGGCATTTTCCAGTTGAGAGCACATTCTCTACCTTTTTCACTTGGATCAGCTAATTGCCAAATGTTTTCATTTTTGAGAAGAAGTGAAATTGCAGAGATGTGGGATTTAGGGAAGGAATGCAAGGATCAATTCTGCCTAATTACGAAATGTCTCAGCGGTCACTGTGACGGGTCCCAGAGTCGGCCGTGTGGACCCCGGGGCCTCCCGGGCGGTGGGGCCCAGGGCTGTGATGCAGATGTTTACCTGATGTCGTGGCCTGAATCTGGTTTACATTGGAAATCAGACTGTTTACAGGCCAGCACATCTGCCTCTTCCTCTGGCTCTCCTTCATTTTGCTGTAATGTTCTGCAGGTCTCGCTGGGGTCTCTGTGGGAATATCTGTGACACGGAGTGAGCCAGGCCAGCCAGGGGCGGCCCCATCTGGGGACAGCAGCTCACGGCCTGGGCCCGGGTTGGCGGTGGAGATGGGGGAGGGTCTGGGGCCCCTGGGCAAGTGGTGGGGTACACAGGCCGTCAGCCCTGCTGCAGGGTTCCTGCGGAGCACAGGGAAACTTCTCCATCCCTGAAAACCATCGCGGGGACAGTGGAGTCATCAGGATGCTGGGACCCTGTGGTGTGTTCTGGAAGCAGAGGCTGGGCGTGGGCACGGGAACCTGTGATTGTCCCTGGATACCAAGAGGCCCACAGGGCCCCAAGTGCTCAGACCCCAGCTACAGATCGGGGCCCCAGTCGTGTGTCAGGGAAGGAGAGGAGCAGGGGCCACAGACGGGGTCCAGGAGGGCAGGGGGTCCAGGAGGGCAGAGGGTCCAGGAGGGCAGGGGGTCCAGGAGGGCAGAGGGTCCAGGAGGGCAGGAGGTCCAGGAGGACAGAGGGTCTAGGACGGCAGGGGGTCCAGGAGGGCAGAGGGTCCAGGAGGGCAGGGGGTCCAGGAGGGCAGGGGGTCCAGGAGGGCAGGAGGTCCAGGAGGACAGAGGGTCTAGGACGGCAGGGGGTCCAGGAGGGCAGAGGGTCCAGGAGGGCAGGGGGTCCAGGAGGGCAGAGGGTCCAGGAGGGTCTAGGACGGCAGGGGGTCCAGGAGGGCAGGGGGTCCAGGAGGGCAGGGGGTCCAGGAGGGCAGGGGGTCCAGGAGGGCAGAGGGTCCAGGAGGGTCTAGGACGGCAGGGGGTCCAGGAGGGCAGAGTCACAGCAGGATGGGTGCTCCCACTACAGGGAACTTCACCCAGCAGCCCCTGCACTGCCCCTCTGACAGCCTCCACCTTTGACCCCCCAGACCAATGGGCTGCTGTGGTGGCTCTCAAGGCTGCGGCTGCCGGCGTCTGAGGCCCTGCTGCTCTTTGTGGGGATACTGATGTCCTCCCCAGATCTCCCGGGCCCGCTCTCAGCCTCCAGGCTGACCAGGCTGCCTGGGCCTCCTAGGACGCAGCCCTGGGTTTCCTCCTCCAGGATACTGGATGGGAATCTGCAGCTGCCAACATCCACCTGCCGGCCTTCCCCTCTGCCCTGTCCCCTTGCTGCCATGGCCTCCTTGGTCTTCCCTGAAGAGGCAGAGAGCGGCTCCGTCCTCAGTTGCCTTCTGGGTCCATGGGAGCTTCTGACCTCTTCCCAGCAGGGGCCCTGGGGACTGCGTCCTGCCTGGTCCAGGCCTTCTTACCCTCACCTCCCTCTGGGCTCAGGGAGCTGGGGCCACACAGCCCAGAGAGCCTGGTCTACCCAGGACAGGCCACCCTCCTCCTGCTCCCAGGAGTGCCTACAGCCCTGTCAGTTTCCAAGGGTGTCTCCTTCAAGCAGCCTCGTCAGGCCGAGCCACCCCCAGTGTCCTCTCTTCTCCGGCAGCCACAATCCCTGCCCTTCCTCCCCACCTGCTCAGTCCTGCAAAGCCTCCCGCCAAGCCTGACACCTGGAGTTTCTGTCTCCCACACTCCAGGGGCCTCCTCCACATGTCGATGACCTCTGACCTCTGTTTCAGACCCAGAGCCCCTGGGTGCACCAGCATTGGGTCCCGATGGCACCAGAGTGTTCCAGGCCTGGGGCACCGCACTCACTGCAGACCTGGCCTGAGACTCAGCATCCGGGCAACCCCATGAGATCTGGTTTCTGAATGGCGTCGTCACCTGACTGGGAATACAGGCCACAGGCCCCGTGGTCCTTTGGGCACTGATCCCTCTCCCACCCCCAAATCCCACCTGAGAGCAGCCCATCAGGCAGGCCCCGTGTATTGGATGCCTCTAAGCATCAGCCTTGATGTTCCTCTAATTCTAGCCCTGGCGTCTTCTCCCTGGGACACCCTGCTGCTCCCTCTAGCTCTGCCCTCCATGGTGACTGCAGACATGCACGTTCAGCCTCTTCCCTCCGGGACCAAACTCCTCAGCTGCTCCCACTGCTCCCAACGTGCCATCCAGCTCCTCAGTCCAGTAGCAAAGACAGGCACAGAATGGCTCCCGAGCCCATCGCTCTGGTCCGGAGAAGGAGCCCTCCACCCTCCACACTCCATCCTCTGTCCCCTCGCTGGCCCCTCTGAGGAACCCCGGCCAGAGACACCAATGGCCACCAGTGACTTCCACCCGGTCCTGAACCACAGGACCAAGGAGGCTGCTCCGACAAGGGTCACTTCCAGACTCACTCCCCGTCAGCCACCGCCTCATGCCTGCCGTGGGCAGCATTGGAGGACTGGGGGTAGTCAGTCCGTCAGCCTAACGGGCTGGTCCTTCCTTCTTTCCTTCCTTCCTTCCTTCCCTCCTTCCTTTCTTCCTTCTTTCCTTCTTCCCTCTCTCCCCCGCTCCCTCCCCGCTCCCTTCCTCCCCCCCATTCCTTCCTTTCTTCTTTACTTGCTTCTCTCCTCCCTCCCTCCCTTCCTTCTCTGCTCCCTCCCTCTCTCCCTCCTTCCCTCCTTCCTCCCTCTATCCTTTTCGCCCTTCCTTCTTCCCTCGCTTCCTTCCTACTTCCTTCCCTCCCTTCCTCCTTCCCTCCCTTCCTCCTTCCCTTCCTTCCTTCCTTCCTTCCTTCCTTCCTTCCTTCCTTCCTTCCTTCCTTCTCTGCTCCCTCCCTCCCTCCCTCTCTCCCTTCCTCCTCCCTCCTTCCCTCCCTCCTCCCTCCCCCCTCCATTCCTTCCTTCCTCTCTGTAGTCAAATGCGGGTACATGAGATTTCCCATCGTCGCCATGGGAAGTGCATAGTTCCGTGGCAGTGAGAACATGCCCATGGCTGTGCCGCTGTCACCACCATGTAGCTCCAGCACCTTTTCATCTGGCAAAACTGGAGCTCCGTCCTGACTAATCACTCACTCCCATCGGCCCCTCTCCCGGGCCCTGCTGACCACCATTCGGTCATCCTTCTCTTGACTCTGACTCCTCTGGGGGCCTTCCCTCTGTGGGGTCACCGCATTGGTCCTATTGTGAGTGGCTGGCTTCACTGGGCACGAGGGTGTGAAGGTTGGTGTGTTGCTGCTTGTGTCAGAGCACACTCCTTTTCCAGGCTCGGTAAGACCCCGATGTGTGTGTCTGCCCCGTTTCACATCCCCTCACCTGCTGGCTGTTTCCACCTTTGGGCCATTGTGACTGCACGGCTATGAGCATGGGGGTCTGAGTTCATTCTGTGTGGCCATAAAACAACCTCTGAGATGGGGTAATTCATAAAGCTCACGGTTCTGTCAGCTGAGAAGTTCAATGGCATATGGCCTTTCTGCTTCTGCTGGAGGAGGTCAAAGGGGAAGCAGACACGGGAAGAGAGATAAAGCTCAGGGATGTGTTGGCTTCAGAACAAGCCCCACTCATGGGAACAAATCTATTCCCATGGGAACTCACCCCGTATCACAAGAGGAGAATCACTCCCAGCACCAGGCACTCCCCAGGGAGTCACTCCCACGCCCCGCACGTCTCCCTCCCCTCAGGCCCCATCTCCCTGCGCTGCCACCCTGGGGGTCCCGTTTCAACAAGAGTTTTGCTGGGAACAGAGGCACTAACTACATCCGGGCCGTGGCAAGGGCTGTGCAAGTGTTGGAGTCTCTGCTTTGATTTCTTTTGGGGATAGACCTAGGACTGGAATGGCGGCTTCACAGGGTAATTTCCTGTTTACCTGTTTCTGGAAGGTGCACACTGAGCTGGCCAGAGCAGGCGTGTGTTTTCCTCTGTGCTCCTTCCTGCCTTCCAGGATGCAGATGAGATGGCAGGTGCCCCAGCAGCCCTCGTCAACCACAAGGCATGGCTTCCTCACCTTAGGTTCAGGGAGCACAGAGACTGAGGGCCGTGGACTCCTGGTGAGACGGTGGCGCCTCCATCGCAGGCCCGCAGACTCTGTATCCAGCCCTGCCAGAAAGGTGACAGAAATGAAAAGTCTGCCTTATGGAAGACACGAAGACAGGGTTATTCAGAATTTTTGGTTCTGTATGGTCTCCTTAGAAACATTTAAAAATGAAAATGACCCATGTTCATGGTGAAAAGATGAGCCACGGCCTCCGGCCCAGCAGAGCCGAGAGCCACCGTGATTTGGGTTTGTTTCTCGTTCCCCTATTTTCCCACATAGGCACCGACGCTTTCCCTGACAGCATCATCATCATGCAGCCAGGGCGGCTGACCCGCGTCTTCCTCACCACGTGCAATGGTTTGAATCAAGGGTTCTCACGGCCTCGAGCCACGTGGAGGCTGTGCCTTGTGTTTCCTGTGAGAACTCTTCAATCAGCGCCATTCTCAGCCTCCGCTCTCCAGCGCTTCTGTGGCTAGACCTGCATTCGGGGCTGTGGCTGCAAACACAGGAATAATTTATGGCTCTTGGGGCACTTTGCTGGGCTGCTTCCAGAAAAGTGGACCGCTCCCTGCAAACCAGCACTGCCCAGGATTCTCATCCCGCCAGGCTGACTGCGAGGCTGCTGTGGCGTTGCCACTTTGCTGGGAAAAGGCCTCTTATCTTTTATTTCCCTTGCATTTCTTTCAATTCTACCACTGACCATTTTTCACACATGCGGTCATCATTGTAGTTTGCCCCATTTTGTGAGGTTTGGTGTCTTCTTCATTTTAAAGCTTCCTGGGTTTTGAGGAGAGCATATTGTGTCATTGTATTGAACAGGTGTTTTCCCCAGCTTGGATTTGTTTGGTCATTAGCTTGTTTGCTGCTATTTTACAATAGTTTGTTTTTCTTCATTACAAAAGGACTGTGCTGAGGGTCCCCCAGGCTCACCATGCTTCGGGGTGTGAGGCAGCAGGGGCAGGCAGGTGTCCTTCCTTCTTTGAAGGGTGGGTTGGGGCAGGACCGTGGGGTCACTGCTGAGGAGGGAAAGGACGGGATTAGGACTGTTCTCTTCCTGGCCTCAGGAGCTCCCCCAGCTCCTTCTTGTGGCTGCAGAAGAAACCTCCGGATTGTCACGGAGAGTGAGTTTGCCCGTGGAGCCTTTCCTGTCCGGCTCCCATAGAACAGGCTGTGAGGTCCCTGCACCGAGCAGCACGTGCCGGGTCAGGTCCCCACGACTTTTGGGAAAACCCAGGCCTGGGTTACAGGAAGCAAAGGTCTTTAGATGAAGGTTTTAAGAATGAAAATGAACCCGCAGAGTGGTAAAGTGAGTTGGAGCCTGGATGCCGTGGGGTAAGACAGCCACAGCCAAGCGGGAATCCCGCTCCTTCCTTTTTCCCTGTCCCCACCTGCCGGCTATGCCCTAGGGCAGGGAGCAGGGGCACACTCGGACCCCAACCCAGCGCCCACCCCCCTGCCTGCAGGCCTGCGAGGTCCCACAAGCCCTTGGCAAGCAGGGACGGCCTGGGGCCAGGTGTGGGCGAGGCTCAGGATTTCCTGGCACAGCTGACTTCATGTTATGGCCTGGCAGCCTTGGGTGGTGTCGGCAGACGCAGGAAACCACGGGCCCAGCACCCTGCCTGTCCCGGCTGTGGGTGCCAATGCTGAGTGAGTTCTGTGGCTGGTTACACAGGCAGCCCGGTGGGTGCAGGCCATCCCGGGGGATGACCTTGCACTGCCTAGTCCCCGGGGAGGGGAGGGTCTCTGTACTGGCCACACTGTTTGCTGCGTGCTTTTTGTTTGCCAAGGGCTGCAATGTTTGCCGTCTGCCGCCGTGTTTGCTGCCGGGTGAAGAATCGCTGGCCCTGTGTTGTCACCTGGGCCCACCATGACAAGGTCCCCACCCCTGCTGTGGGACTCAGGGGCAAAGTACCCTGCTGTTCACACTGCAAGTGACAAGGGCCCTGGTCTCTGAACCAGGAGCCTCTGAGCCCTGCCCCACAGGGGTTGAGCCCTGACTGGGAGCAACAACGTTCTATGGGGGGAGACAGCGGCTTCCTCACTTCCATATACAGCCAGATGCCATGGGCTGTGGGGAGTGCGTCAGGGTTGTGGGGAGTGGGACAGGCTGTGGGGAGTGGGACAGGCTGTGGGGAGTGCGTCAGGGCTGTGGGGAGTGGGACAGGCTGTGGGGAGTGGGACAGGGCTGTGGAGAGTGGGACAGGGCAGTGGGGAGTGGGACAGGCTGTGGGGAGTGGGACAGGCTGTGGGGAGTGGGACAGGGCTGTGGGGAGTGGGACAGGGCTGTGGGCAGCGGGACAGGCTGTGGGGAGTGGGACAGGCTGTGGAGAGTGGGACAGGCTGTGGGGAGTGGGTCAGGGCTGTGGGGAGTGCGTCAGGGCTGTGGGGAGTGGGGCAGGGCTGTGGGGAGTGGGACAGGGTTGTTGGGAGTGGGACAGGCTGTGGGGAGTGGGACAGGCTGTGGAGAGTGGGACAGGCTGTGGGGAGTGGGTCAGGGCTGTGGGGAGTGCGTCAGGGCTGTGGGGAGTGGGGCAGGGCTGTGGGGAGTGGGACAGGGTTGTTGGGAGTGGGACAGGCTGTGGGGAGTGGGACAGGGCTGTGGGGAGTGGGACAGGGTTGTGGGGAGTGGGACAGGCTGTGGGGAGTGTGTTTATCGGTACCCATGAGACATTCACAGGCTGACATTCAGTTTCTAAGCCGGGTAGGGTCTCTTGCCTGACACACGTCTTGGTGGTCACCCACGCCCCCCGAAGGCACTGTTCTGCCCTCATCGTCCCTCTGCGCCCATGGCAACCCGCACAGCTCACCCTGTCCATCTTAACGCCCTGTCTCCTCTCAGCTGCTGCCCCTACCCTCCCAGCTGTCCCCTGTGCAGACTTCGCAGCTTCTCCTCATCCATCAGCTCCGAGGCTCCTAGAGGCCTTCTCTCTTCTCCTTCTCTCCCTCTTCCTCTTTCTCCCCTCTCCTCCTCCCCCTTCCTCTCCCTTATTCTCCTCTCCTTCCACTCTCTCCCGATCTCCCTCTCTCCCACTCTTTACACAACATCTGTGTACCAGAAATTTTAAATATGACCCTGCAGTCCCTAACTGTGCCTAAATGGCACAGTCTCATCATGGGCTGTGTCCTGCATACCTCCTGGCAGTGTCACAGGCGTCTGATCTTGGCACATGTCTGATGCAACCTCTGATTTGACCCACCGCCTTTCCCCTTCTGATCTCTGGGGCCGCGGCACCATTGTGAGAAGCCAGGAGTCACATCAGAGGCTTGCTTTTCCTCAGGGGCACCTCCTGCCTGTGATGGGCCTTGTTCCTTTCCCCTCGGAGACGTCAGGGCCAACTTCCCCACCCCAGTGTTTGCTACCATGATTGTGACCTGTTCTAAGCTGTGTTTCTGCAGCTTGGCTGGTCACCTGCATTCTTTCCTCCCCAAGACAACCCCTCATCACACAGCAGAGACAGTGGTCACCGAGAACACGGTCCACCTCCCATCTCTCCCCTTCATGGGCACGTCAGGGGCCTCCTGCTGTGCTCTGAACAAAAGCCAGAGACCCTGGTGAACCTGCTGCACTCTGAACAAAAGCCAGAGACCCCAGTCGAACCTGGGATCGGTTGGTAGAAGATGGGCTCCCTGTAGGACCCAGGAAGGGGACAGCCCCCTCGGCCTCACGGCTTCCCAAACAGAGCAAAAGTGTCCTTCCAGTCTCTCCACATTTCATCATTAAACAAAGTGAGCTAATTCCTTGCCTGTGGATCTGAACCCTACTTTGTCTAATTGCTTCTGGTTATTCCATCCTTCAGCCGCTGCTCCACGAGAACGTTAAGTGGGACTACCAGGTTTTGTGGGTGTTGTTTTGGTCCTGGCTGCCAGTCCACCCATGAACAATGTCCTCATCTGGCGGGAAGGGGCTGCTGCAGCCACACGCACAGGCCCCTGCCCCGCAGACCACGCTACTTCCTTTTCCTGACTACACTCGGCTGGAACGCATCACACACCAGACACCTGCTCTCCGTTTGTGAAGTGTTTAGCTCTTCTTTCTTTTCTATTTCTTTAACTTATGTTTTTGGTGTGTTGTTGGTGGTGGTGTTGTTTTGAGACGGAGTCTCCCTCTGTCACCCAGGCTGGAGTGCAGTGGCGCGATCTTGGCTCACTGCAACCTCTGCCTCCCAGGTTCATACCATCCTCCTGCCTCAGCCTCCTGAATTGCTGGGATTATAGGCGCCCGCCACCACGCCCAGCTAATTTTTTGTATTTTTAGTAGAGACAGTAGAGACAGGGTTTCACTGTGTTAGCCAGGATGGTCTCAATCTCCCAACCTTGTGATCCACCTGCCCCGGCCTCCCAAAGTGCTGGGATTACAGGCGTGAGCCACCGCGCCCGGCCTAACTGATGTTTTTATCTTTACCAACTTCTTTCCTTAAAAAAAGTATGGTTAGAAATTTTGGGTTTCATTTTTCTAGACATGATTTTTACCTAAAAGAAAGGCCCACAATAGATATGCATCCTTTTCAATGTTCTTTATTTTATTTTCTTCAATGGATTACTTCCTTTAATTATAAAAGGAATACCCGACCATTCTTACCAGATA